>NC_043705.1:47239972-47414854 GCF_006229205.1 Suricata suricatta
TTTTTTTTTTTTTTTTTTCCGGAGGGGGAGAAGAGGCGCTTTTTCCATTTCAATTCTTTTCCTTGTATGTAGATACCAAAAGGAAACACGGCACTGGGCATGTTCGGATGTTGAATGGCTTGCTGATAAGCAACAGCCTCCCGGAACCGAAGCCTTAAAATAGTCGTCTTCCCCCCTCCCACCCCCCGCAGGAGCTGCAAATGGTATCTGCCAAACAGATGACAAAGTACCTTGGACTGAATCACACACAGACAGCATTTTGTGCAGAACGCACGGCCCAACTCTTGTAATTACTGTTTATAGCTGCCCAGGGCTGACCAGGAGAGGGCAAACCCAGGAGGAAATAAGTTTCCTGAACCTCGGAGAAATGGCTGGGTGTTAATTAAAGGGTAGGACGGGTACTCTCAGACAGGCTCCAAGTTGTTCTAGAGATCACAGTTCACAGCACGTTTCCTCTGGAGGGAGTGAGTAGATAATTGGGATTTTTTTTTTCTTTTCTTCTTTTTTTTTTCTTTCTTTTTTTTTTTTTTTTTTTTTCTTTTTCCGTTCCTCACCTCCCTCCCTCCCTAGTTTGGCCTTATGGCCTTGAACCCGCAGTGAATTGAACAGAGAACGAAATGGATATGTCTGACCCCAATTTTTGGACTGTGCTCTCAAACTTTACTTTGCCTCATTTGAGGAGTGGGAACAGGCTTCGGCGAACACAAAGGTAAAAATCGCGGGGATAACTTTGTGTTGATAACACATGTGTTGGCTCTGGAGGTGGCCAGGCTGCCGGAGCCTCTTAGCAGCTGGGGTTCTGTTGAGATGGTGGCAGTTTGAAAAGTTTCTGCCCTGCCAGGGGGGGCACTGCTTCAGGTATTCTGTCATCCTCGTGGATTTCCTGGGTAATCCTGGTGGCCTGTGCTTCCAGAGTTGTTCTTCTGAAATGTGGTTCAGAAGGAGATGGGTTGACAGTGGAGGGGAGAGAAAAAGGGGAGGATACTTTGTCCAAATGTGTCTCTGATCAGATCTTATTCATTGTTTCCTTCACCCAGACGTCTGAGGCTTCTGCTTCTTTTTGTAGAACCTTTCAGATGTTACCTTCTATTAAATACTTGACCTTTATAAGATGCAGATGTGCAGTGCAAAGATAGCTCAAGTTAGCATGTTTCCTATTGTCTGCTTAAAAGAGGCAGGTCTGCATAACTTTGCTGTTGTGGCTTTTTAATTTTTAATTTTTTTTTTTACTGGTTTCTGACACTTATTCCTAATACAGGTTGGGCTTTTCAGTTTGTAAAATATGTGATAGAATAGGTGGGGGAAAAGACAATTGTAAACTCAGGACGAAGCTGGTGGCAAAAGTGAAAAGCAGTTCCGAGTTCGTTGCGGACACTCAGATGGAAAGAAGATGATTTTAAAGGAAGTGTTTCTCTTCTGTCTGCCGTGTCCGGCACAGAAAGGTGACATGATTGTGTTTTTAGAGGGGCATACCTTCCTACTTGCTTGAATAGAGATTCTTAGTTTTCCTCCCAAACTTGACTTGCACATACACATGAACGTGCGTAAGAGCAACGATGTGGTCAAATAAACAGGATGCTGGCTATCAGATCTGGAGCTTCTTAATCTCTGGATTCCAGTGTCTCAGGAACACAAGAACATGGTGTATTCTCTTGTTATATCTGTGATGTTTTGTAGCATAAATGCAGATACGCAATGCTTTGGAAAACTTTTGAAATTTCTTGTGGTATTTCTTAGATTTCAGAAGCATCCCGGAATACTCTCAAGTGTCATTTTTGTATATGTGTTTGCATGCACACACTCATAAAACATACATGTGTATGTCTGATTCTGGGTAGATTTTAATTTTGTTTTTTATTTATTTTTGAGAGACAGAGAGAGACAGTGTGAGCAGGGGAGGGTGTGAGGGAGAGGGAGACACAGAATCTGAAGGAGTCTCCAGGCTTTGAGCTAGCTGTTAGCACAGAGCCCGAAGTGGGGCTTGAACCCGTGAACCCTGACGTGAGATCATGACCTGAGCCGAAGCCTGACGCTCAACCGACTGAGCCACCCAGGTGCCCCTCTGAGTAGATTTTAAAGTCTTCTACCTTTAATGCAACTTGGACAGCATTGGTACCAATAAACCACGTTACATTCTAAAGTTGTGCCATTTAAATAAGGTAACTGTGCTTTTCTTGTTCTGCTCTATATGTTGAGAGACCTTATCTTTTGGTGTTGGTCATGTTTTTTCAAGATGTGTCATCCATGCACCACTACCCCACCCAGCAAAATAAAACACAGCAAGCTAGTTGATGAGATCATGCTGTCTATGACCAAGACCACTACTTTCATAGCAATAAAGGCTGTAACTTCTTACCTTTTCAGTTGTTCAGGAGCCCTTAAATATTCCTGAGTGGCTTAGTCCTGGCTGTGATGCAATCTCTACTCTTACCTGGAGCCACTTCTCCTCTGACTTCACACCTGTGTGTCTGAGCCTGAAAAGCAGCTGGAGCCTCTCCTCACCCTATCTACCTGTTGAGAATATTATTGAGCGAATTCTCAGGCCAGTCTGACCCTGACTTTCCAGCCCAGGGATTCTAGTTCCAGCCTAGAACCCTCCAATTCAGAGAGCTCACACTGGCAGAGAGCCTAAGTTCCGAAGTCACTGAGGTTCTTTCCAGCAAAATGGGAGCGTGTGGGAGGCCTTTCTCCACTCCCCAAGTCATAGACCCGTTTTTTTCAGTTCACGGAAGCAAAAGAGGATGGATTTTCTTCCTTCCCTTCTGTTAGTGTAGGTTGTCACAGCCTATTACTGGGAATTTCCAGGATTCCCAGAGTTTGCAAAGAGGTGTCCTGAAGATCCTCTCTACATACATCTACTTGTTGGTCTCAAAGGACCAGCACTGCTTTATATTTATTATGTAGATTGGGAAACTTGAAAGGCAGGTGTCTTCCTGTCCAGGGCGGTGTATGTAGCTGCCGCGTTCTCTTCTTATACGGTGATCAATTCTGGCTCTGTGTCCTTCCCTGAGGACATGTAGCATATGCTTACAGTGGGACTCTTGCCATTCTGTGACCTCCCCTGCTTTAAATCTTGTCTTCTCCTCCAACCCCCACATTAACCCTATTCCTCAGCTGGCTCATCAGGTTCCCTAAATCTGTCCTTTGAAAGGACCTCACCATCCCCAAATTGTCCTTTAGCCAGTCTCATTGTGGCTGCGCCCGATGTCCAGGTGAGGACCCTCGCCCTCAGGGGCCTGTGCCTTAGCCCTGCGAACATCTCCATTGCCCAAGCCTAACTTCTCTGCATGCTTGCTCACTTGCTCCAACAGATTGTTTATTGTACATGTTTTTTCCTAGTTACTTGTTCTAATTTAGCAGTTTAGAGGACTTCACCTTAACCTTTTCTTCACCGTATAAAACCTTCACCTTAACCTTCACCTTAACCTTGAGTCTCTCAAAGACTAAAGTCCAGCTTTGAGCATGTGAATGAACATCGTAGAGCTCTTCAGGATAGGATGTTCATACCACTCGGACAACAAAAAGGAGAAGTTGAATGGTTTTCCATTCTTGCCTAAGTCTGTATCCCACAGGACATTTGCATCATGGAAGCCTTTTTGGTTTGCTCCATCGCATTTTCCTTGCCAGTTCTGCGTAGCACTGGTTGGTTGGTTTGCTCTGCTAGAGGAAAACTGTACAGATTGCTTTTCCAGTGGGCCCTGCCTGGGCTTGTAACTTCTAACCCCCTCAGTTCTTGGAGAGAGGATCCTACAGACCTTATCCATGGCCTAGATTCTTACACAGTATTGATGAACTGACAGCCTGAATTCCTCATCCTGCGTTCCAAAGACAATTTATTGTTCCCTTCCTTCTTTTTTTGTCTTGATTGTGGCAGACAACCCTTTTCTGGGTGCACACTGACTTTATGTTTTGCTGTAAAGTTCACATATGCCATTGGAAACTTTGTTTTTAATCACATTGTCTTTATTTTAAGGGAATTTTTTTTTAATTTTATGAAAATGTTTATAAATATTCTATAAAGACTTAAGCCCTTCAAAATATCCTTACTTTCTCTTGCCTTGCTGTCAAATTCTGTGAATGATCATAAGTGACAGACACAGTCTTAAGGTTTATACTTCTAGGGAATTTTTGCATGGAAAAATACCTCATAGCTTCTGCCCACAAAACATGAGCAAATCAAATCTAGCACCGTATAAAAATAATTAATCATCATAACCAGTTGATCCCAGGTATACAAAGGTGGTTCATCACCAGAAGATCAGTCGAATCCATCACATGATAAGTGAGGATTATCACAGGATCATAGATAAAGCCCTCAACAAAATCCGGTTCTCATTCATGACAAAAATGCTCAGAAAACCAGGCACAGAGGAGAACTTCCTTAACTCGATGAAGACTATCTACAACCTGCACCCAACACCACACTTAATACACAGTCCCCCTGCTCTGTGGTTTCATTTCTGCCCTCCCTGTGGTCAGCCCCGGTCCTGGAGCAGAGGAGAGCGGCCTCATACTGGGTCACAGTGCCTCCACCATCCGCCTTGCTTCATCTCATCGCATAGACACTTTACCAATTCTCGGCATCCCCAGAAGGGTGAATACAGTGTAATAAAGTTTGAGAGACAGAGACAGACCCTATTCGCATAACTTTTTTTCTAATTTAAAAAGTTTTTTAATGTCTTTATTTTGAGAAAGAGGGGCAGAGAGCAAGCAGGGGAAGGGCAGAGAGAAAGGGAGACACAGAATCTGAAGCGGGCTCCAGGCTCTGAGCTGTCAGCACAGAGCCTGATGCAGGGCTCAGACCCATGGAGTGTGAGGTCATGACCTGAGCCGAAGTCGGATGCTTAACCAATTGAGCCCCCCAGGTGCCCCTCCTATAACTTTTATAACACTATAATTATTCTATTTTATTATTAGTTACTGTTAATCTCTTACTGTGCCAGATTTATGAATTTTATTTTGTTTTATATGTAGAGGAAAAAGTGTGTATATAGTGTATATAGGGTTCAGTACTCTTTGCAGTTTTAGGCATCTTCAGGGGGTTTGAAACAAATCCCCTGTAAATAAAAGGAATGGCCATAGTGAGACACTTCAAATTTTCCTTCTAAGATCATGTAGAAGGCAAAGACACCCATCTCTTCAAGCACTCCTTTTCAACAGGAAACAGTTTCTTCTTCGCTGTCTGCCTTGGTCTCCTGTGTCCCTCTCTCATTTCCTCAAGGCTGACTCAGTACAGCCTTTCACCTGCTGCTTTGAGGGACAGAAATCTATGGCTGCTTCATGTTACTACTGATGTTGATGACCCTTCTCGCCATTGGATTAAGAACTTTTGGGGGGAAGAAGATCAAGCTTCTCTTTTACTGATATCATATATGTAAAGAAAGGGCTACCATTGATTTATAAATGCTGCTCAGTTTTGAGGGGCAACTTTAGTTTTGCTGATGCCCAATCTAGAGAATCTAGAAGATACTAAGTTTTTAACATTAACAGAAATCTGTCATGTTTTCGTTCGGCTGACGTGTCAATATCCAAATCTCAAGGACACCTAAATCAAGTGTCATTGTCCATGCCAACGAGCAGCTTGTGACTCAGTTTATCACTTGGAACAAGTTTCCTAATGTATTTTATCAAGAACCCATGGGATAAAAGTTGAGTTTTTTTTTTAAATGTTTTCTTTTTCTTTGTTTTCTTTTTTGAATTCGTATTACTCAGCAGTTGTTCTGAACAGCAGGTACATTCAGGGATCTTTAACTGCTGTAGTTGCCAGAATGTATTGAATTTTTATGTATGCTTCATCTTTCAGAAACATCTGTAGTATTTGATGAGCTTTTCTTTCTGTTTTTCTCATGAATACGTGTCTCTAATAAGTATGAAGAATACACTTCTCTCTTGTCCTGACATGTTGGGTATGAGTGAATTTGTATCCATCCCTTTTACGGAAAGTCCCATTAAATCCACATTTACTGAGCATCTATTGTGTGCCTGGGCACTGTGGCCCAAAGCTGAGTCATAGATTTGCTTTCAGTGAAGACGTGCAAATGAACCATTGCAAACCAGGGCAATAGAGAAGTGTTTGTAAGGTACACATAAGCCATAGGAGTGGTGAGTGGGTAAGAGAGACTTTGGTCTCAAGGAAGCAAAAGAGAAGTCATTTGAAAAGGCATTACCTCAGGGAGGTTTTGAAGGATAGGTTTTTATTTATCAGACAGAAAGATGGGGCCTTCCCAAAGGGCAAAAGAAATGGTGTATACGAAGGCACAGTGGCCTTAATAACAGAATTTAAGGGACTATACATAGCTCAGTATTGCTGGAGCATAAAAATTCAGAAGCATAACTCAGTATTGTTGATGTGTAAAGTTTGAAGAGACAATACAGTGTATGCCAGTGGTGAAGAGGATTGGTCTAAAAGCCAGTTCACCTGGGTTTGAATGAGATTGGGCAAGTTCATTGGACTTTAGTTGCTCCATCTATAAAACAGGGACAAGTAAATTACTTACGAGATTGTTGCAAAGAGTAAAGTATGCTCTTATGAGTAAAATGCCTAACACAATGACTGGCGCATAAAGACTCTCAGTAAATACTCAGTATTCACATCGTTTCTGTCATTAAAACAGGGGGATGAGTAGTGTGCGATGAGGCTAAGGGAGAGAGTTGAGACCCTTGCTATTTGTGGGAGCTTTCTTGGCTTTTACCCAAAAGGAACAATGCCTATCCGGCAGCTCTGGGGATTTTAGGTCTGCGAGAGGAGGTTAAGACTTGGAAACCAATTAATAAATAATTGTAGTAGCCTATCAAAAGATTGTGCAGGCCTAAGCACGGAATATGGTGGGGTTACGACTTTGAGAGATATGAAGGGTATAAAGTTAATAAAAGATGAACCATTGGCTCTGAGCGGCCAGGAAACATTACACAGTGGCCCTGGGGGTTGAAACATGGGAGATGGGGGAACTACCTGTACGAGGAGACGTGGGGGAGGGGAAGACAAAAGAACTTGTACTTATCTCTTCGATCCCCAGAAGCCTGATTAATCTAATTTATTGAGCATCTAATAATGTGTGCTGAGTATAAGGGAGTGTTCATTCCTTCGGTCTGCCAATATTCACAGCACCAATATCCTGAGCTGGGCCAGGGCTATAGTGGTGAGCAAGACAGAGTGCTTGGGCCTTGCAAGTAAACAAGCATCTAAATAAATCAATTGTCCAATGGCGATCAGTGTTCCAGTTACAAGTAAGTGCCGAGAAGAGCCGGTAACAGTGTGAGGGGCTACTTCAGAGCTTGTGGTCAGGGAGTGTCTTCTGAGAAGGAACATGAAACAGGAGACCTAAAAAATGTGAAAGAGCCATTGGTGGGGAGCACTGGGTTGGCATCTGGGAGCGTCAGAGGCTCTGAGGCAGGAAAGAAGGAGCCCCCAGACAGGCAGTTGGTGTGTGGGTTCAGGGCACCAGGGAGGCTGGACCAGAAATAAGCTTGAGAGTCATCATTAGGACCATCTGAAAAATAGGGTAGATTAGTCTGTGGGAGAATAAGGTCACTCCATTCAAGGAGTGTGCAGAGATGCAGACAGGCACAGGTAAGGAGACTTGGAGGAGAGTCTGTTAAAAAGGAAGCCACGGAGTATTCTCATTGACCTCCGACGAGGGGGACAGGGAGCAGTGTCACTCCACAGAGAGACAGCATGAGTGTGTGCGCGTTGTGTCTGACCACTGGGAAGGCTTGGGTGACCTCAGCATGAAGAGCAGCCGTGGTGAGGGCTGGGGGTGGGGCTGAGGCCAGGAGCCAGGAAACTGTAGTCAAGTGAGGAATCCCAGACCATGGGTGGTAACCGCTCTCTGTGGGTAGCTACCTACAGCAGTGACACATCATCCTGTCCTAGCTTCTGCCCATTCACAGCTGGCCCGCAGCTCTCTTCCCTGAATCATATCCCCTTACTCACTGTTGCTCACTTTATTGTCTGCTTCATCGCCCAAATGGGCAATGACAGTTTCCTTTTCACCGGCTCTCTGGAAGCTCAAGCTCTGTCCACAGCCTTGTGAATACCTCCTCTCTAAGCACTCTTTCTTGACATCACAGGCTCTGAGTGCCCGAAGTTCCCTCCCAGTCCCCACCCCCCCACCACTTTGTCTCCTCCTGAACTTGAGCCCTGCCTCCCCCTCCGCCCCACCAGTGTGTTCCTCCGGAGGCTGAAACCTGGCTCACTGACTGGCTTCCTCTCATTCTCTCCACACCTGACCTGTAGGCTCGGCCCCTCCCCGAGTCTCTGCACCCCTTTCCTCCCACTCCAGGCTCTGCCCAGGCCTGTTTCATAAGTTCTTCCTTTCATCCCTCTCCTTTCCTCAAGCCCCAGACTGTTCTCTGCTGGCCAGGCGGGCCTGCCTGTCACTGCAGGACTCACCTTTTGGCCCGCCCCTCATGGTTCACTCTCACATTCGTCGTTTTCCTTGAGACCCTGACTTGTAGATTTTCCTCCTTCAGGCTAGTAAGGGATCCCCTTAGGGAAAAGCAGAAAGTGGGGTCCCCAGGCCAGGAGCCTCCAGCAGCTCTCCGAGTGGTATCTGGGGAGATCCTGGCCGCCCCACACCACAGCAGCGTGTTCTGACGGGCCTCTTACGAATCTTGTACCCTATGAAAGTTTACCACAGATACAGGACATGGGCCGGAATAGGCGCATGTCGAAAATGTTGCTTTTATTCTCTGGTGTGAAGCTTTCAGTAGGAGATTGCTAACTGTTTTGCTCCTTGAATGGATAGGTCTCTTAGGGGCTAAGGGGAAGGGCGAAAGGAGAGGAAGAAAGAAATGAGATGGGTGTGTATGAAAGAGAGAGTATGAAAGGAGGATTTAAAAATCAGTTCTTTAAAAATAAACCGTTAGAATATGGAGTCTGTGCTCCATGGGCAGGCATGGGCTATTTGTTGCTAGAACGTGCCAGCACTGGGAGTATATCACCGAGTTCACAGTGACAGGGTAGGACATTATATGCTTTTATGGCTTTGCCTGGTTCTCTTTACACATAGATCCTGTTACCAGAAGCCTAGGTAATATCTTTAAAACAGAGAGTCCTAAGCCTCAAGATGGAGAGCATCTGCCTTCTGAGCTAAAAACGGAAAGATGCGGGGGTTAGGAAATAACTTGAGTCCGTGTGTGGAAATGGGTCATACAGGAGAGAACTTGGAAGAGGTCGCCTTCTGTACCATTTGGGAGACTCCTCCTTGTACTGGTTAAAATGGAAACAGGCTGATTTCTCAGGGAGATTAAGACTGGAAGCCCTGAGTCCCTGCCTCACCCCCCATACACACCCATCTTGTGTGAGTGAGCATGCACAAACTATTTTAATCCTAGCTGTCTTTACTACATGTAACCTAGTCATTTGGGAGTGACGTCAGGGTAATTGAGTAATCCCTTTGAAAGTGAAGTGGTAGAGCCAAGATACTAAAATAGTCCTGGGGCTACCTGGATGAAAGTGGGCACGGTATGTGTATAAATCCACTCATTAGAGGCACATTCTCTATCAGTGGAAGTCTTGCCTCTATAATAGCAAGTTGGGTTTTGGTGATACGTGGGCCATTGTGTATAACTTGAAAGATCTCTGAATAGAAGTTCCCATGGTTGTTAACACTTATATTCTGGTAGTTTATTTCCTTTTCCTCTGTCTTGGTAATTAGGAAAGTTCCCTTGTGCACTTGTTCGTAAATTCTGAAAATGTGGACCTGAAACCTCATTAATAGAAGAAGAGGATCTGCAGGAGGTTTAGCTACATTAGTGGCCATTGAACATGCTCATTAGAGACGATAATACCAGTATCAGACTGAAACATCATATTGTGTTCTTGTTTTATTTACTTACTTATTTAAAGACCTGAGTAGCATTTGAAGGTAAAAACAGACGGGTAAGGAGATCAGACAGCTATTAACATCTATCACTTAAGCCTCACATTGCTTGGGTTGTTGAACCCTGACACTTTCTCCATTCCACTGACTGGGTGATCTTAGATTTGTCAGTGGCTCAGATTGTGTTACAGTCTGGGATCCCTTAGGAAACAGTAATTGAAGGCAAACACACAGCCAATATCCAGGTCTTGGCATATGCTTGGCCAGCCACCATTTGTGTGGTGAAGTTCTCACATGAGCCTTTAGCCCTTAAAGGTAAGAACCAGCTTCGTGTCCCTGGAAACTTTCTAGCGTGATGTGGTAGTTCAAACTGCAGATATCTTTTGGAGATAACGTATTAGGTTCTGAGTGAATCACCTGGGCGGAGGGAATGAGGAACTGATGACCCTTGCTGAGGTCTCCTAGGGTCATAGAATCAGAGAGAGAAGAAAACTGATGGATTCACCAGGCTCATTTTGCCATATGAGTATTTGCTGAAGCTGTCTCTGCTATGCTTTATTCTAATTTTAAACATAACGGTGCATGTCGGTGTCTCAGGACCCTGACTTTGACCTTACTCCGTTTCTCTCTGGAGTCACTATTATCTAGAGTATTATCTAGCCACTGCCACATTTCTTGGCTACTAAATTTGAAGAAAATCACTAAATCTGTAGCTTGCACAAAAATTACTTATGTCCCTGTAACATGCATACCTTTTTAAATGCTAGATTAAAATGCTAGATTAAATTTTAAAATTAGAAATCGTAAGTATTAAATGTTCTGCTTTTACAGATATTTGGAGGGGTTAAGAGGAAAAGGTATGTTTGTCATGGGAGAAGCTGCCTGCTGAATTAAGTACTCTAGGAAATAGGGTAAATGAAACCTTTGTTACTGTAAAACAATAGCCATGAAGTGACTATTATGTAATGTTATTTCTTACGTGTGATTTGGAATGGTTTGTTGATCTTGAACCTTGAGATAAAATTCCTGTAAAAATACTACTGACGTTTGGCTGATCTAAGACTTTTGATAGAAAATCAAAGACTTTTCCAAGTAGATTATCTCGGTCAGACACTGAGCATTAGAGATACTGAAGCCAGGTTTCAGGGGTTTTTTTTCTACTTAAGGAGTAATTTTGCCACTTGGTATTCTCCATTTGAGTATCCATCCAAATCAACACAGATTGTTTGCTAATCCAAAAAATGGTTCATTGTAAAGTCAGCCTACTCTTGCTCAGCTATTCCAAAGGGCACACAGGTGATAAAACAGCTGATAGGCCCACTCACCTCACTTGACAGGTTGGATGATGATGAATTTGCATTTTCCATAAAAGATGTATTCTTTTTTTTCTTCTCAAAATTTAAATTCTAGTTAGTTTACAGACAGTGCAGTATTGGCCTCAGGAGTAGAATTCAGTGATTGATCCCTTATATACGCATTGCTCATCACAACCAGTGCCCTTCTTAGTAACCTTCACCAATCTGCCCATCCCCCGCCCACCTCCTTTCATTAACCCTCAATTTGTTCTCTGTCTGTAAGAGTCTCTTACAGATTGTGGTTTGTTTCCCTTTCTTTCTTTTTTCCCTCTCCCATCTGTTCATATGTTTTGTTTCTTCTGCATATGAGTCCAAATACATGGTATTTTGTCTTTCTCTGAATGACTTATTTCACTTAACATAATACGGTCCAGATCTATATCATTGCAAATGGCAAGATTTCATTCTTTTTGATGCTTGACTAATATTCCATTGTATATGTACACCACATCTTTTTTATTTTTAAGTTTATTTTTTATTTTGAGAGAGAGAGTGAGTGTGAGCCGGGGAGGGGCAGAGAGAGAATCCCAAGCAGGCTCCTTACTAGGGCTCCAACCCACTAATTGTGAGATCATGACCTGAGCCAGTCAGATGTTCAAACTGCATGAACCACCCAGGCACCCCTCACCAATCACATCTTCTTTATCCATTCATCAATCAAGAGCCCATGTGGGCTCTTTCCATAGTTTGGCTGTTGTTGATAAAGTTGCTGTAAATATCAGGGTGCATTGTACCCCTTTGAATCAATATTTTTGTACACTTTGGGTAAATACCTAGAAGTTTAATTGTACAGTAGTTGTATTTTTAACTTTTTGAGCAAACTCTATACTGTTTTCCAGAGTAGCTGTACCAGTTTGCATTCCCACCCACAGTGTGACAAGGCTCCCCTTTCTCTGCATCCTAGCCAATACCTGTGGTTTCTTGTGTTGTTAATTTTAGCCATTCTGATACATTCTTTTTTAAAAATTTTTTAAATGTTTTATTTATTTTTGAGAGAGAGAGAGAGAGAGAGACAGCGTGAGCAGGGGAACATCAGAGAGAGAGGGAGACAGAATCCGAAGACAGGCTCCAGGCTCTGAGCTACCTGTCAGCACAGAGCCTAACGCGGAGCCTGAACCAATGAACTGCGAGATCATGACCTGAGCCAAAGCCGGATGACCAACCAACTGAGCCACCCAGGCGCCCCGATTCTGATATATTCTTAAGCAAAGGAAGTTTTTTATCTTAGATCTCAAATGGTGTCAGTGACCAATAGGAGAACAGAGAGAGGAAGGGATAGTTCAGGGTCAGTTCTTATTGTGGATTTTCCAAAATGATCTTCGATGCTTAAACATTAGAATTTTCTATATGTTTTAGGATTTGATATCTGGGGTTAGATGTTCACACCAGAGAGTTAATAAGGGATATTATATGTATATTTATTATTGGCATTATATTTGTTGTGAGCTATAATATTTGTATAAAGCATTCTTTTTCATAGCTGTCTTCTCTCTCATTAATTTCAGATAAGCTAGCCTTGCAACTCTAGGACTTTTAAGGTGAGAAATTAATAGTGGGTTGTGTGAGCCTTCTTAACATAGGAATCCAGGCTCAAGAATTCTTTCTTCAAAACAGTTCTTAGATCTTAGTTCTTAGTGCTTTTGAGTTCATTTTACCAGCATTATCATTGCCAAGGTGCCTTCTAGGTAGGTAGACTTCTGTTTTCTTTGAAATTGTGATTGATTACAAATCATTTGATGGCTTCTTAAAAGAAGCTCTTTATTTATTTTTAAAAATTTTTTCTAATGTTTTATTTATTTTTGATACAGAGAGAGACAGAGCATGAGGGGAGGAGGGGCAGAGAGAGAAGGAGACGCAGAACTGGAAGCAGGCTCCAGGCTCTGAGCTAGCTGTCAGCACAGAGCCTGACGCGGGGCTCGAACCCACGAACGTGAGATCTGACCTGAGCCGAAGTCGGAGGCCCAACCGACTGAGCCACCCAGGCGCCCCAAAAGAAGCTCTTTAAATATTAGACGTTGTGGTTTGTCTTATCTTTCGAGAACCCTAAATTAGTCTGCCTTCTGAAGCCAGACCAAGGGTGATTTGGGAGTCAGAGGTACAGGTAATTGAGCTGTTTGGATATGAGTGTGCTGTGACCTTTTGGTGTCATTCCTAGGAAACAGATTCCGTGGATTGAGTTCTAGGGTTAAAATCCATGAGGAAAAGGGTTCTGACTCTTGGCACCGATAGGCATATTCAGAAATGCTGTATTCAAGCCAGAGTAAATATATAAGCCCTTTACACTTTGTTTCAGTTAGCCGAAGTCGCCTCTAAACTCTTACTTTGGCATTAAGGAAGCTCGTCATGACCTATTGTTCCAGAAAGATTATATTTCTCATTTTAAGCCCGTTTTCTAGTTCCCGTGTGAGTGGCGTGCCCAGCCCAGAGCTGAAGAAACAGGCTTGGCTTTTCAGATCTTCCATTCTTTTAGGTGTGTCCCGCAGGCAGTGGCCTGTAGCTGTTTCTTCGGCCACTTAACAGGTTTGATTTCAAATCTCTTTAATAAGAAACTAACATGTTTGGAGGGGATTCATGGCCCAACATTTATGGCCTTCGTTGGGAAGTTCCAGGTGTGTATATATATCTTGAACTCTGTGTTACGTCATATTAAGCTCACGTGATTTCAGTTTTGTTTTCCTCGTTGTGTTTTTATCTTCTAGTCATAGACTAAGTTCCTTGAGAGATGTCTCAGGGGTTTGATTGGGATGGGATGGGCCCCTGAGACTCAAGGCTGTGCAGCTCCTCTTTCAATTTGTTTTCTTTGGCTAACTTAGCAGCACTAAAGAGGAGTCAAATGATTAGAAACCAGGCCAAAAGATAGAAGCTCTGAGCTGAAGGATTAACCTCTGAAACATGGGACGTTGTTTATATTTAAAAATACTTGGAGCGGTTATTTATGACTTAGGCATCTCCGTGTGATCCTTTTCCTGCTTTGTGGCTCATGGTAGGCTGAATCACCTTCTGAATCCTGATAACCTAATAACCTAGTTTGGCTACATTTGACTTCTGTGGACAGGGTCTCCGGGATCATCACATTGTCACATTTACTCATTTATGTACCAAATATTTATTGAGTACCTTTTATGTGATGAGGGCTGTGGTTATCGCCTGGGAAACAAAGATGCATGTGGCATGATCCTTTCTTCTAGTGGGTTAGAAAGCAGTGTAGCCAGGTAATGACAGCAGCATGTAATAACCGGTAGGAGATGTACCAACCTCAGCAAAGGAAGTCAAAGAGGCAGAATATGTGTTGAGGAAGTTTGGTATATGTTATCTCAATTTACCCCTATCTATAATATCTATTATATAGAAGAAAAAAATGGAGGCTAAAAGGAATCAATTAACTGCCCAAATCTCACCAGTAGTTAAGAGGTTAATCTGGATAGACACTTAGAAGAATACAGTTATCTCCCACGGAATATAGCTCTAGCAATATTCTAATTATTGAAAATGGTATTTGTAATGTAAGATTCTAGCATCTTAGGTTTTATAGTACAGAAGCGTCCTGGCAATTTGAAGATAGATGTGGGAATACAGAGCCCCCTGATAATTTTCATCTTTGCTATAGAAATGCCACCTGCTTGCTGTCTGAGGGAAGAGAGTGAAAAATAGAAGTAGGTTTTACTTTGTTTTAAAATGCCAGTTGCTAATTCCTTCTCCCATTAATGGAAACTATATAGGTATTCTCCTGTGATTTCTGCATCTTAAAGTATCAGAATTGATACTGGTATCTGAGTGGATGTGTGCTTTTAAAATTGAGGTTTTACTTGTGGCATAGTTCTGAACAGCTGCTATCTTTGAGGCCTTTTGAATGAGTAACACTGCTGTACCCACGCTCACTTTTCTGGGATTTCTCTCTAAAT
Source organism: Suricata suricatta (assembly GCF_006229205.1). NCBI lineage: Eukaryota > Metazoa > Chordata > Mammalia > Carnivora > Herpestidae > Suricata > Suricata suricatta. The sequence continues at coordinate 47,255,054 of NC_043705.1, forward strand.
ATTATAAAATCCTGTGTGTTCACATGAGTCTGTATATTATGAACACACCTCAGAATCTTTGCTCATCTTCTAATAGTACATACTGTTCATTTCCTCTAAGGAAGGACACAAGGTTTTGCATCTTCTATGACAGTATGGTATGAATGCCAAAAACAAAAGAAGATCAGTTGGGATTTTAGAGATGAATTGCTTAGAGGTTTTTTCTTCCCTTTTAAAAATCTCATAGTTCCTTTTGAATAAGTTAGCGCTAACTACCTTTGTTAAAAAAGGAGATGAGTGGATGACACTCAAATACATCTTTTCCTTGAGAAAGTCATTGTATTTAAAGAACTAAGAAGTAGCTGCTTTGTTAAGCATAAAACAATTATAAAAAAATAAAATGTAAGTAATCTATAATATGCAAAGGGCACAAATACCATATCCAGGATCCTCTAAACAGAAATGCTTCCCTGGCCATCTTGTGGCTCCCAGTGGTACGGGCTGTGAGCCGTGTTTGAGGAATGACCGCCCCTTCCTGAGAGGGAAGGGAAGAAGTCTCCGTTCTGCTGCATTTTCAGATTTTCCATACCTTCTTTTTCACTGCCACTAACCCAGGCCCAGGCCTTCTCCAGATTCCTAGTGACACTAGGTTGACCACTTGGATTTACTTGCTCTAGAAAAAGTCCAGGGAGATAGGTGTGCTTTATTTGGTTTTAATTAGGTTTATTGAGGTCCACTTTAGAGACAGTAAAATCATTCCTTTTAGGTTTGTGGTTCCATGAATTTTGACAGACATGGTCCTGTGACTACCACCACACTTTCCGTCCCCTCAAAAAGTTCTAGGTGTTTTTTTTAATTGTTTGATACTGCTCATACTGGATTAGAATGAGGTGTTTTGTTTTCCTCTCCCCTTCCATCTTTTTTTAAAAACGTAGTTTCCATAGTTTATTAAGACTAGCCTCTCTTTTCCCTAAAGTCCTTTTTCTGTTCTAGGATCCCAGCCAAGATACCCTATTACATTGTGTCATTTTTTTTAAAAAATCATTTTGATGAGGAAGATGATTAACACATAGTTTGATTACTTGGTTAATAATATTCAGAAGGTTCTAAGAAAAGGCATCATGAGATCCCTGAAAGAAAAGCATAAACTACCTAAATGGTGGTGCATTATTAACGTATAATAGCCCCTTGATCCTACATAGGTGAAGAAGTTCTAAGAAACCAGATGAACTATTTCCTGCTAGTCAAATTTTTTTAAAAACAACTTTGGGGTTGTTTATTGGGCCACGAGGTGGAAGGTTTGAAAGGTGTATAGTTTAAGACATAGATTATGAATGTTGGAAAATAAACACAGAGCTCCAAAAGGAATTTTGGAGTTCTTCAATGCAACTGAGAACAGAACAGAACATACATTTTATAAAAGGTAAATTTAAGATACTTTAATTGCATTGTAAAATAATTTATCACTTATTACCAGGATTTTTACTATACATGTATTATTTATTTTTAAGAGAGAGAGAGAGACAGAGCATGAGCAGGGGAGGGGCAGAGAGAAAGGGAGACACAGAATCTGATGGCAGGATCCAGGCTCCAAGCTGTCAGCACAAAGCCCAGAGCCCAGAGCCTGACATGGGGCTTGAACTCCTGGACCACGAGATCATGATTTGAGCTGAAGTTGGATGCCTACCCGACTGAACCTCCTAGTTGCCCCTAACTAAAGAGCAATTTTAATTTCAGTGGAATGTAGATAGCTTTTAAGGTAAACCGTGAACATAATGCATTCTGAAGTCAGAGAATGGAGACATTACCAACAGCTCCCAGATTCTAGTACTCACACATTACCAGTATTAAAAATATGGGGTCATCGTTCCAAGTTTTCTTTTCCGAGTGTATGTGTACATACCACAGAATTCATATTTTATATCTCCTGTTTTATGAGCTGATTTTTTCCCCTTAATGGCATTCTTTGAAACAGTCAGCTTTACAGTGGTATAATATCCAGAAAATTTGAAAACTACTTCTAACATACAAGAAGGTACTTGGGAATTATCCATGGAGATGCGTGGAACCATTAAAACTTAGTAGTTTGAAAGCCACTGAGCTAATGCGCAGACTTGCTGTATGTGGGAGCGTCCACAGCAGCTCCCTGGGGTGCAGAGGGAGGCCCAGACCACTAACACCAGTGATGTCACCTTAGATGGTCTCACATTTTAGGTCCTATTTCTCTCCCTTGTATTTAGACTTCTCTTGAAATGTTCCCTTTAAAAATACTAATGCTAACTCTGAAAGATTCCAATTACCATCTCCCCACAGGCTTAAATGTTAAACCTCAAGATCTAAACTTTATCCCTTATGGATGTGAACAGGCTCGCCAGATGGCAGGCCAATTAATATATTTTTGCAAGGTGTGGAAATGTTTTTTCTCCATAGGGGAACAATGAATCCATCTGCTTCACATCTTCCTTTCCCCTCTGTCCTTTGGGGAAAATCATCATTTAATTTTCAGAAATAATTGTGCAACCCTCTAAGTCATACTTTTTGCTTTTTAAAGGAGATAATTTTAGCAATTGAAACTTTTTCTTACTATGAGGATTTAGAGAGGCCTATGTCATGGATTAAGATAGGTGTACATCTCAGTTTCATCTAGCTTATTATTGGGCCCTACAGAATTGTATTAAAAAAAAAAACATTCAGGGAAGGCTTCCCTTGGAAAAGACTTTGAGAAACATTTAGTCAAACCCCCTTATTGTAAGATGAGAAAACGAATGTTTAGGTACAAAACTTTGAGGCTGGTCAGCAACTTGGAACCTGCATGGTCTTGGATCCTGGTCTTCAGGTTCTAAATTAGGACAACTGTGGTGAAAATAGAATCTTTGATTTCTCAGGAGAAATTACAAGAGCAAGAACCTTGAATAGAGTTCAAGTAGGAGCAGGAGCACACACATTGTCCTTGCCTCTTCCCCCTTGATTTCAGGGCACCAAACTGTATGCCTCACTCTGTTACAGCTTCCCTCCACACCCAAGTGGCTTTGCAGATCAGCAGGTGATGCTTAACTGTTTAGTGTCTGTGCATTGCCTCCCACTCTGTAAAAGTCCCTGAAGACCAAACACCGCATCCTTTTATATTTTATTTTTTAAATTTAATTTAAAAAACTTTTTTTTACCACATCCTTTTTAAAAACACTTTTATAGTGTGCTGTCTGGGCGTGAAATAAATGAATTAGGCAACATATGAGTATCGGTGGGGTTATTTGACAAGAGTCTTCTCTGGGAGTGTTAACATTTCTAGGAAAGTGACTCCATTATAGCTTTGGGATCATCTGACACATTATAATACAGAATTTGGTTCCTTTTCCCTTCTGGTATAAAGATGTTCAGTATAGAATATTCCAGAGGCTTCTTTGGGAGGCGCGTTTCACCTACATCCCTGTTTTTACAAGCATTTTTGCTGTCCTCCATAATGTGTCCTAGGTGGGCATAGATGGGTTGATGTTAAGCGAGAGGAAGGATTTAGATTTGTGATTTGGTTTTTCTTTAACTCACATTGACTTCCTTACCTGTTTTCAACCTAAGAGAACCTTTTCATGTGGAAACAGTTCAGTCTTTGGCTTTAGACATATGCTGGTTGGAATTTTGACTCTGTGAGAAACTAGACATAGAGCCTGGCAGGGCACCTTGCTGCAGTTACAGGGTTTCCTCATCCTTACCTAGGAGAAATAATCAGCACACGTTTTGTGCCTCATATAAAGTGAATTATGAAGTACTTAGATCAGGGCTACGTGAACAAACTACAGCCTAAAGGCCCAGTCTGGCCCACTGCCTGTCTTGGTGCATAAAGCTGTATTACCCCTCAGCCACATCAGCTCATTTATGTGTTAACTATGGCTGCTGGGGCCACAGTAGCAGAATCCAGGAGTTGTAACGTGAGACCCTGGCCTGCAAAGCTAAAAACCCGTGAACTCTGGTCCTCGACGGAGGATTCGCCAACTCAGAACCTGCAGCAGGGGCTAGCGCGTGTAGGCGCTTGCTTAAGGTAACCCTCCCTTACTTTTAGTCTTCCCGTTGGTTGTTTCAAGTTTGTTCGTTCTCTTTAGGCCCTCTTTAAAGAAAGATAGTTCTGGTGTGGCCTTCTGTAATATTCCTTCCAAAGCCCCCCTCCACCCCTGGAGTATGGCCAGAGCCTTGAGCCGTGACACAGGACAGAACATGCTGAGAGAGGTATCTGCACATCACCCACACCCTGACGTATAGCGTGCCTGGACTTGAATCGGGTGTTGTACATGTTGCAGGAATAGAAATTGCTCTAATCCAAGTGTAAATACAGGCATTCTGTGTACCTGGTAACATGTCTCTATTTAGTATTCATCACTGTCTTACTAGGTGTATCCAATGTATACTTCTTCAAAACCTTCCCCGTAGAACCCCTAAAATTGGATTTTTTTCATTTGTAAAGACAATTAAAAATTGCTACAGTATAAATACCATGTTTAGCAAAAGGCCTGGTAAAACCCTAAAACAGGCGTTTTCTGACTGAAATGACTCTGAGCCATTGGAAAGAGGAAGTTCTCAAAGGAGCGATTAGATTTTTGTTGTTGGTGGTTTATTTTGTTTTGTATTTTAAGCAGAATGAACTCGGAGTTCTCAGCAAGTTTGATTAGGGACGCCCTGATGTCTAGTAGAAAACTAAGATGGGGAAAAGACTGGTAGAATGTGCCCAGTGAGGACTTTATGATTGATGGGTACACGCCAACTCCCACACGTCGTAGAGAGAAAGATGGCGGGGGTGGGAGGAGACATCTGAGAGCTGTTAAGGGCGATTCCGCATGCTTGTTATCTTTTATTTTAAAAATGTATTGAGAAATGTTTTGTTCAGACTATGATGGGATTTTTTCAATATTTTAACATCTGTGTCTCTAAAAAACAAAACTGAAGAGATGATAAGAGCATTACCCAAAATTTTTTAAAGTCCTTCTTGATTCTCTTTGCTCTTCTTCCCAACCCATTTCGGTGTCTCCATTGCTCCTGTACAGCCCCGTTAGCATTTATCCCAACATGTTATAATTCTGTGTATACTTACCTGAATCCCCAGCTGACAGTGAATGTCTCAAGGCAGAGACTCTGCCAGCATGGTGCCTGGCACATCATAGTCACTTGATCAAGATTTGTTGAATGAAAGCTCTCTACAGTGAGCATATTCATGCATAGAGGCTTTTCTGTCTTTTGGAACTATCTCTCTAGGATAAATTCCCAGAATAGAGCTTTCTAAGCCAAAATGACGTTCAGATACTTACGAGTTGTGATATATAATGCCAAGTAGCTTTAATGTCTACTTGAGGCTCCTTCCAAGTTTGTGACTCTTCTGTTGCATGATGTGTTCTTACTTGATTGGCAGTCTGGGTGCTGCACATTTTCCCTAGGAAAAGAAATGTTACGAGGGTACATTTAACCACTTTTAAGTCTGAAAGGAACACTGCATATGCTTTAGGATGAAAAGCTTCTACAAGAATCAATAGCCCCTGCATGGAACTTAGGAAATGGAGGAGGGAGGCAGCAGGGGCAAGGGACAGGATGAAAGACACTGTTCAAGTGACAGAGAACTCCTGGAGTTGTATTATTGCTCTGAACTTTTACTATATTGTGATCAGCATTTGAAGAAAGCATTTGGATGAATTTCATTTGCTTTTTCCCCCTCCACACATTAAATTGTTCAAAAATGAAATATGACTAAATGCAAATTGTTAATACACATTCCAAGGCTTGCTTTTATCAAGATTTGAAACATTTTGTCTAATGTATTATGCATTTCCATCTTCATTTGATCTGATTTGTGTCTCAAAGAATATTGAGTCTCTGTGCTCTGACACTGGAAAACCATAGCTTTTTTGAGTTTAGTATTTTGTTCTCCCTCATCTAGCATTTGACTAGCTCCTAAATTCCCAATGATAAGTAGCAGTATCTACCACCTTTTGGTACAACTATGCTGTTAATGAACACATTTAGAACCACATAAATGCCACCTTGTAGATGGCATGTAAAATTTGTAGGGGCTAAGCTGAGTAGAGCTAGGACAATCTTCAATTAAAAATGCCCTGTTTTGGGGCACCTTGGTGGCTCACTCAGTTCAGTATCTGACTCAATTTCGGCTCAGCTCGTGATCTCACAGTTCTTAAGTTCGAACTTCACATCTGGCTCTTGGAGCTGACAGTGCAGAGCCTACTTGGGATTCCCTCCCTCCCTCTCTCTCTGTGCCTGTCCTGCTCTTGCAAGTGTGCTTGCGCTCGCTCTCTCTCTCAAACATTAAAAAAAAAAATACCCAGTATGGAAATTGCGGACTCTAGAGAGTAGGAAGGTTCAACGGATATTCTAAAGAATTCATGAGTGTTTTGTGTTATATACTCCATCACGTATGTATATGTGTGTATATGATTCACCAGGCCAGGAAATAAGCAGTGGAAAATGCGCTAGGTTTCCATCACTTACTGAGCCTGTTGCTAGTCAAGCACAAGGGTATATTAACACTCACCACAGCCACAGGAGCATGGTAGAGGCACTTGTTACCCTGACCATTTGCCTTAGGAGGGACCCAACAGCCAGGACTTGGGGGAATGTGGCCATGACCCCTACTCCTTGTGTAGGAAGTTGGGTCCTTACATCAGAGGAGCCTGTGTCCCTCTGCATCTGGCCATCAGAGCAGCCTGACCTCTTTGTCATAACCACATGTGCTCCCCTAATTAACAAGGGCCACGGATGTGCAGACACCGTGTGCCGCACCTCCCTACTGACTGGGCTTGAATTAGGTTGTCCAACTGGAAAATAAGGTCTTTGAAATAAGAAGAAATTAAGGAATAAAATTGACAAAGCACTTCTCATGTGCTAGTCTTAAAGTGGATCTTATTTGCTAGAGTTTGTGATTTAATGACAAAGGTCTGAGCATGTTCCAAAGGAGAGGATTGGCTAGCAGAGTTTATCTTAATCCTTTCAGAGGATGGAAGCCATTGTTTCTCATTGCCTGCCCACCTCCTTCAACTTTGCATTTTTGAGAGAGAAAGTTTTTTGGAAGAGAGAGGACCATGAATGCTCTTATATATCCTGCCACTTGACTGTTAAAACACTCTCGCAAGAGTAGCTTCTGAAGGAGGAGCATGTTCTTTTTTGGCTTTGCAGTTGCCTTATAAATGCCTCCATGTAAATATGGACACAGACTTGTAACCTAAAAGACCTGTGATTTGATTTGTCCATCTGTTTACAAAAGGTAATTCCTGTGACCGTAAGAAGGCTTTGTAAATGTGGAGTCATTTTCAGGTTGAAAGACCCTCGCCAAATTAGATAGGGGACTTGCAGCATTGGCTGTAAGCAGCTTTTCCTCCCTTAGTTGCTGCTGGGGATCGATACCTCTCATTGACTCTTCTAGGGTTTGCATGTAATTTTCTCTCATGGTCATTTATGCTAATCAGCGTGAAACAGAGTCATTGCAAATCATAGCCTTTAGGCACATTTTTTTCCCTCCTATAATACTTGAGACCACAGAATCCTATTCAGAAGAGAGGAAAAAAACAATCCATCATTTTTTTAGTGACCCGTGGAACTGATATAGATGTGGATAGCAAAGACTCCTTCCCTCCTTGTCTTTGGGCTTCAACTTGTATTTTAAGTCTTTTTTTTTTTTTTTTACTTTTTAAAGTTTATTTATTTATTTAGAGAGAGACAGACAGCATGAGCAGGGGAGGGACAGAGACTGAGAGGGAGAAGAGAGAGAATCCCAAGCAGGCCCCGCACTGTCAGCACAGAGCCCAGCACGGAGCTCCATCCCACTAACCATGAGACCGTGACCTGAGCTGAAATCAAGAGTCAGATGCTTGACTGACTGAGCCACCCAGGTGCCCCTCATCTTATATTTTAATTTTGAATACAAATGAGATTGAAGCTCATGGTGAAAAAAAAAGTTAGGTTGAAATTAGCCAGTTACCTTTATTTGTGGAAGTCCAAATATATCACGTTAACTATGGAAGGCAGAATAACTATAATACATTCTATTCTAATGTTTTTACATACAATTATTAAAAGTTATCTTCATCAGGAAGGAATGTTTATGTAATTATTATAAATTATCAGACTTATTACTTGAAGGTGTATAAGGATATTTATTATCCACATACTTAATGATATAATTCAGATAACTAGCATAGAGATGGCAGTTTTTTACTTTAATGTGGTACTAAGATAAATGTTTTGCCTACTGTTCACGTTTATTTGTAGCACAGAGCTCATCAAAATATATAGTTATTACAAAAACAAAGTAAAATATTATCTGTCTTGACCAGTAGCTAATGCATAAGTGTTTTATTCTCTTTAGCGTCTTTACTGTGCCGAGAAAACATGTCCTCATGCACCCCCACAGGTGAATGTAAATGTGCTAGACACATAGTCATCCGGAAGAGCTAATGGGACCTCTGGGTACTCCATCTCGGGTTGGAAACTTAGACAAGGCGCCAGGATGCAGAGTTGCCTCTACCCATGAAACTGCATGAAAAATGGGGGACTTTCTTTCTAGATTTCTTTAGGTCGATCCGCATAAAAACTACCTGTCCAAATTCAAAGTGGAAAAACTGTACATTCCCTAAGAATGAGGAGTCTCTTCCCCATGAGAGTTTTTAGTCACAGAAGGGTTTACCGTTTGTCAGTGAGTAGAGAGTTGGATGAAGGAGTTGTTCCGCTTAGTCTGTTTTAAGCACTTCAAATGAGAAACATCCTCACTTCCCAGAAGCCACCCCTTAGGAGAGGATCTGTTTTGGCTACCTCCTACTTTAAGTAGATCTCCCTAAAGCAGGGGAGATTTCATCTGGGGATAAGGCTTGCGAAGTGGAGTTTGGTGCAGTCTGCCCTTCCGTCCTCTGCACCTGTTTGTTCATGAATGCAGTAAATACCAGCTGAACACCTTCCCTATACTGGGCCTTGTGCTGGGGAGGCAAAGGTGAAGGAGAGATGGTTCCTGCCCTTTTGCAAGCTTGCAGTTTCATGGGGAATGTGACGGGGTGTGTGAGGAAGACGGAAAGATTAACAGGAACTTGCAACATTGTGTGTGATTATGTATCTCTTAGCCCTCAGGACGGTGGGTGGTGCAGGGAATAGAAACGGATTTGAGAGCATCCCATGGCCATGTAACAAAATGAGTTATCAGAGAAGTAAACCAGGTTGGTGGCTGAGAAAGGAGCCCGTGAATGGTGGAAGAGAATATTCCAGGCACAGAACCCTGGCAGTGAGACCTGAAGAGATTGTATTAGGGTGCCTGAGGCCTGAAATTTACTCTCCAGGCGGGAGGGGCTGATGAAGGGTTTTCCCCAGGGCAGTGAGTGATTAGATTCCTTTTGCCCATTGGAATGATTCCTGGCAGTGGAGGAGGAAGTGGAATGGGACCAGGGGGAGGCCAGGCCTCCAAGCCAGAGACGGTGGTGATATGTTTGCCAAGTTGGTGGCCATGAGTGTGAAGGGAGATGGAATCCACAGGACCAGATGACCACTTAGATGATTAGAGTGAGGAAGAGTGAAGCTGGAAACACAGGAAATAGGACACGTTGAGCAAAGGTAGTAAGTAACTTTGGTTTACTCCTATAGACACCTAAGTCGCGGTGTGCAGCTTCCTATTGGATGCAGGGGTCTGGAACATAGGAAAGAGTTCCAGGTTGAGGGTTAAGAGTCATCCACATAAAGATGAATGTTATTTAGTTATTTATTTACTGAGAGAGGGAGCAGGGGAGGGGCAGAGGGAGAGGGAAAGAATCTTAAGCGGACTCCACGCCCATCATGGAGCCCGGTGCTGGGCCCCATCTCACAATTGTGAGATCATGACCTGATCTGAAATCAACAGTCAGACATTCAACCAGCTGAGCCACCCAGGCACCCCACATAAAGATGAATGAAGAGTGTCACAGTTGATTACTGTTGAGTATTTGTCTTCCAGGAGTCTTCAGTATTGAGGGCTGCCTAAATCTAGGATACACTCTAACCTTTGCCTTCTATGTTCCCAAGTGAGATGGTGATGAGGATAGGAGGTGGTTTTCACATGATTTACGTAGTGAAACATTCTAAGCTTTTTCTTATGTATGTTTGTTTTCTTTGTCTTGGGGGTGATATTTAGGATTGAGCCATCTTTGATCATAGACTGTTCTAGCTGCTGAAGTTTCATGGTACCCCTGGCATTTTCCTCAGATAAAAGTATATTGGGGAAACACCATCATGCATCTGTCTCTAAGGAAAAAGAAACCAGTATGGAAAGAGATGATGGGAGTTGATTAAGAAATTGGGGTTGCAAAATTCTGTGACATAGTCATCGTGTTCTTTGATTGTTGTTTGTTTTGCCTTTTTCACCCTCTTTTTCTTGACCAGCCCAGAAAGCATTTTCTATTTAGAAGTCCTCAATTGGCAGCATGATTTACGGGTCCACACAAAGAGGGAAAATGAGGTGGGCAGAATGGTAGTTTTAGAAGCAGAACATGTTTACTTACATGGGGAAAAGGGTAGGAGGAAGCAAAATAGAAGTTCATTCTGGTTGAGTTGATAATCTCATGTTAATCACATCATTGAAGTGGCTGGCTGTGCTGCGTGCAGTCTGTACAGAGTTGATCCTAATTAATCTGAAAGGAAGACTTAGACATTATTTTTATTCATTATGAACTCTGAATTATATACTGCAGAATTTCACGTAATAAAATCTGATGAAGTTAAAAAAATGTAGACATGTTACAAAGTTGAAATTCACTACAGTTTCATAGTTAAATGTGATATGTATCTTTAGGAACATGTAAAGAATTATAAATCGAAATTCCAAATTAAGTACTTTTTTTTATTATTACCTAAATGTTTCATATACTTGTGAATAAATACCACTCTTTCACATTTTTATAGGTCATTACCAAATAATTTCTCAGGGCAGTATGATATAAAAGCTCTGTAATTAATTCAGTAATTCCATGATATGATTTCTCTATTCTGTATCTCGTTTGTTTTACGTCTCAGGCAATATTTGACGGTTTAAGGTTGTTTTCCTTTTAAACTTTGGCTTGAACCAGGTGAGTATGTGTGAAAACTCTGAGTTGACCATCTCATGGTTATTGGATAGCTCTTGGGAAAGGACATATTCATCAGTTTGGTTCTTGGCGAGGTAACCATAACCCGACTAGCAGAAATAGATCATCTGAGTGACATTTGAAGTCAGAAAAAAAAATAGCTTTTCATTTCTGTCATTCATCATTGCAGAGCACTCCTGAGGCAAATCAGTAAGACTCCCACAAGCAATATTTGCAAGAAGACCTGTTTTGTATGTAGTAATGAGATTGTGGTTTCAAACCCATCCATGCTATTTTGTAGTTTCAAGTGACTTTAGTTTGAAACATTAAAACCATGTGAGCTTTGTGCAGTTGGAGCTCCTCGGGTTTTGTAAATGTTCTTTGCCTCAGCACTTTCCCATCTTGGGTCCGGGTGTCCCTTTCTTACAATGTCTCATTGTATAGAGCCTTGGGTGTGTCTCAATGGCTGCATTTTTATTTAGTATCCTGGTTCATTAGAGCATTGTGCTAAGGAAGCCAAGGTTATGAGTGTTGATCCCATTGCGGTCAACCTTTAATGTGAAAAGTATTTTTCCTGTAGATTCAACTGGTGCTTCAGAACTGGCTGAAAATATTTGACTACTTTTGTTCAAAGTATGGATGAGGCAGTTGATTAACTACATCAGAAAAAATAAAACTGATGTCCATTGGGTGGAATCTTTCCAAATGGGAACAGTATTTTTTTTCCTGGGTGAAGGGAAGCATTTACTTTTTTCTGTGGGGTAAAACACATGCATTTCGCAGACTTGTTTTAATGTAAGTCCCAGGAGAATGGAGGGAGACCCTCAGTCTTTCTAATCCCACCCATCCTGGTGTGCTCTGCATAGACAGAAGTGATCAGCGTTCACTGACTGCTGCAGCAGAGAGCGCTGGGCATTTCCTGGAGCAGAGGGGGGTCATCTCTTGCCACCTTCTTAACCTGATATATTGCCTTTGAATTTTTTAATGAGGACATATTTTAAGTTCTGTCTGGGGACTGAGAGCTCTGATCATTCATGCAGTGAACTTTGAATAAGTTGATAAGATTGGCTGGACCCTATTACCATAATGGATGGTGACTATTTGACATTTACTATGGTATGCTCCATTTGCACTAAAATAAATGAATTTGTATTTAAAAATAATTTACCAGGGTTTTCTCCCCACTAGACCTAAAATAGAGGTCATTTACATTCAAAGCTAAAAACTGAAAAACTGCATGCAGACTTAGTGAAATTTGCTGAATATATGTTAATTAGTGCGGCCCCATTAAGCCAGATTGAGTTGATCTGTTAGCTGGAGAAAGAGCAGGAATCACCTCACTCTCATGTGCCTCAGCTCGAAGTTACTAGATTGTCTAAATATACAAGGACTTTTTCTAAGTGCATTTCATTTGTCAGGCCTTTTGACCTTCCTGCCGACTGAGCTGTTACAGGTTAGGGTGGTGGTTGTCTGTGCTGCATCGATTCTAATTGCAGCTTCTCTGGTTGGAAAACTGATTGGTGTAGCTCTTCCTGGTGGAGCATTAGATCACTGGTATCCTTTGCTGCCCATGATACATGTGGAAGTGAGTCAGTGGAAAATTCACTTACTCATCATGACCTACTTCTGTCACTTGCGTTGAAGGTGCGCTTATTTGTCAAAAGCCATCTGTCCCTCTTCCAGAAACTCTTGCTCAGTTGCTTTTTTAACCCCTTAGCCTATTATAGGTTCTTTTAGAATTTCTGACGTTACTTGAACCCATCTATCAGCTATGCTGTGGTTACGTGTAATCCGTTTTTAATTGACCCTTGGCAGCCAGGGACGGTCTCCTCTTGTATGGCTCTCAGCACTTCGACCCCCCTCCGCATCCCCAGTCACTGCTTTTCTAATGAAGATGCTAGGCTTTGAGGGGGAACTGTAAAATGGTAACTTTCACTAATGTCAGAAAGGAATGTTTATTAGGCCTTGATTAAGTAGGAGCACCCTCTCCCCTTCCTCTTTTTCAGTAGGATTTTCCGTTCCTCATTTTTATTAGCTTATGCTTATGTTCATTGATCCAGCAAGGTTTAGTCAAGGGTGACTTTGTGCCTGGTCACTAGGGTCACAAGAAAAATAAGACGTGTGCTTTTTGCCTGCATGGAGTTTATACTCCCCATTAAGAGAGTGTAGGAGTCGTTTTAGAGTAAGGCCAATTTTAAATTCCATTTTAAATGTGGGGAACTATGGATTTTCCGCACCAAGACCAAAACAACAATGACTTCTTACTTCACTTCGTAGTTGCCAGATCATTCCTGCTCCTCTTGATCAGAAGGTTCACCTTTTTCACACAGTCACACGTGTCGGTGTGTGAAAGCGTGTACCATAGACCTTTATGCAAGTATGAGAGGATTTCTTGAGAATAACAGAATTCTAAACTGCAGAAAAGGAAGGGGATGTGTGTTAATTTACATGCTTTACTAAGGACACAGGCACAGACATGTGTATGGCGCTGTAACCATATGAACATACAGTAGTAGATGTGTTGCTGTTTCTTTCATGTCCAGTACTGTTCACACCTCAGAGGATTAGAGGGTATATGCCATATTTGCAGGTGGAACAAGGTAAAGTTCAACTCAGCGTTATTTAAGGTAACTGGTTCATCTTGGAATAATATAAAAATATCTTTGTCCTTGATCTAACCATGTTTATAGACTCTCAAGTCAAGAAGGAATTATCATTCTTAAAGTAAATGTATAGAGGAATTACATGGAAACCAGCATTTGATGACAGCACAGTATTCTTTTTGAAATCCATGTCATTTTTGGCTCTTAATTACTGCTTACTGTGAACAGCTCCTCTTAAAAAAACAACAACTTTTGCTGACTTGATAGCACTTTTAAACAGTGGCACCTGTTTCCCTTAAAATAACCAAGTGGGTTTTGTTCCCTGCTAACTGAAGTTGTGAGTATTGATGTATTTGGATCTTAATTTCTTTGTGCTCTTTTCAGATTATTACTGATACCTCTCCTTTTGGAGGAGACTTTGTAGAGAGGACACTCAGGTGCAGACTGAGCTAGCTCATTGTTTGACATTCATTACAACAGAGGCATGGTTTATATTGCTGAAAATGTTCTGTGCTTTTCGGCGAAGGTCCACAAGGTTCTGCTCAGTCATAAGTGAAACGGCCATTTGTAACGTAACCGAGGGCTAGTTAAGCTGAGTTACAGTGCAGAAACAGTGATGTGTGGTGCCCTGTGAATTTGGTCACGTTAGACTGATCTAGATTTTGCAATATGATAAGTGATTAACTTCGACTCTACTTTGGGAAGACAGTCTGCCTATGTTCATTTGCTCATTGTGGTTGTAACCTTTATCTTTGCTTTTGCACCCATTTTCTTTGATAAGCGAAATAAATTAAAGTTTCAACAGAAGGAATGCGTTTGTCAAATAATACTGCATTTTGGATTTCCATCTACACAGACTGTCCATCCGGAGGTCCGTATAAACAAGTCTAAGAACAGGTTTTTACCCTGTATTACATTTCATTATAGGTATAACCCTGTTTATCTGTTTGATTCTCAATGAAAGAGGCCCTTCACGGCAGCTTACTTTTCATAACAGACCATATTTCAAACAAGAGATTAGAGATTAAGCCACTTGGCCAGTGACTTAAGTATAAAATATCTTATCTGGGCTTTGCGCAATCTCTTCATTGAAAACTACTTACCTAAAAGGCTTATTTCTTTTGTTGTGGTGTCATCACAGACCACACCTAGAGAATTAAGAATTGTTCCTTAGAGATTATTCAGATGTGTTCTGCTAAGCTGTCTTGAAGTAAAGTATTGAGAAGCAACATAGCCTTCTGGGCCATGACCTCCAATGTGATGGGAATCCTCCGTGTCACCACAAAAGCATGGTCTTTCTGCGGCCTTTGGAGAAGGCTGAGGAGGGACATGGATGGGGTCCCTGCCAAGTGATACTTGGGGGCATTTGAGTGGGGTCTGGGGAGCTCTGTAATAGTAATTCCACACCACAGGGTCTCCCCGTTCTCCCTTTGGTGCTAGATTCCTAAGTTATGCTTTTCCCCTGTCTGTCCTTTAGCCACTCATTCTGCCATGAGGATCAGGGGCTAGATAATAACATGATTTGTTCCATATGACGAACCCCCAACTCTGGGGCTTTCTTAACGTGCTCTGCATCGCAGCCTCAACTTTGTAAGGGTTCGACACATGGAATGTGAGACACTATACTCCAATGCAATATGGTCATCACCACCTGACTCTAAATTCAGTAATCAAAGCTCCAAAAGAGGTGACTGTATTTAACAAGAAATGGTGGGAAAAGTTGACTTTTATAGAGCCGTTTATTGTTTTAGAGAACCTGGCTTTGAACACCACTATACCAATAGTGTGTTCTACGTGGCTCTTCTAAAACGGTGATCTTCATTGACGGAGTGTATTTATGTAATTGATGGGGTAGGCTGGTAAACAAAAAGGTTCCTGGAAGGACTAAAGGACTGCTCCTTTAGAGGAAGCCACTGAGATGAACCTGCTTTTACTTGTAAATCTGAGCAACAACAGGATCCTGTTTGGTGTATTCATTGACTTTCTGAGTCAGAAAAAAGGAGACCTTTTTTCCTTCTGGCTTTCCTGTTGGTGGAGTTGACCAAGCCTGCCAAAGTCCGGTCTTCAGCACATCATTAATAACTATTAGGACGGTCCTGCCCTGGCTTTGTTCAGCACTACTGCGACTCTACTAACAGAAGCGATTGGATTGTAATTAAAGGGGTGCCGACGATTTCTTCCCTTAGCAAACATGTGGTCCACATTCTCTGCAGGCTTTCTGTCTTCATGTTTTACATCAGATCCTGAGGAGACATGAGCTTTCACTAAAATACTAAAATGACACTTACTAATGATTTTTCTGAGAGAGACACTTCACTGGCATTCTGCATTGGCGTGAGTGAGTTCATGTTGGCTGGGTTGGCTGGTACTTTACACCCAAGGTGATCCGATGTGTCATTTTTTTCTCTACTGTAGACGCTTTCTTTTTTAAAATTCACTTTATTGAGATATGGTTGACACAGCAAATGCTGTACATATTTAATGTATACACTTGGTGGGTTTGGAGATGAGTATACATTGGTGCGACCCTCCCCACAGCCTGTGGCATACTACAGCTATTTGATGTAGCCCTTCCGAGATGGTGAAGCCAAGTAGAAACGAACAGTAGCTTCCTCCTCGCTTGACTTGTTTACAGTCAAAGCGTCCATGGGCTGATGAGGCCTGATCTGAGCTGGGGTGTGGTGTTCCTGGATGCCTGCAGTGGGCATAAACATCTGTAACTGGCACTTGCCAGACAAACATGGCTCTTGTTCTCAACTCTGTCCTGCTTCTCTTTATCCCCAGTCACGTGTGTGCTCACCACAGAGCCTATCATCTTGTACCTCTTGGAGCCCTGCATGGAAAGGAGGTGACCCAAGTCCTCGCCACTCCCAAGCCAGACGAACAGATAGGAACCTATCAGGATAGCTCAGCCCTTCTTCTCAGCTTGAGCTCTTCCTCCCCTTCTGTTCCTTGGAGGAGGAAGGCCCACAGGCTCTTTTGTCCTTGGGGCAGAGTGTGGGTGGCGAATTGCATCCAGGTGGTCTCCTGCTTCTACTCCTGAAACCAGAGCTCAGGACTGGCCCTCTAAGTTCCAGCGACCAGACTCTGCACACAAAGATTTCTCCTTCTTTATACTTTGCATTGTCCTCCAGAGGAAGGAATACCACAAATTATTATCTCAGTAAACAATCATGTCACAGGGCATATACATCTTCACTTTCTACCTCCCTCCATTTTTCTTGGGACTCATGGCTAGCAGTATTAAAAAAGTCATCTGCTTTTCTTTTGAAATCACACACACATTTTTCTAGATGAAGAGGTTACCAGATTCAAGATTGCAGTTTTGTGGAAACATGTGCACGCATACTCCCATACTCAAGCGGCTGACGAGTAACCGCCATTATTGTATATTTCCTTCCAGTCCATTTTCTTTTGCCTTTTCTGTACTTTAAACCTGATGGCAGGTTTTGGACTCTACATTTGTTTTTCACCAGTGTCTTTTGTTGTAGGTTAGCAAAACTGAGTGAATAATAGAAAATCATTAACCTGCTGTTTTGACTTCTGTAAATTGCTTTGCGAATGTATCTCTCTGTTCAGTGTTCTAACTAACTACATAGTGACTATCTATCATGTAACTCTGTGTTGGGGTTATCAGAAAGTGTGAATCCTCCCTGCCCTGCCCCTATAGCTTAGCATACCTTCTAAACGGACAACTTAGGTCGCAAATTGTACTCCCGCCCCCCTCTTTGAAGCTGACCAGGCAAGGCATACCTGTGGGAAGTCATGCAGGCACTATCTCACAGAGCCTGGAGTGCCCACCTGTAATTGGTCATTCCAAGACCCTCCTGAGACAAAGAACTTTAAAATTGATAGGGTCCCGCCAAAACTACCGCCTATATGTAAAAAGGTGACTGGGAGTCCTGAAATGCTGTAAGCCTTGATTGGTTAACTAAATGATGATGTTTCTCATGCTTGCTAAAGTCCATTTAAGCTCACTGCTGTCTTTGTTCGGGGCCTTAACAGCAGCAGGATCCGGTTTGGCAGGCGTAATAAAACCTTGCCTCGCTTCTATTCAGTGTTTGGTGGGCTTTTCATCTTCACCTGTAACATCTTTTAAGCATTTTTGGAATAATTTCCTGTCTTGTGGACGTAGGGGAGTTTATTTCACTACTTGAGGGGTTTTCGGAGAAAAGATTGATTGTCATAATTCTCTGCCGTCTCAGAAAAATGTCCAAAAAAGGGATGTGTGTGTAGAGTGGGTGGTAAAACGGCTAGATTAGGTACAAAACACCGTCCCCAGAGAGGAGGCAGTGAATCCTAGGTGATTGTTGAGTGATCTCAAAAAGAGAAAAGTTGGGACGCCTGGGTGGCTCAGTCAGTTAGGTGTCCGACTTCAGCTCAGGTCATGATCTCATGATTTGTGAGTTCGAGCCCCGCGTCAGGCTCTGTGCTGACAGCTAGTTCAGAGCCTGGAGCCTGTCTTTGGATTCTGTGTCTCCCTCTCTCTCTCTCTCTCTGACCCTCCCCTGCTTGTGCGCTCTCTCTCTCAAAAACAAATAAAACATTAAAAAAAAAGAGAGAGAAAAGCGAGGGAGCCGCTGGGTGGCTCAGTTGGTGAAGTATCTGACTGAAGCTCAGGTCATGATCTCAGGTTTGTGAGTTTAAGCCCTGCATTGGGCTCTTTCCCTCTCTCTTTTACCTCCCTCTCTCGTGCTCTAACACTGATTGTCTTTATTTAAAAAAAAAAAAAAAAAAAGAGAGAGAAAAGCAAGTGGGCAAGCTCAAGTGTCTTGCTCCAAGTGACAGCTCCTCTTACCTGGGCGGGGCAGGGAAGACCTTCCTGGGGCCGCCTCTGTCCTTGAGCTGCTCAGGACCACCCTTTCTTCTCTCAGTTGGGAATTTTTCAAATCACTTGATTTCAGGCCACTGTGTCTCAGACAGAACTAGGTCTTTATTGTGGGGAAGATTTTTAAAAATAGGTATTTCATTTAGTACATAAAAAGCATTTGGAGACAGAATGACCAGAAAAGGAGCTATCCTAAGAAAAGTTGCCAACTCTTATTTCTATTCCTGAACCTTATCAATTTTTAAAAAACATTTTAGAAAGATAGGGAAGTAGTTTTCTTCATTTCTCTACAAATTGATTAACTTTTTTCATAGATGAGTTAGAGATTAATCTTGTTGAGGTAAAATCATATCTTGCAGGAGGAGGTAGAAAACTAATCAAAGTTCTTTCTCTAAGAGGAAGTTTTCACAGTTGAAAAATGACTCCTCTCTAAAGCCAAGCTGTGATGATGAGGCCAGGAAGATTTGGGGATGGAGTTATTCATAATTACCACATCATTAATTCTTCCCAACGATGGTGCCAGACTCATTGCTGATTCTCTGTTGTTGTGTTTAACTAGCACACAAACATTAATTATTGGTTCCACTGTCATTTGCTGTAATATAACAATTTTATTAAATTACTTTATGAATGGAATTGTATGTTTTCATTGAACAGTGTGTTATGGGCACATTAACCGTCTCAGGACCTCTCCTCCCCACTCATTACCTGTTTTATGTTTCTCAATGTAAAAATGATTCTCATGTTAGGTACCTTTACTTTCTATGGTACTTAATTTGAGAAAATGCCTTGACCTGACTCAGATGGGAATCATTTGTGTACCTGGACACTGAAAGCTTTAGCTATTGCGTCTCATTCTTCTTCTTCTCTTTAATCTTCTCCTTTTCCTCTTTATCCTTCTCCTCCTTTTCCTTCTCCTTCTCCTTCTTCTTCCATTTATTTATCTTGAGAGAGAGGAGAGAGGGTGAGAGAAGGAGGGAGAGAGAATCCCAGGCAGGCTCCGTGCTGTCATGGCAGAAGCTGCCTCACGGCTTGATCTCATAAACAGCAAGATCACAACCTGCACAAAAATCAGGAGTTGGAAGCTTGACTGACTGAGCCACCCAGGGGACTCTTAACAGTTGCATGTCTAATTTAGGTGATTATGTGTTGATTTGTTTCATTTTATTTTACTTTGGTCTTTTTTTTTTTTTTTAACATGGCTGTCTAGTTTCTGTCAAACCTTGGGTAGGCAGGGGGATTTTTGTTGGTCGCTGTGGGTTTTTTTTTTTTTTTCTCTTTCAAATACACGGTGTTGACTAACTACACAATAGAGCTATTTTAAAACTCTGGGAAATGTCTCCCTCCCCAGATTTCCTGATTGCAAACTCTTACGCACTTCCCTTGGGTCCCGGGAGTAGTCCTCCCTTTGCCTGAGGCAGAGACATTCTTGGATTTTTGGTGGAGTGGTAAAGCTGTCCACAAGACGCAGGAGTTAAAACAGGAAAACCATGTTGATGGGTAAAACCGTGGAGGGGGTGTGAAGAAAACTTGATCTTCTCAGAATTTATTACCACGTGCTGTCTCCAGTCTGTAGAAAGGTGACATGACCTGTTGCTAACCACTCTTCTGCTTTCTTTTACAGTATTTTAAAATATTGAAACTTTCAGGTGCAAAAATAAATAAGTCTAGATTTCTAAATTTGTTTTATATGCACATCTAAATAAATTCCTATAATTTTTTTAAGTAAAGTGAGAAATAATTTTTGTCCTTTGAAAGGCATGCCATCAAATATTTGGTGTACTGTCTTAAGGCACGTTAGCTGATGGCACAAAGTGTTTTTGCCCCTTACCGTCTAATTGTGTGAGTTCAGAAACTTTGGTGCCTACTGTTAACCGTCAATGCAGCTAAGATCTGAAGGCCCAGGCAGAAAACACTCTGTTATATAAGTGAGCCCTGTAATTTTATGATTATACTGTGAATGAAAATATGATGTGACCACAAAGCCAAAGGAATGACTCACTTGGTAGCTATTGACAGATTTTATTTTCAAGATGGTTTATATGTATTGTTGTTTTCATGAATATTATGTTCTTTCAACAGGGTTTAGGGTCTTTTTAGAAAAATAGAAAGTAAAAGTAGCCAGTGAAAAATTTCACCTTCATCTCTTTCGTCTGGTCAGTGATTTATTTTCCTCAAGTTGAAGCATCCTAATTCTTGTCGTGATACACAGTTCAATTTCATGTGAGCAAATCAGTGAGGATCCTTTTCAGTGTGGTCATCTTGCACAGCAGGGTGCTATCTCTCCATACCATTGAATTTCTACTTAGAAATGTTGTCCTACGAAGGTCAGATTCCCTGTGATCAACAGGAATCCAGGAACACAATGAACAGGAACTCTGTGAGTCACTGCAGGGAATGCAGAATGAGTTTGGGGTGGTTGCCTGGTGAATATGGTGAAGAGGCGGAGTTGGTGTGTTGCTCTGGAGCTCATGGTGCTTACTTATAAGGACCAAACCCCAGGCTAGGGACAAATGAGGTCACCTCTTTGAACAGAAGACTGGCCCTATGAGAAATAGATGGCCATGCCTGTCACAGTCATCTGGCGATTTCAAGCCGAGTGAAGCCAGCCTTCAACTTTTCCTTGGTAACTGGCACTTTCATGGTACTTCAGTTTGTCTTAAACCCTGCCGTAGCTCTAATGTTTTAATACAGAGCAGCGAAAGCCCTTTCTATACACAAACACCTTCCATACGTGATCTTTTAAAGTCTCAGAGGTCTTTTAGGAGCAAGAATTGATGAAGATGCCAGACTTAAGGAATGACATCTTGAAAGAATAAGTGGAACAGAGAAATAACAAGATTCAGGGTCGAAGCATATGGAAGTTGTAAATAGGTACATTTTATAATGATGAGTTAGTTTTATTTTGAGGTGTATCATTTGTAACTATGTCAACTTAAACAAAAAGTTTGTCTCAGTAATACATGCAATATGCCCTATTATACGCTTTACATCTTCTGGCCAAATTAACTTCCGATGCATATTACAATGTGGCCGTTCCTTTTCTCCAGAGCCAGTGCTCATAAACATGATTCACATTGCAAATATGATTTCTGGATTCTCTAATAATGACAGAGAAATCTAGAAGTAGGGAAAGGGGGAAAAACATGCTCAAGGGAGTATGATCCATAAATTGAGATTTAATTTTGAAATCTATTAAGAAACAGTGGAACAAAAAAGTCTGATTCATACATGCTTAAGCACAATTGTTCTCTCTAGTTGTGTCTGTCCAGACCAGCTGGTTTGGGGAGGGATAAGGAGGAAGTACCTGTTTGGCATGGCTGATCTATGTGTTGGGTCATCTGTCTTTCGATCTTTGACAGTACCCTGTGGAGCTGGAAATTTCCATGTCATGACCTCTCACATGTCTGTCAGCTATGAGCCTGAACACTATGTAGAAGTATATCCCAGGATAAAAAACATGCTCTACTTGGTGACATCGGTATGTCTGTCCATCTGGATCAGGCTCGCTGCCTCCAGAAACCTCTCACAGTCTGGTGCGAAGCTTGATGACTTGATCTCCCTCCTATATTCAAACGTTAGACTATAGGCACAGCGATCTGCTATCCCCAAGGTCACCTTCCTCCATCTCTTTGGCATGCATCTATAGGTGCCAAGCTCACTGATGGATGCATAGGACCAGAATGCTGAGATACTAATTTTCAGGGACAAATGTAGTTATTACTGAGTTTATTAGCTCAATAATATTATTCGAATTCTCTGTCTTATAGACACTTGAACAAAATGACTGAAAGCACAGGTTCTGAAGACAGACTGACTGGATTTGGATTCCTCTTCCACCACATACTATTCGTGTGATGTTGTCAGACAGGCCTCTAGACTTCTCAGTTCTTCGGTTTTCACATCTGTTAGATAGGGATAAAAATAAGTCCTACCTCAGAGGACTGTCATGAAAATTAAACCCGTTCTTGGCATGTAGTAAACACTTGTCAAAGTTCGCAGTTACTATTATTGCTGTTCTTGTCGTGCACATTTGGGCACACCTCTCCATGAAGCTACCCTCGTCCCCCACATGCTTGGGGACGTACTAGCAGAGCACGGCATGTTATGTAGGTGGCTTAAACGATTCGTGGCATTGGGCAGAGGTGATGCGCATGGTTTCGACAGGGGGTCTGAAAACACTGAAGTCCGTTGTGTAGAGTCCCTTAGAGTTCCCTCTACCTTGATGTTGCCAGTTTGAAACCTTTGGCCAGTGCTTGGACTGACACTTGAACTTGTGGTCTGCAGCTTTTTTCAATGTTTTTTTCCCCCCTTTTTTTTTTTTAGCCATTTTTAAAAAATGTTATTTATTTTTGAGAAAGAGAGCTGGGAAGGGGCAGAGAGAGAGGAGAGAGAGAATCCCAAGCAGGCTTCGTAGCATCCGTGCAGAGTCAGATGCGAGGCTCCCATCCAAACTGCAATATCATGACCTGAGCCGAAACCAAGAGTCGGATGAGTCGGACACTCAATCAACGGAGCCACCCAGGCGCCCCATGTTTTTCTATGTTCCTAAGAGCTAACCAGTAGCCATTCATGTTGTTACATTTTTTTCTCTGTGTTAATAGTTTCATTTTGCTATCAAGAGTTGTTGCTTTAGGACTAGACCCTTTAGCTCTTGATAATTCATTGTATTGCCTTAAGAGTTAATTCTGTCAGTAATCTTAGGCTTCTTGTTCAAAGATCCTTGAGGGAAAGCCTTAGTGTAACATCCCAAGTATTAAAACATTTATGCACAAAAGAAGGTATGCAAGAGAGGAAGACCAAAATGTTTTATTTTGATAACCAATGTTTAGAAGCATTTGCTATGTGCCAGATACAATGATATTTCTTTACATGAATTATCTCATTTAATTTCTACATAGCCCTCTGAGGTACTTCATGTTCTTATCCCTACTCTACAGAATGGTAAATTGAGGCTTCAGAGGGTTGGAATTAGAAACGAGATCTACCAAGGGCAAGTCCTTATATCGGATAGCCATTCCATGAACTCTAATAAAGAATTAGCTCGCTCTCTATGGAATAGAATTATTATACACTCACATAAGTAGTAGTGAAGGGTATCTCTGTGTCTAATGCAAATTTCTAACTTGGATGGTGTTAGGCTTGTAAGAGCTCCGTGACCTCCCCTCCTAGGCCCCGTTTGCCACGAGTTCCTGCTGCCGCCTTGGCACACCACACCCCACCTTCCAGAGCTACAGTTGTGTTTCGCAGCTCACAAATGATAGGAGCAAGGTGAATTTGCTACCCACATTGAATACTGAGCCACTTATTGGCCAGCATCTTCTGGTATCTCCCCAGCCCTCTTGTCTTTAGTAACAGAATTGATTCCTTGTGGCCAGTTTCATCTTCGCAAAATGAGAGACCCAGTAAGAAAACATCAGTGGATACAAATGAGAGAGAAAGAAAAAAATTTGTCCAATTCCAGGAAAACATGCCTTTGACTTTTTTTTTTTTCCTGTGCTTTTCACCAAGGTAGTCTGTTCTTCCTTTTAGAGGGCTCTATGCTTTTCACACGAGAAGCAAACACTAGGGGCGGGGTGCCTGTGCCGGGGTATGGGAAGAGCACACAACTCATGTTAATATCCCTTTGGCAGTTTTCCTGTTGTTGCTCCATCTAGGAAACATTTTCTTCTTCTGCCCATTATCACAGTTTTGATATTCCTGTCATTAACAGAATGTCATTTTGCAAGATACTGAATTAGGCACAGCTAGCAACAAAGCATACTGAACAGAAAGATAATGGCTTTTTGCCACATGTCTTTTCCTCGCAGAAAAGAACAGAGTGGAGCTCTACCGAGGGCTGTGCCTGTGTGTGTTTGTGTTCTGACTGGGGGCACGTGAGACCAGCGGTAGTCACTCGTGGGCACAGCGCTCTGCCTAATTGTACTACATGCAAAATGTTTTAGAGCTGGAATCGTGTTAAATCGTGTTAAATGGTCCTGGTGCTCATTCTGTGCTTGACATACATTTCTGTTGAGTGCCACCAAAGGAGGCCGGGTATTTACAGAAGCAAACACCCTCCCTTTTATGGGTCAGAGCCGAGCGGCCCCCATGTCCTCTGAACCAGAAAGAAGGAACCGAGCTTTTGATTTTTATGGGTAGCATTGAGCTCTGCAGCTAAATGACCCCACCAGACTAAAATATATCCACCAAATTAAATGTTTCTGGATATAGCAAGTTAAACAGATTTAATTTCTATACAGAGAAGTCTGGAACAGCTAAAACAGTAGTCCATCAGTTCAGCTGGTCTATATATGTCCAAATAAATTTGGATGTAAGAAAATCTTACCATTAAGGGGCACTTCGGTGGCTCAGTCAGTTGAGTGCTGACTTTGACCCGGTCATGATCTCTCAGTTCATGGGTTTAAGTCTTGCATCAGGCTCTGTGTGACAGCTCAGAGGCTGGGGCCTGCTTCGAATTCTGTGTCTTTTTCTCTCTTGGCCCCTCTGCTTCTCACACTCTTTCTCTCTTTCTCTAAAAATAAATAAATAAGCATTTTAAAAAAAAGAAAAAAATCTAACCATCAAGCTATATGAAGGTGTTGAGCATTTCCTAAAAGCAACAAAAGTAGGAGACTGTAGGTACAGGAGAAAGAATAGTAAAATTTTATTATGGTATTTCCAAAAAGGCAGATCAGAGCAGTACATTTATTGTGAGGGGTTTACTGTGGTTTGGTGCTACCACCCCTTTCTAAGGTTTTTTAAAGATTTTACTTCCTCATCACTGGCCATCTGAGAATAGTTCAGTGTTATACAATCAAATCAATTAAAAGTAATTTTTATAGTTTGTCTTTGAATTTGGTTTTCTACTTCTTAGGAAAAAATGTCAAGTTATGAGTTTTGTACATATTGAGTATGAAACAGAACTTTAAAAATGTGTTAAAGTCACATATTTTACCACCTCCCTCTGCCCCAACACACACACACACACACACACACACACACACACGAAGTGAAAGTTGAGTAACACCTTAGTTTGTATTTGTTTATTCTTTCTTAAGTCACCAACACACTGCGGACTTCCCTTCAGCCCCTGTCTGTAGCCGCCCTGAGCACAACCAAAGGCTCAAGTGTCAGTGTCTGAAGTTTCTGACCCTGACCTTTTTACCCAGTTAAAAAACCTGAAGTATTTGACTCTGAGCCTTTACCCAGTTACAAAATCAGGGCCACCACACCCACTGATCCCCCCACCTGTCTCTCATGGCCACTCAGCCTAGGTGATTCAGATCTTCAAGCCTTGCAGGATAGATCGGACCATAATTTTGAATGACTCCCTAAGGTATTTTGGCAGGATCAGCCCTTCGAGCAGTTTCCCAAGATCTAGCACATGCCGTTCAACTCTTAGATCAAATTAATCACCTTGTATCCCCAGCATTGTCTTCACACCTTCATACCAAGGAGAAACAGCCTTTATTTTGTGTCTTCTCTGTGAGGTTTGCGCTCTTGTGTCCCACAGGAAGAATCGTAAGTTCACAAGTCATCTGCGTCTCCTCCTCGATTTTTCTAGGCCTCTGGCGTCCTTCAGGGAGACGACCTGCCCTACAGTCTTAGCATGTCTGAGGGGCATATGGGCCAGGTGTCTCCTATGATTGTGTTGCAGGTAAATTGCTCTAAAAAAAATTTACAGGTACTGAGATACTCCTCACTTGATTTACTTTTTTACTTCTAACATTTTTAGCAGTTGAACTTTGCCTGCTGCTATAAATCTCCATATTGTTACCAAACTCCTGCTCGACTTTAACCATCAAGTTATGCCTGTTTTAATCACACTGATTATCCCTGTGTCATTTTATTCAGAACAACGTGTATGTAGGTTTTTCCAGGAAGATGTGTCATGCCATCCGTCCAGCCCCACAGTCCTGTCAGTTCTCTGTGTTTTTTCAGCTATACATGACCTTGATCAATGTAGTAGTATTAGACAGTGCAGTAGTAGTACAATACCATCATGGATCAGTTGGATCTTACAAGTTACAGTATGTTTGTGGAACAAATTAAATTAAAAACTTCTTAGACTGGAACTGTATTAAGTTAGTCATTCATAAATAGTTACTGAATCTTGACTGAAATCATGTTTATTTTCTATATTTTTCCAGATGTCCAAAGAGATTCACCATTATATAAAATAGAATCTTTGGCGTCAAGGAGCTTCACCTCCCTCCTAGCTTATAACTGCTATGTATAATCCCTGGTTGTGTTTCCTGAATGAATGACTCCAGAAAGGGGGATGTGCTTGTCCGTTTCTCTGTGGAACCATGTGGTGAATGTCAGCCATCCAGTAGCCCTGTGGTTGACAAAGGACATTAGAGTTCACCATTCCAACCACCTAGAAAAAACTACGTTCCTACATCTTGTTCTGAAATAGCCACAAAATGGACTAAGAAGAAATAGGATTAGAAAATGTTTTATGTCAGGCAAATCTCTGAGATCTTATTAAGGGAAGACATATGAACGGAAGGACAGTTTGCCATGCATAGTATATACTATGAAATTCTAGTGCTTACTATTCATGAAAACAGGTTTCAAAGCTGATTGGCTTTCTGTCTCATGCTTTAAACAGCAACAAATTTTGTTTGGTACCTGTTCCCCCAATTCTGCCAGAGAAGGCAGTTATCTGTGAATTATTCTTATCTCTTTTATACCTTAAACACTTGGAGACTGTTGTCTTCATGTTCTTATGTACCCTAGTACTTTGTATCTAGCAAAAGCCAGTCCATTAATATGTGTTACACTGAATAGTGTCTTGTTAATCTTTGTGTCTTCAGTTCTCCCTTCTTTCTTCTATGAGGACAGAAAATTGGGCCAGACTTCAGTATGGGTTATTTGACTGGATGAGACATGTTTCCAAGCAGGACTGTATACAGTAATATGTATTTTTTTCCTATTGCTTTTCCTCAGAATTTTTGAAAGCTTGGAGACCTCTGCCTTGCTGTAGGTATGTAATTAGCCTAAATTTTTTGCTCACAGGTGTAAACAGTGTGAGCAGCTATTCACTTCCATTATTATTAATGCCTTCAAAAAGGAATTTTTCCGCTAATGGAAAAGTTAAGTTCAAGTGTGAAGCCAATGCTATCGGTAGAAAGCATTCATAATCACATGCCTTGCTAGCTGTGAACGAGGTCGTTACAGAGGTGCCAGAGTGAAGCGGCCTGTGGCAGTCAGGCTTGGTCGTCACCACACTGTCACTGCTTGCTTCTCCTTTTCTTTTTTTTTTTTGGTGCTGTACAAAAGAACATGGACTGCATTGAATTTGGGGCCTTTTTTTTTTGTAAGAGTTTTTCAAATAAAATACTTCATTTTTAAGTACAGTCACAAGAGTGGAATAGATTAGCACATCAGCTTTGCCTCCTCACTGGCCTCTCTACTTCCTCCTTTGATTATTTTAGTCTGGCAGCCCGAACCCCTCTTCTCTTCAGACAGAACTCAGATGCTGTTCCAAACCTTCCAGCGCGTTCCTTCTCCCCCAGGCTAGAGACCTGTCTCCGTGCTGTGGCCTCCCCAGCTGCTGGCGATACGTCCCTGCTGTTTTTCCACCGTCTCTCTGGCTGCTGCCTTTGCCTCCCTGTGTACTTGGGTCAGGCCTTTTGCTCCTTCTGAGTGCCGGATGCCCCGCCCTGCCGCTCTCATTCACTTCTTACCTGCCCTGACCACCTCCTTACAGTTGTGAGTTGCCACATCTGCGCTCCCCCTTCCTGTCTTCTGAACTCTTTTCTTTTTTTTAAATTTTATTTATTGATTTTGAGAGAGAGCATGAGTGCACAAACAGGGGAGGGGCAGAGGGCAAGGGGGAGAGAGAGAAGCCCAAGCCGGTTCTGAACCATCAGCACAGAGCCTGATGCAGGGCTTGAACTCAAGAACCCTGGGATCATGACCTGAGCCGAAACCAAGAGTTGTGTCCTTAACTGACTAAGCCTCCCAGGCACCCCTCTGCGCTATTTTTCTCTATCACCATCTCTCTTATCAAGCATGTCACTGAATATAAATTTTATAAATTTTACTCATTTTTGTGTTTACTATCTGCTTCTTTCTCCAGCATGTAAGTCCCTTGAGGGCAGTAGGGATTTTTACTGAGTATACCTCATATATATCAGGGACTCCAAAAGTAATTTGTTGAATGAATGATGGAAAGCCTGGGTGGAGCCTTGATTTCACGCACCGTAGTGGGGTGCTGGCAATGCCTGGCTTCCCCTTATGTCACAGACATGAATACTCAGGCTTGGATCTCTGCTGCTTTCTAAACTGTTCAGAAAAGGGGGTTCATCTGTAGGCTTGAAGTGGCCCCGAGAAATGGGGGATTGATTTATATCAGGAAAACAAAAAGTTACTTCTAGGAGAAGAGAGTGGTATGAAGGCAGAAATGGAGAGAAAGACAAAACAGCCTCTGAAGGAACAAGTAGGATTTGGGGGTGACGTGTCCACACATTTTTAAGGAAGATTTGCTTTATGCTGCTTACTATAATTTTCTTTCAAAATACAGATCAAAGGCTTTTGCAGTGCAATTTGCAAACACGCAGAGGCCTAGATCTTTCCTGTTACAGAAAAGGAAAAAGAAATGTCCATGATATATATAATTTTAGTGCATTTAAGAATTCTAAAATTTGCTTCAAATGAATAACCTAAAACAGGAATGAATTAGACCCATATATATGTTGCCATGGTTAAATCTCGAAAAATATAATGTTAAGGGGGGGAAAAAGTAAGTTGCACAATACCTATAATTTGTAGTGTGTACTAAAGTATAATTTCTACCAAAGTCAAAAAGTGTGACTGCCACAGAAATAGAAAATGACCGTTTGTTAAAATTTTTATTTGTTGTTAATTAATGAGGGTAGCAGTAATATATTAAAAAAGATGAAAAGATTTTGAAACTCAGATGTAGGTATGTATGTGTGTATAAATACATATACACATATATATAATTTTTTTTAAACAGGAATGATGACATGAGTTTGCTAGTAGATGGGCATAATGGGTTGATACCTTGTAGGATGGTGCTATTAAGTTTTTGGGGTCATTCTTTCCTAGAGATGATCAGTTATATCTGTACCATACAAAATTTGTTTGCATTTTTGTGGACAAGATCCATTTGGCTTACTACCAGTTTCCTACACTTTATCTTCTACGCCTACAGAGTTTAAAAATATCCTAGTCAGTAAAAAGACCATGGAAGTTGTCCACTCTTAGAGAATCAGGTAATCCTCTGGGGAGTCACTGTATAAAGCCTGATGAGCCATTGAGAGGAAAGCCATCCATCTATTTTGCATAATCCCACATCTTTATCAGTTTTGCCCGGTACGTGATGCCATTCGTGGAACTGTACACACGGACACACGTGTGTTTAGATGCATGGCAGTGTGCTCAGGAACCAAAATGAATGGGAAAGCTCCCCGCCACAGTTTCTTCAGCAGTTGTCTGGTTGGGAAGAAGAACATGTGTATTGGTTTGCATGTCAAGGGTACGCTTCCCCCTCTCTCTCCTATATGATTGGGAACAGATATGACAAGGTGATACCGTTGTTCATTCCAGGCAGTGGGAGTTGTTACTTTTCTGTAGTTTGTCTAGTTTTAAAACATCTTGGACAAAAGAGCAATAAATTTCCGAGTGTTTTTCTCATCTGGGTATAGCTCATTCATTGTACAGATACAGAAAGTGAAGCCTTCCGGGTTTATAGCATGTTTTCAGCAGTATGACCTGAGCTACACAGTTTCTCTCCCCATCATGCCCACTTTCTTCCCCTTGAGCTTTCCTTTTCGTTGAAGGAATATTCAAACGTTCGTATTCTGTGAAGGTATTCAAAATATCACATTTCACATCCTGTGAAGCTTTGGTCTCTAATTGGTCTGCCGTGCACATTTATCAAACTGTTCCTCAAGATGAACTAATACATAGGAGCCTAGCATCTGTGAATTCTTGGGGCCCTCCTCCCACGGGTCACTGTGGCCTGAGTTGTGACCAGTCATGCATCATACTAAGCCTTTCAAGTCAGCTGTGAATGTCGGAGACGGCTGCCCACTGTGGTTTCCCCTCTACAGCGTGTCTTGCTATGGTCAGGCATGATGAGTATTCATGTCTCAAAATGAATGTCTTTGAAAATTAAGCTGGATCTCAGCTACTCAGAACGGTTGCAAAAGGCCGCAGTCTGGTAGCTTGCAGCTTTTACAGACCTTTTACATGATAATTAACAGGATTTTGCAGCCAGGAAAGATGTGACAGATTCAGATGTGAAACATTTACAGGTCCCACCAAGCCCTTCATGGTCTTAGCATAAGGACAACCTGGGCAGGTAGAGACGGTGGTTGCTTCGGACCAGAAATACATACACCACATTCCCCTCCCCTCCTTCAGCTTGGTAGCCCGCATACCTCTTTTCCCTCACACTTTTCTTTTTTTAAGATGACTTAATTTTTTACTCTTTATTTTTGAGAAAGAGAGAGAGAGTGAGTGCGAGCAGGGGAGGGGCAGAGAGAGAGAGAGGGAGGCAGAGAATCTGAGGCAGGCTCCAGGCTCCAAGTTGTCAGCACAGAGCCCTGTGGCACGTGAGATCATGACCTGAGCTGAAGTTGGACACTTAACTGACTGAGCCACTCAGGCGCCCCACCTCACACTTTTGAGTCAGGCCTGACTTAGATGGTGAAATATAAGATCTGTCTCTTGATCTTCCTAGTAATTGGGAGGCACTGTTTGGAATGACTAGGAAATCTAGCAGCTCCTTGCGGAATGCTTTGGTGATGGGAACAGTGAGCTTCGAGGAGGGAGGCATGGCTGGGGTCCTCCTCACATCACCCGCCTGAGCCAAAATCCATGCAGACAAACACTTCCTTATGCTAGCCTTTTGTCACTCTAAAGCATGTCCGCCCCCACACACATCCAACTGTGACGTTTTTCAAGGATGTTCTGTTCCTCCCTGCCCTGCCTCTCAGCCCCCAGGGGCTGGCCAGTCCCACTCACTGACAAGTGCTGTCATTGCCTTTCCACCTTCCATTCTTCTCAGATTCCAGGTCCACTCAGTCACCAGTACTTGTGTATGTGTGTAGTTGGTCCATGACAGGAGGAACCCAAAGAATGAGGTCAAAAGAAACACTTACTTGGCATTATCATACTCTGTCCTAATCCACTCTGTGTTTTTGCCTTTGTCACAAGTCGTCTATGGCTGTCTTCTTGGCCTACTAAATGCAGATTTTGTAAGTAGAGAATCTGTGCCAATGTGTCGTCTTCCAAACTGATCGAACAATCTGAGATGTTATCCAGAAGCAGAGCATCTCCGTGTGTTGCTTCAGGTGGTGAGCTGGAGAGAAGCGGTACCCCGTGGGGACTGGACATTCCCATGTTTGGCTTCCAGATCCGAGCGCAGGCAGGGGGAATGGCTTCCATTCCTTTTTAAAGAGTGAAGCAGAAAGAATGCATTATGGGATGAATAGCTGGAACTTGAATTAATAACTGTGCTTCAGTTTTACTTTTGCGATCACAGACCTTTGTTCCAAAGGCTGAAAACTGGAGAAAACTTTTGACAAACTCAAAATATTAGATGGGGATAAATTTCAAGCAGGCTGAGACTACCGCTACAGTAGAAGTGATCTTCCTATTTTACCTGGTAAGACAGCCTGCGTCTCCAGGCTTGAGAAAAAGCCAGCAAGCTGAATCAACTTAGTAACTCTGGCGGTAGGGAATGAACCTTGATTTTATCCAAGTGGCGATGTACCTATTCTTTCTTACCTTTATGAATTAAATGTGCGTGTGGCACAGTCACCACCAATTGGGGACCCTGCATCATACTTGGATGCCATGAGCTTCTCCTTACATCTTCAGGAAAGAGCGTGACAACTTGGATGAATACATGATGATCCCAGAGGTCAGCTCGGCCTTTTGTACCTATGCTGTTAATGTGGGCCGTGTCGGGTGCCGTGGCAGTGTAGGTAGTAAACATTCGTAAGTCCTGCCAACTAGAAGTTGTTTGACTCAAGGTTGAAATCAGATTTTAATTCATTTATTAGGAAGCAGGTACCCAGAGCAATAAAATTAGGTGACCGCCAGAGGTCTCAGAACCAGGTCGTGTTGAGATTGGATGACGGCCATTCTTCCCTGCCATTGGAAAATTGTCGGCAGAGTATCTCAGGGTTCCAGGACTGTAGAAGTGCTAACATACATATCAAGAATCAGTATTTTGCGGTTAATATATAAAATGTCCCTTTACCCTTATGAATGTTAACAACAAACAAATGAATTTGCGAGACTGCCTAGTTCATGACTATAGAGACTTACTTTGTGTATACAGAGGAGTCTGGCTTGGCCTGTATTGTATAAAGTCTGGTTTTGTGTATACATAGAAATCTTTCTTGGCCTGTGTTTTATAAAGGCTGCATTTGTATTTCATGTTTAAAAGCTTCCTGTTTGATTGTTGACAGATTCAGGAACATTTCAAGTCTGTTATAGTTTTAATACTGTCTCTACCTTTATGCTCAAGGTCCATATAGAGGTTAGAGAAGACCCTTTCAGCTTTGATTGTTCCTATCATTTGTCAGTAAGATACATCTCTGATTATTTAAGGTTTTGTGTAAAATATTCCCAGTACCTTAATTATAGTAAACTATTGAAATTCTGAAATCATGTTCTTTTAACTTTTTGTCTGGCTCACATATTCCTAAATGAAGAATCCTTTTTCTTTACTCAAAATTGCATTCATAATCATTTTTGTAAAGATCACAAGTCTTTATAGAGAATAGGCAAACATAGGATGAATGTCATATAAACTTTTATTATATTTTTATATTTTTATAGTGATCAAATAAGTATATTCCATTTGCAGGTTTTATTTAGATATTTCTTTTTAATATTTTTTTAATTTACTTTTTTTTTTTTTTTCTGAGAGAGGGAGTACAAGTGGGGAAGAGGGGCAGAGAGAGAGAGAGAATTTTAACAGGCTCCATGCCTAGTGCAAAGCCTGACATGGGGCTCAATCTTGTGACCCTCGGATCATGATCTGAGCTGAAATCAAGAGTCTGAGGCTCAGTCAACTAAGCCACCTGGATGCCCCTGAATCATATTTTTAGAATCAATATTTTTTTAGCCTTCCTTGGTAGACTTTAAATAAATAACTGAAACAGTTTTTAAAATTACTTCTGTTTTTCTTTGTTTTAAATTTAAATTGGTTTTGCTTATAGTAGTATACTAGTAATTCTGTATGTTTGTTAGGAAAATTCCATTTTTTTTATGTTTTCTCAAAGAAATACCATTTTCTAGGCTTTAAGTTCACATATTTTACCAGTAAGCCTATTTAAGATAAGCATTAGGTTACTATTTCTGTTGGTAGACATTTATTATTCAAAATTTTATTTCCATACATAAACACCAATAATTGAGTGTCAAGAGAAATCTTCCTAAGTGACTTAGCTCAAATGCTATATGTAAAAAATAATACAGATAGCCAGTTTTCTGGCAGTTAACTCCTATTTCAGTTAATTTGCTCAAATTAACAAGTAACTTTGCTGAGATTTCCAGGGTATAAATCTGCCATTTATAATTTCTTTTATTAACGTTAGCAAGTTGGTATATTTAATATTCCTGTATTAAAATGAAAGAAGACATTAATTTGAATTAACACAAAATAAATTATACAGTATCTTTTTAAAACAATCATACTATCTGATTTAATGATTATAAATTTAATAGGTCAAATATGGTTCTTAATAGATGAGTTGATAATATCACAGTCCACCTTTATAATTAAGTATCAGGGGTCTGTTCTTAATCAGCAACTTCTTTAAGGCTGAGTAAACATGATCTTAATTAAACTCCCAGATAAAGCTAAGGGATGTTGATTGTTCCAGCCAGGAAAATAAAATGATGCAGCCTGACCTTAAGAAATTATAAATATGGGAATGTTGATAAATGATAATGAGCAGCAAACATTTAAAAGAGAGGATAGGTTCCCAAGTCAGTATTGTTGAAAGAAATTGAGTTTGGTTCTGAAATGTATTATTTGAAAATTTAGAAACGTTCCTTTCGTATATTCTCTGCAAACTCTCAGATATGTCCACGATACCTAGTTTGGAAGTCAGGTGAAATTTCTCTTTGAAGCGCCTGTTATAACAGATATACTCTGAATTAAAGAAGACATTACACTAACCTAATGGTGGTTGAGGGCAGTCCTAGTGTAGGAGGGCAGAATCCCAGTCCCCTGAACCTGCCGGGTTTTCTTCCCCTTTTTCTCACTACTATACTGATGACAGAGAGTGAAGCACCTATCTGAACTAAAGAAGCAGTTGAAAGGAAGATAATATTCACCTCCTCATCAACCAGTTTTGCGTGTCTGAGTTTTTGCGGCTTCTGAGACTTACTTTCAAATCAAGATAGGCATTTTATAACTTTGTCCTGACAGAAACCGGAAAAGGTAGCTGCACTGTGCCCACAAGGTAGTAGTTTATTTCTGTTGAGCGGGTACTGGGGTCAGAACAGTGGGTCATGTGCCTCTGGAAAAGCACTTTCACTCTTACTTTAATACCAAGTGGATTCTGTTTTTATGATGCCAAAATATTTACCTTAATAAGGAATTTGAATGTAGTATACAAGATGAAAAATGAATCAGTAGTGAAATACCTATCTCTTAGGCGTCGGCTGTTCTGTTGACAAAGGCACAAATAGGAAATTTGTCTAAATAATTACATTTTTAATTAGGGTATCACTGTAAGATTAATGTCATTGCGCTTCACTGCATGTAATTTTGTGTTAGGAATTTCATGTCAACAGAGATGCTACCTGTGGTTTGCTGATTTGAATCCTTAATTTATCACTTGGGTGTATGGAATGTCACCTATTCGCAGTCAGGAGTGGAAAGAAGGCATTTGATTATAACTTCACTGGTGGTGAAGAATATTGATGGTGTTATGCTATATGAATACATTATATTTTCTAATATTCAAGAGGCAGTCACCCATCAGATATTAGTGAGTGCATATTGACTTGTGGAAATTTAAGCAATAGCATGAGCAGATCGCTTGCTCAACCCCTGGTGTGTGTGTATGTTGAATATAGGTGGACATCAGTGATGTCTTATTTGCTTTTTGAAACTGTTTTTGTTTTTACTTTTGACAGTTGCCGAACAAGCAACCGGAAAAGTTTGATAGGCAATGGACAGTCACCAGCATTGCCTCGACCACACTCACCTCTCTCTGCTCATGCAGGTAATTAATGACCCTTTCTTGAGTTTTGTTTTACTGCTTTTTCCTGGCTCTTAAAATAATCCAAGCATCTTGAAGTTCAGGTGTCTCTTTATTCCTTATTTTGGTTTTCCTGTTGTTTTATCGCTACGTGATTCTTTCGGACAAGTTAGCTCAAACCTCATCCTCTCAGAGTGTTTGGACTCTGAAATAGAGAATTTCTTTTTATGTGGGATCCTTTTTCAGTTATTCATTTCTCCATTTCTAAATGTGTGGATGATGCAAGACGTGTTTCCGTGCTGGGACTTTCTTGGGGGATACGGATGTGTTTGTTCACATGGAAAGGATTAATAACATTAAGAACTTTAGGGGAGGAAAGACAACTTTTTCCCTACCCTTCTACATTCTCCACTGGGAATCTCATAATCAAAGACAGGTTAACTAGAGCAAACACATTTACTTAATAGAAAATTTCTGTGACACAGGAGTCTTCGTAAGGAAATGAAGACCCAAGAGGTGAGCTAGATCTGATGAAGAGTAAAACGTTGTGCGAAGATAGGACAGAAGTGAGCTAACTTTAGTAAACTGGGGCTACTTTAGCAAGGGCTCTGCTTTCACAGTCCTCTATGTCCCTTGTCTGCTCCTTTGCTTGGGATCTAGGGAGGACACCTCTCACATGAGGACTTGATGATGTGCGTTAGGTCCATGTCTGAAGAACCTTGCTGGATATGCCATTTCTTGTATTTCTTCAGGCTAAAATACTTAGTTTGTCAAGATGCCCTATTTTGAGGCCATGGGTCTTAACCTCCAACCGAGGAGGTGTTTTCTCCATAAAAGTTGAACTTATGTGTTATTTACAATTGCTCTTACAAACAGTGCTGCTATGACCAGTCTAGAATGTATATTATATGTGTGCGAGAGTTTGTCTGAAGTTTCCACCTGGCAGTGTCATATATAACTTATCTGTTAGACATCTATAACCTTTATAGTTACAATGAAGATTTAAGAGGTGAGACCTTGGCCACAAGTACTAGTTTTTTTTACGTTTATTTACTTATTCTGTGTGTGTGTGTGTGTGTGTGTGAGAGAGAGAGAGAGAGAGAGAGACAGAGACAGAGAATCCCAAACAGGCTCTGTTCTGTTAGCTTAGAGCCCAACATGGGGCTCAAACTCAAAAACTGTTGAGACCATGCCCTACGCTGATATTAAGAGTCAGACACTTAAGAGACTGAGTCACGCAGGTGCCCCTGCGAGTACAAATTATAAGGAAGGTGGAGCCATATTTAAAAAATGATGCAGTGAAGATTGATTGGGATGTTGTGGGGTTTTTTGTTTGTTTTTTTCTGCTTTTTTTTTTTTCTTTTAAGTTATATCCATGATGATGCAAGGAAGACAGAGGTTAATCCCAGCCAGGAAAGTATGGCAGAGTATGAAGGAGCCACTCGATGGAGATGTTGACGGCCAGACAAGACTTGGGCTGGCAGAA
This sequence comes from Suricata suricatta, assembly GCF_006229205.1. Taxonomy (NCBI): domain Eukaryota; kingdom Metazoa; phylum Chordata; class Mammalia; order Carnivora; family Herpestidae; genus Suricata; species Suricata suricatta. The sequence goes on from NC_043705.1 coordinate 47,292,202, forward strand.
GTGGGGCGAGAGAAGGGGAATGACCAGTGTGGCTGCTGTGGGGTGTTGTGTGTGTTTGATTGTAAGAGAATATAAAGGTGGAAAGACAGATGAAAGCCAGAGAGTATAAGGGTTTCTGATTTTGTGTGCCTTCCAAGGACTTCGAGGAGGATCTGTGTTTTGGGAAGCTGTCTTCAGGCTTGTGAAGGATGCTGGGTGGAAAGGATGAGTGATGCAGCCTTCAGTCACTGCGCTCTGGCGGGAACTCTAACCCTGCTGGGCTTTGCGATGATAGTCATTTCCTATTTAAAAGTAGGACTGTGACTCTTTCTCGGAAGGCATTCCTTTGGCTCAGGGGTGCTTCCTAGTGGAGAGGAGTTACCTGGGGCATGTTTGGAGAGAAGAAGCGAGAGAGAGAGAGAGAGAGAGAGAGAGAGAGAGAGAGAGAGAGATGGTTGCCCCTTTGGAATGAAATTTGTTTTACCTTTAGTAACAAGTAGAAGATGGCACAGTGAAAAAGGTGACGCAAGCACTGATAAAATGGCGATCCTGGAGCAAAATCCCTGAAGTCCAGAAATGCCACTTTAGACCACCCTAGAAGGTGTTCTAGACTATTGACAGCAGCGTTGTTTCCAAGTGCTGAACATCGGAAGCAACCTAAATAGCCATCGGTTGGTTGGAAAAATGGATAAATGACTTGTGGCATAGTCATCCCAGAGCCCTGTGCACACAGAAAACAAATGTTTGATAGCTGTGCGTATCCATGTGGATGAAACTCAGAGGGCCGGGCAGAAAAAGCAGAAGTCGCAAAAGAAAATTGGTGAAACCATTCCTGTAAGGTTGGCATGAGGCTACAAAGAATATTTATCCCTAAACAAAATATTCTTTGTCGCCTCATGCCAATATATACACATACACACACCCATGTGTATGTATGCCTGTGTATATTAGACCTTTCTTATAGAAGTCTAAAGGAAAAGATGATAATTTTAAAGGCCACTTTCATGGCCTTTCGTGGCAGTTCCCTCTGGGAAGGTTGAGGAGGATATCATTGGGGGAAGGGTCAACAGTTGGTCATACTGTATTTCCAAAGCTATTTATATTATTACATTTACACCTTGGAGATTTCTATTACATCATTGTCCTAACAGCACTAGGTGACAGAGAGGCAAGCGAGGCCCAATACCTGCTCGGGGGCTGGACTTCTGTCTCTACATTTCCTCCTGCCCAGTGGCCGGCAGTATATACAAGTGCTAAGTATATCACGACTTTTATTTCTGACAGAATTCAATAGCGAAGAAAAAATTGAATCCTACTCCTCTTTGCAATGTTCGTAGTAATTGTACCCTATTTTATGGGCCTGTTGATGGGTCTTTTATTGCTGTGATTTTCTTTAGTGCTAATATTGAGATTAGAAAAAATGTGGTGAAGACTTTAATGATCCTTTTAATTATTTTTCTTTTTCTCCGTGTAGTCTTGGCATGAATTCTTTTCTCTTCAAACATCATTTTAGTATTTAACAAGAGGAGTGGGCAGAGAGAAGCCTGTCTTTCAGGTTTTGAGAGCATTTTTCCTTAGGTTGTAGAGCCAACGGGTTTTTATTTGCTCAGAACAATCTCTGTCAGACTTTTTTTTGTGAGAAGTGGCTTTTACCGCAGAATGGTAGTTTCCTATTTATGTATAATAAGAGAAGAAAATGTAAATTTTTTAAGGTTTATTTATTTATTTTGAGAGAGAAACAGAGAGTGAACACAGGAGGGGCAGAAAGAGGGAGAGACAGGGATGGCTCACCTGGTTAAGCATCCAGTTGCAGCTCAGGTCATGATCTGAGAGAGAGAATCCCAAGCTGGTTCTGGACCCACAGCTCAGAGCCCCACTCAGGGCTCGAACTGTATAAATTGATATGAAAACGGTAAATGCCCCAGGAGAAAAATGAGCAAAAGATGTAAATGGCGTGTCTCAGAAAAAAATTGAAAGATCTCCCCCAAAATATGAAATGATGATTCATGGCAATTGTAAGAGAAATGCGAACCATGGGGTACCTGGGTGGCTCAGTCGGTGAAGGGTCTGACTCTTGGTTTCGGGTCAGGTCATGATCTCGTGGCTTTATGGGTTGGAACCCCACGTCAGGCTCTTTGCTGGTAGTGCAGAGCCTGCTTGGGATTTTCTGTCAACCCTCTCTCTCTGCCCCTCTCTTGCTCTTGCTGTCTCTCTCAAAATAAATAAAGTTTTTAAAAAGTGTTAAAAAAAAAAGAGAGATGTGAATCAGAATAATTAGAATATCATCCACCTAGCATATCGCCAAGAATTTTATGAACTTGGACACTGGACAGAATCCAGTGATGGCTGGGCTGTGGAGAAGCAGGTCTTGCCGCACGATATGTTGATGTGGATGGCTGCAACCACTTTGGTTCGCAGTTTGCATTGTTGGTAAAAACTGCCACTGCATTTACCTGTTGTCCCGGCACATTCATCTCTAAGAATATACAGACAATAACAAGTCTAGCTAGTTGTAAATAGCAAATGGAAAGTTATGTTGTTACCACTGTATCATTTAATGTGTTATTCAGTAGGGGACTGGTTTTGTAGAAAATGACTGAGGCACCGAATCCAGTACCGCATGGTTGTTACAAAGAATGAAATAGAGTTTTATGTTCTGATATTACAGTGATGCCCAAACCTGGGGGCACCTGGGTGGCTCAGTCAGTTAGGCATCTGACTCTTGATTTCAGTTCACATCCTGATCTCATGAACCATGCCTTGCACTGGGCTCTGTCTGGGCGGACCACATGGAGCCAGCTTGGGGTTCTCTCTCTCAAAATAAACAAATACAATAAAACTTTCAGAAAAAAGAATGATGCCCAAGACAGATAAGTGAAAAAATACATCATGTAATTTTCTATGTATTTGGGTGTGTGTTAGACTGCATATATGCATATATACTCAATTTGTATATCATGCATATTCATAGGAAATTTTTGGAAAGAGAAAGGAGAAACTTAGCATTGTTTGTTTCGGGCAATAGGAAGGAAGGGAAATTAGCATATGGTGGTTTTATCATTATATAAGCCAATAAAGAAAACAAAATGAAGCCAATAAGAAAAAACAAAAAACAAAAAAACCTGTCTTAGTTTTCTATTGCTGTGTAATAAATTACCAAAGATTTAGTGGCTTAAAACAATATCCTGTTCTTAATTTATGGTTCCATGGGGCAGAAGTCCAGGTACATTTGACTTGTGTGAGCTCAAGGGATTCTCAAGGTATCATAAGGCCAAAATCAAAGAAAAGTGGCAAATCACAAGCTCCTAGTTTCCAAGGCACCCCGCCTGGTTTTTCTGGATATCGTAAGACCAAAATCACAGTGTCTGTTGGGCTGGGCACTCACTCACCTGGAGACAAGAAAGAGTCTCCTTCCAAGCTCATGCAGGTGTCGGACAGATTGAGATCCCTGAGGGTGTAGGAATGAGAGTCCCATCTCATCTTGACCATCAGCCAGAGGCCGCTTTCCTCCTCTCCAGGTTGCCTTCCTCCTCCTTCAAGCCTATAGTGACACATCCAGGCCTTCTCATGCTGCGGATCTCTCCTGCCCTCAGCCAGAGAGCATTCTTTCTTTGAAAGGCCTTATATGTTGAATAGTGACCCCGGGCTTTTTAGGTTCTAAGAGCAAATGTTGCCCTCTTGTCAAAATACCTAACCTTTTGTGTCGTCAAACTTGTATCCCTGGGGATTTGCAGGTGACTGCTTAGATTCATTTATTCATTTATGTGAATGTGTCTGGAAGGAAAGATGAAAAGGAGTCTCATGTTCCTATTGGATAATGCTAGGAATTCTTAAAGAAGGGAAATTTTCCATGTATATAGATACAGCTATTGATATCAATATTGATATAGTTAGTATGTTGTTAGAAAAAGTTTCATAAATTATTTTATGGTCATATAGGTACCTCATCTCTCAAGGATGAGTCACCATTTTATTTGCTGCTGCTCTGTTCACCAAGCTCCTCTTCAGAGCTCCTCCTAAAGGAAGCCCGTGGGGGTAAAAATAATCAGAGAACTGGAAAGATTATAGGAAAGCAAGAGAGTTGCAAGGAGAAACTTAACAACATGTGAGACCCATTAGGCTAGGCACATGGAGGTTGGGCAGCACAACAGAGCCTCTCACATCCAACTCTTTTTTCTTTCTTTCCTTTTTTTTTTTAATGTTTATTTAATTTGAGAAAGAGAGAGCACAAGCAGGGGAGGGGCAGAGAGAGAAGGAGAATCCCAGGAAGGCTCCACGCTCAGTGCTGAGCTCAGTGCAGGGCTTGATCCCATGTCCTCAGGATCATGTCTTGAACTGAAATCAAGAGTCAGAGGCTCAACCACCTGAGCCACCCAGGCGCCCCACATCCCACACACGTAAAGAAGTCCTTGTGAACGTTGTGGTTCCCATTTCGGTGTCTTCCTTCCTCCCTGCCTCCTGGGGGTGAGAGAGGATCGGCTTAACAAATACAAGTCAGTGCACAAAGTATGGTAGAAAGTACGGGATACCATGTACATTTTTTTCAGGAAAGTTTTTCTTATTTAAGAAAATTGTGAGGACCTTCCTCTTTGGGACTTGTTTGGAGTCTCTTTTTGAGCCCCACATGAGAACTGGTCTCACCACTTGACAGCGTGCTCTCCCTGCGTTTATGCTGGGTCAGTGTTCTCATTCATTAGACGTGACTCTGAATTGGATGGGGTACACGCAGTGGTTTTTGCAGACAGGCATTGCTGATGCAAAGAATTGGGAGTTAAGAGTCTGGCAGTGAAACAGAGACAGCGGGAAAAGCAAACACTGTGGGGGTGCCTGGGTGGTTCAGTCGGTTGAGTATCCGACTTTGGCTCAGGCTCTGATCTTGCAGTTCTTGGGTTTGAGCCCTTCTGGAACCTGCTTCAGATTCTATGTCTCCCTCTCTCTGCCCCTCCCCTGCTCATGCTCTGTCTCTCTCTGTGTCTCAAAGATGAATAAACATTTAAAAAAATTTTTAAATAAAAATTTAAAAAAAGAACACTGAGGTAGGGCTCACAGAAGATGGTCTGGAGTAGATCAGAGGAGTGGGCACTCAGGGGTGCCAGACTTGGGCCTGATGTTGATGAGGAACTTTGTAATAATCTACTTTGCTGAGAATGGGAACCCTAAGCTTGAAAGATGTGTAGCTGGGCATTGAGGGACTTGGTAAAACCTGATATTTTGGCCCTGGGTGCCAACCAGGTCCTTCATCTGCTTACCGGCATCCACATGACTCTGTGCCATTTAAGAAAAGTTATTTTAATATTTATTTATTTTTGAAAGAGAAAGACATAGCACTAGTGGGGGAGAGGCAGAGAGAGAGGGGAAGACACAGAATAAGAAGCAGGCTCCAGGCTCTGAGTTGTCAACACAGAGCCCGACCTGGGGCTTGAATCCACAAATCGTGAGGTCATGACCTGAGCCAAAGCGGAATGTTAGCTGATTGAGTCACCCAGGGGATCCTGTGCCATTTTAAAAATGGTAAAATCTCATAAGAAATTTTGCAGGCCATGTGTCTGTGACTCTGATCTTCCGGCTGTTAATGGTTAAAAAAAAAACAAAAGTGTGTACTCTGATTGTAGCAAAGTGAAACTGATAGTTTGCAGAAAATAGAAATTTCATGAAAAACATGAATCTCCTATAAACTCTACTCAGATAATCGCTGCTAACATTTCATTGCATCTCTTGCCCTTTTTTTCTGTATGTGTATGCATGCATCAGTACATGTATACATGTATGTTCAAACCGTCATGTTCATATGCTGAAACTTTGTATTTTAGTCCACCCTTGGCAACAGTCATGGTATAGTTTTTTAGGTTCTATTAACATAAGCTAAACAAAATATTATTTTTTCCCAATTTTATTGAGATATAATTGACATATAACATAGTATTAGTTTAAGACATCCAACATAATGATTTGATACATGTATATATTGGGAAGTAAGTGTAGTTAATATCCACCATCTCATATAGGTGACACACTTGGCATGTGTGATAAAAACTTTTAAGATTTACTCTTTAATTAACTTTAAATCTACAAGACATTATTGTTAACTATAGTCTCCGTGCTGCACATTACATTCCAGAACTTCTAGTTGGATGTTGGGGCCTTTTGACCACTTTCATCCATTGCACCTACCCAGAGCCCACCGCCACCGCCGCCCCCACCGCCTCTGGCAACCACAAATCTCGTGGCCTTTTTTCTCCTTCGATTTTGTTCTCTTGATGAGTTTTTTAAGACTTCGCTTTGTTGAAAGTCCACCTATTTCTGAGATCATGTAGCATTTAAACTCTGACTTACTTCACTTAATATATTCTCCCCAAGACCCACCCATGGTGATGCACAGGACAGGATTTCTTTCTTTTTCAGTGGCTCATTAGCATTCCTGTTTGTGTATGCCACATTTTCTTTATCCCTTGATCTCTTCCTGGGCACTTCAGTAGTGTCTGTGTTTCAACTATTATAAAGACTGCTGCAGTCAACACGGGCTGCTCATTTTTGAGACGGTGGTTTCATTACCTTTGGATATTTACTGAGAAGCGGAACTGCTGGATCATAGTTATTTGTTTTCAGTTTTTTTAAGAACTTTTATCCTGTTCTTCATAATGGCTGGACCAGTCCACGTTCCTACCAACCGTACCCAAGGTCCCCTCTTTTCTGTATCCTCACCAACACTCATTATCTCTTTTTGATAATGGCCCTTCTAACAGGTGTAACATGAATATCTTGGTATTTGTTTTATTCATCTTTTGTAATATCACTGAGTTTTTTACTAAATGGTGCTTTTTGAATAACATGCGGTTTTTCTCTTATTTTTAATTTTTTGGTGGTCCAGTCTGTCAGTCTTTTTCTTTCCGAGTTCCTCGACTTCTGTTGCCCTTGTGTCTAGTAGAGTTTCATTTTGTTTAACAAGGCTAGTCTTGCTCTGAGAGTTGTCTGCTCTGACCTCACTGTTTCTCCTGCTCTTTTCATGCTTCACGAGTTTTAGTAGCAGTTATGTGTTTCTTTACCTGCTTGTGCTCCTCATCTGTTCTAGAGGGTAATGGTTTTCCTGAAAGGGAGTGGGATTTTGACCAACTAGAGCTTCGCTGAATACACTTAGGTATTTGTCCTCAGCTGCTTGTGGAGCCGAGTTTGTATGTTGTGTACAGAGGGAAGCTGTTCCTGGTGAATTTTAGTGACTGGTGGGAACAACTTAGAAATTAGACATGATGATCTTTAGGTATCAGTGAAAAATGTCTCCTTAGATAAAGTGAGACTAGGGACATTACCCTGAGGGTGAAAGTGCATCTGTTTCACTTATTTTGTGACTTTCATGCAGAAGCCTTTAGCAGGCTTTCCATGTTTGAAAGGGTATTTGCCAAATTGTTTAAATCAGCTTTGTAGATCTTTAATAAAAAAGTTCATTCTACAAGACACTCACCTCCTTTGCCCATATACACATGAAGGTACAAGACAGATGGGCCCCTTGCTTCTTTGTATTTGGGGAATAGGACAGAGCATGATTAGGTGCCCACAGAGTCATAGCAAACTGATCGTTAGCTCTCACAGAAATGGTTTCATGATGCCCCATGTAACCACTGTTTGTTTAAAATGATAGAAACTTTCTTTTTTTTACTCAAGAGGAATCTCTGATATGGTCACTCACTGTCATGTTTCCCTAATGTTAAGCAGACCTCAGTCATACTGACCTAAACTTCTAAAACCTTGTGTTCAGTCCAGAGCATCTGATGTCCTTAGAATTTTATTTTATGGAGGTTAAAATTGGCAAATCATACAGTGAAGTGAAACATCACCTTGGAATCATTGGGTTTTATTAAAATCCTCAAAGGCCCCAAGACCAGATTTCCTAACCTAGTATGTTTGTCCAAGCTATATAATTTCACAATTCATCTGTTCTGTGATTGCAGGCATTTCATAAATCAGTTTCTCTGAATTTTGGAGAACACTGCCTTTCTTATTCCTTGCTGCATTCACAGTTCTGCGTTTTAATTCTTAGCCTTTGTGTAATTTCCAATTGTTGGCTTAAGTAATGACACATACTGCCCTTCCTGCTTAAGGAAAAGTATGATAAAATCAGATGGACTGACGTCAGCCAGTGTACTTTCCTAGTTTTTAGTATTGCTTTGTGTTGAATCACTAATCAGAGGTGTATATCATCATCATCAGTATTTCTTAATGCCTTCGTGCAGACTCTCAGCCCTGTGACTTGACTTTATCCTTCTGTCCTTTGAGAAGACCGTAATGTGCATATACAATCAATTCCTAGTAGTGATATAGTGATTGATACCTTTCAAATGCCCCTCATCTCTAAATGTAGAATTTAATCTCAATGGCCTTTAATTTAGCTTTTTTTTTTTCTCTTCGTCATCATAAATTGAAGCTTTTGAAAGCTCCTTTTTAAATGTAATTTAACCTGTGTTAAGATAGGTGATACTAGTTAGTTTTTAAATTTTATTTATAGAACATGGCAGCCACTCAGGAAAGATGGGACTCTTTCATCCATTGGGGAAAGTTCTTCATTCATTTTTTTTTTTTTTTGGTCATCAGAATTGTATAGCTTTTTTTATGCATTAACTGTGGATTTTCTTTGGTTTGGTTTAGCTGCTAAAGTACCAGTTGGATCTTAATTACCTGTTTTTCAAGTTAGAAGTAATAGTGTTAGTGATACATTGGATGTGGGGGCAGAGGGAGTTGATCAAAGGTGGCGTGTACGTGTCTCCCTGAGAATATGGATGGCCGGAAGGGGCATTTCCTGAGGTGGACGGGATAAAAAGAATAGATTTGAGGTAATGCTGAAAAATTCACTTTGCTGCATATTGGGTTTAAGATGCCCATGATACCTTTAATTGACCTAAAGGAACAATTGTTTTATAGGTCTGAAACTCAGACATTGAGTCTGCCCATAATACAAGTTTGGAAGCTGTTTCATTAACAGTATTTAACACCTTGGGAGGGAATGAACTCAGTGAGGGAGGAAGTTCTGGAAGGAAAAGTGCACAGAACCTGGTGGGGCGGGGGTGCTAAATCCACAGTGCCAAGGTTCAGAGGTTCTGAGAGGGCAAGTCACAGCAGGAAATTGAGAGGCAGCAATCTGAGAGGCAGGAGGCAGAGAGGAGGATGTAGCATGTGAGAGTTGAAGAGAAGACAGAGCTCCCAGGAAGAGGGAGTGGTGGATTTTAACATCATGACCTCAGTTTCTACAAGGCACTTACCAAATGTTTGTTGAAAGAATAAGTAACTTCATAAAGAAAAGCATAGAGCTTCATGTTTCTTTGATGACCTAAAATGCAGCACACTCCAGATAGAAAGTGATATTTGTTTCCTCCTGCAAAGACACAGTCCTCTGAAATACCTAATTACTTACAAAGCCTGACGGGTCTTAGTGCACTGTCTTAGGAGCTTTATTTTGAAAGTAGTTTTAGCACATCTTTCACTTACCTTTTCCATAATATCTGTTTTAACCACTGCTAAAAGCTGAGAGGGAGCTCCTGCTTTTCATAGCTGTTTAATAGTTGGGGCACCTCGGTGCTCAGTCGTTTGAGTGTCTGCCTCTTGGTTTCAGCTCATGTCGTGATCCCAGGGTGGTAGGATCAAGCCCTGCATCAGGCTCTGCACTGAGTGTGAAGCCTGCTTTGAATTTTCTCTCTCTCCCGCTCTGCCCCTCTTGTCTGCTCGTGCACTGACTCTCTCTAAAATAAAATAAAAAAATCTTTCAATTAAAAAAATGAGTTTGGATGCTCAGGTGCTGTGTCACCTCCCAAATCCACAGAGCAGTCAAACGAAGGGAGTGTTTCACCAAAATTAAGGAAATCTGAACTGTAGACTATAGATATTTGAAATCCTTGAAATTATTTTTTCTGTGTGGAAAGAGATTTTTACAAGTTTTAGGAGAGGATTCTTGAGACACAAAAGTCTCAAAATCGCCTGTTTTCTTGAAAGTTTGTGAAGTAAAAAAAAATCATTTTAATTTCAGATTTTATAAATATGATAATGAGAAATTAAAATAATTGGCTTACCAACAGTGTTTCCTTTGGGATTAGACATTTTCAGATTTAAATCTCACACAGTGTGATAATTATATACTTCAGTGTTTTAAAATAGATAAACGACATGTATTACTAGGTCTTCTAAATATCTGGAAGTTGATGTATTCACACTGGCGAACAAAGATTCCTTTTTATCAATCCGTTGAAAAAGAGGAAATTACCTAATGTTTAGGGTTGCTTTCATATCCCCGTATATGTTTAGGTGATCAAATAAATGATCACCTAGAACCTAAAAAGGTGCATTTAAAATCCTTGCTTAAATTACTGCTCTCCTCGCCTTCAGGGTTTTCAGAGCCTGACGGTCTCAGACTGGATAGCTTTGGTGGTTGTCACAGTGACTGTGGTGCTTCTTGAACAGTCTTCACCAGCTTACCCCCGAGTTATCTCTGAGCTGTGTCTATTCAGACTGTCTTCCTCAGCCCATTAGCTAGCTAAGAGTGTCTGGATTTGTGTCGCAGAAAAACATACCGTTCTGTAGAGACCAAAGAGTATGGGACCAGCCGGCTGTCTACATTCAGTGCCAGGGCCCCTGGTAGGAGGTGAGACCCTCAACATGACCTAAGTGGCCTGTACCTATCAGGCAGCCTTAAGTAAGGGAAGTTTGTAAGTCTATGGTTTAAATTTGAGTATCTATGCTAAAGAGCATTTTCTTAAATCGGCCCAGTAATGCCATCTATGTCTTTGAACTTACTCACTCTGGCATAATTACAATTTCTGCTTTCATGATGCTTTAATGCAGATTTTTGTATTTGTTGCAGCAATGTGTGAGTCCTCCTCTGGAAAGCTATGCAAATTGCAGGCTTTTCAAGTTCTAAGCTTTTATGTTAGGGGTAACCGGGGTAATTATAGAGCTTGTCATAAAATGTTAAGGTGTACATACACTGTGGCAAGCATCACCAGTTTAGAGGGGTCAGCTGTGGTGAAGACGAGCCCGTCACCACTCTTGCATTGGAGTTGATAGCAGATTCAGTACGTCTACACTAGGGAAGAGAATGGCGGAGAAAATTTAGAAGAACATGCATAACCCACAAGTCATGCAGTGTTCAGGAAAAGAACCGCTCAGAATTAGCTGCTTAACATTTTGGGGATTTGTCTGGTATGTTTATTTTATATGTGTACATCTGTTGTAACATTGATGACACTTTTGTATATGTAAATTTGTGCATAAAATATAAACTTAGATATATATGCACATACATTTGTGTATACGTGTGTAAGTAAGGGATCATAGATACAATTTGGCGTGTAGATCATCTTTCTTTTCTTGCTTTGAGATTTTCACATAATATTAAATGTCTTTTTTTTTTCAAATACTTGGTTTTAAAAAGTACAAAATATTCCATTTTGTGAATATGCCATGGTTACCTTCCCCTAGTAAATATTTTGGCTCTTTTCCTGTTTTTTGTTCTTAAAAGAAAGTTGTAGTGAATAACGTGACGTGTAAATCATTGTGATCAAGTCTGATTAGTTTCTCAGCGCAGTCTGGGAGGGTATTCCTTTAAGTGCTGGCCTGCTATTGTCTTGTGTTTGCGTGGTCGGGCCCTTCGTTATTGTCTGCTGTGGCTTTCTGAGGCCCTAGAGTCAGAGATTGTGTCCACAGGAAACGCTCTTTAATGCTTGCTGCAAATGACTTTAAATAAGCATCAAGAATGTGTTGTGTAGGCACAAAAATAACTTTATATGCATCTCAGTAACATCTCAAGTGTGTTCCCTCTTGGTGAAACAATAGCTAGTTCTGTCGAACTTCCAGGAACTCCGTGCCCGGTGACATCATGGTGGCCTGGTAGTTAGTGAAGTAAAGGAAGCAGGAACCATAGCACAGGGCTGCAGACCCTTCACACTTCACGCTGTGACCCTGCTTCCCCAGATGCTCACGACTTAGACGCCAGTGTAAACAGCTCCAGATGCTGTGTAACCCCCATCCTGCTGCCCGAACCCTTTTAATTTTGAGGTCTCAGACAACCCATGAGATACTAAATGGTGTATGTAATAAACACCGGACCTTGGGGTTAAGATCTGGATTTTAGCTCATCCCTCCCACATATCACCATTGCCACTTTGAGCAAATCACTCTCTAGATCTCAACTTCCTTATGTATGAAATGTAAATAATAGAACTAGCCCTTGCTACCTCATTTGGTTGCTTAAATATGACTATCTTTGCAGTATTGTAAAGTGCCTCACGAGTGCGAGGTTTGCAGAAGCTGTTAAGGTATTATTATATGACCAATCTGAATTCATAATGTTAATCAAGATGACTTTGAGCAGTTTCTCTCATCTTCACTTGGCTTTAATTTCCTTTTCTCTTAAAGGAGGAGATTGGATTATATGTATTTATTCCAATATTCCTCTTTGATATTTATTCCAAGGCTGTAACTCCATATTTCTAGTTCTTTTGTTTTAAAGAATTTTTTTTCCCTACACTGTGTTATCCAGATGAATTCATACTGGCTGTAGGTTTTTCACTGGGGGCATGCTTTTAGTTTTCTAGTGTCTGGTGAGAAATGGTCTCTCAGTGTCTATAATATTAAGGAAAAGATTTAGAATAGGAGAGTAGATTGGACTCTCCAGACCTAAGATGGAGGGGGCGTGCCTGAGTGACCCATAAGCATGTTGTGGATATGGTCACGGGTCTCATCTGAGGATAGGTATTCCATTTAGAAGGATTTAGGATGGGTTCTATGGTCTAGATCTCCCAGGCACACTTTGAAGGCCATCCATCCGACTGGAGTAGCAATCTCTCTGAGTTTGTGGTGTGTCTCTGACCTGGAGCAGTCAGACCTCAAACTCTTGTTTTGTGCATGTGGATATGTTCTAAGAACTCTACAGTAGTTACCAGAGTGACCCCTCAGTCATTCAAGGAAGGAGTTTAGTTTTGAAGGATTTGAGAGAGAGGGAGCTGTCAAGTGTGTGTGTGAGTGTGTGTGTGTGTGTGTGTGTGTGTGTGTGTGTGTGTCTGTCTGTGTCTGTCTGTGTGTCTGTGTGAGAGAGAGAGAGAGAGTGAGTGTGTAAGAGAAGAGAGAGCATGCACATGAAAGAGAGCATTGATCCACAGGCAGAAAATAAGCCCCACTACAATATTTACAGATGTGAATCGTTTTAAATTGGCCACATGTAGGAAATCAAGTTCCTCGATTGGTAAAAAGCCTGCTTCCTTGTAGAATCAGTAATTTGGTGTGGGAATGGACACAGTCTAGCATCCTTGAAATTGAAAGGAAAAAAATTGTCAATTGGTTCATATTTGGTGCTCTTGTGACATTATTTCAGTAGGAAGTGTGGGATTTAAGCTTATCCCAAGTCATTTCACTTGACAGCTTTGGTTTTCAAAGGGAAAGGCCAAATGTAAATTCTTCCCCTGTCTCCGGAGACCCAGGCAGACTTTTAACATCAAGAGATGAACATACTTCGCCTGACAACAAATTTCCCATAAGCAGTAGCAGTCTGCTTTGTCAGGGGCTCTGTGAAGCTGTCGTAGTTCATCTCTCGCATTCTTATTGTTGACATAAGTGATGGATGTTCATTTCTTCTGGTGATGTGAGGCCATAACTATTTCTGTCATGATTATGTGCCTATCTAACCTGACTCCTGCTTAACATTTCTTTTCCTGAAATTGTCTTTACTAGCAAGATAGAAGTTACAGTAACTTAGTTTTACTTGCTGACATTAACATACCTTAGTGAGTGCCTGACTTACACATTACGTGTTTGTTAGCTAATCATGCTTTTCACTGAAACATCTCTAACATTCTGCCATCCCTAATTGTAAAAATGCAGTAACATGGGAGATTAAGTCTATGTCAGTGATGGGTCACCTGTTTAGGAAGAATTACCCTTATGTATGACATAGAATCTCTCGATCAAAAAGTCACTGCATGGCTAGACTCAGAAAAAGTATAACACCCTGATGGGCATAGACAGAACATTTCCACAAGACGGTGGAGTTCACTTCCTGTACCGCATACAGTGACATTAGAGACTTTGTACCTACGCCAACAAGCAAAATATTTAGCAGTCACCTTCTACCCCAGGAAGCTGCTTTTTGAACTGCGAGTAACATCCGCTGCCCTCCCAACAGCTTCAACTTCCTCTATTATATTTGAGAAACTACACTTACTGGTATTAAATATCTACCTCAGGTAAGCTGAGGATTCATTAATTAATTTATAACAATATATATTTGGTGGGGAACTAGATAAGTGGGAACAAAAGCAATAATCAAAGATACTATTAATGAAGATTTTCCATGTTGGAAGGAGAGATCAAGTAACACAAATTAGAAACAAAAATTAAACTCTGCCCTGGAGATAGAGCAGGGTTTTTTAAGCAGTGGAGGAAAATACACCAATACACTTCTGAGCAGAGAAGAATAAACTGATTACTTATAAAGGAAGGGAGTGTTGGGGCATCTTGGGTGGCTCAGTTGGTTAAGCATCTGATGCTTGATTTTGGCTCAGGTCATGGTCTCATGGTTCATGAGTTCGGCCCCGCATTGGGCTCTGCACTGCCCGTGCAGAGACTGCTTTGGATTCTCTCTCTCTCTCTCTCTCTCTCTCTCTCTTTCTGCCCCTCATCACCTTGTTCTCTCTCTCTCTCATCTCTCTCCTCTCTTTCTCTCTTCTTCTCTTCAATAATTAAACAAATAAATAAAATAAATAGATAAAATATAACAGTGTAAATAATGGTTCAGTAATAATAGGCTAGATCTAGAGCTCATATCAGCCATGGTGAAGGATGGAGGTATGACAGAAGTACACATATTCCATGTTACTTGGCTTACTCTGGGGAGTGGGACAGGGAAGGAGAGTTAAGCTTAATCCTTTTGAATCTCTTGGTTAGCAAGATAGCATTCAGGTGTGTTTTTCAACATTTAACGAAGATAACCTAGTAGCATGAAAAGCAGCGATCTCCTCATATGTCACAGAAGGAGAAAAGAAAATAGTCCAACAACACAGAGTAGGATGACTACCAACATACTTGGCTTTGAAATATAAATGTCAAAGTTTAATAGAACCCTGTAAGTTATTTACAGTAAGTAAACTACTAAGGCTTACCCAAGGATGCTGACTGATTTAGTGTTATGAGCAGTACTAATACATCCGAGCAGTGGGTCCCATGTTCATCTGAATAGATGTTGAAAGAGCACTTCATAAAATAACATCCATTTTTGCGGGAAATGCTTTGGAAAATGAGAATGCACAGAGGATTCCATAATATAATAAGACATCGCTAATGTAGACAAATAGCCAGTATCTTACTTTTGTGAAATACCAGCGGCATTTTATTAAAATATCTCCCCATTAATATTTAACTTTATTCTGATGGTTCTTTGCAATCAAGCAGTACACCAAACTGAAAATCTATAATTCTAAGCTGGTAAAATGTGTTCTATTCAGATGACATAAATAATCTACAACATCCAAGAGAATTAAGTATTAAAATTAATAGAAGTATTCATTAAATAGATTGTATACAAGATGAATATATAGAAATTACTATTGTATGTTACCAGCTATAATCAGTGAGGAAGGATGAAGAAAGGATCAATTTGCAATAGCATTCCACTCTCTTTTCTCATACCCCCTTTCCCACCCAAAGAAATGGGGCATAAAGACCATGCCTTTGAAGTAACCAGAGACACACTTAAAAAAGATTGCTATGTAGAAGCCATAAAACTTTATTTGAAAGCAAAATGACTTTTTAATCATGGAAAGACATGTGCTATTCATTGGAGAAAAAGCTAAGTATTATAATTTCCCCCAATTAAATTACAGTTCTAAAACAGTTCTAATCCAAATTCTCTTGATAATGTGTGTGTATAACTATTTTATTGCAAGCACCACACTCACTCTGTAGTTTAAGCAGAGGAGGAGTTTATTAAGGCATATTAGGTAGCTCACAGAATTTTCAGGAGGGCCAGAGAGTGAGCATTGAAGGCCACATAGCCTGGAAAAACAAGCACACTGTGCAGGGCAGGCCCTGGCTACTGGTGCCCCTGATCCCTGAATTCCAGAAACTCAGACACTGTTGCCCACACCCCATGCGAAGAGGGCTGCCCCTGCCACCGCTTTTGCCCCAGAAAGTAATTACTTTGTCACCTCCTTCCTTACACTGCCTCCTTTCAAGCCAAAGTTGAGTTTAGCAATCATTTGGCAAAGCGTCGCCTTTGCTCTCATTGCGAGGAAAGCTGAGAGTGTGGGTGGTGGTGAGACGGCTCTCATGATATGGGAAGCATCTCTTTTACAGGAAGGCGCTCCGGAGATACTGGGTGTAGGTAACGATGACACATACCCACCATCATAACTGGACATAAGGACTCTAAAGTGCAGCTGGAAGAGTGTAGATAGAGTTGTCCACGGAGTTGGACTGACTCCTGAGATTAGCACACATTACAGGGTGATGCAGTCATTCACACATGAAATAAAAATTGACAGGGACTAATATGATATGCTGAGGTGAGCATCACACACACCGAGAGAGTTTAATCAGCATATGTTATTGGGAAAATTGGCTGTCTTTATGAAAATACGGGCAGTGAGCTTCCTTCATACTCTGTATTAAAATGATTTTCATATAGACATTAAGTGATCTGTAAAAATTAAATTCTAAAAAGTAAAATTAATAGGTACTTGAGTATTTATATTACTTAGGTTGGGGAAATAGTTTCATAGCATGAAAAAGTGGAAGAAATTGCTAAGGAAAAAATTGAGAATACAAATATATTAAAAGCTTAAAATTCTGTAAGCTAAAACCACTATAAACAATTAAAACGGGGTGCCTGGGTGGCACAGTCGGTTAAGCATCCAATTTCCACTCAGGTCATGATCTCAGTTTGCGAGTTCGATCCCCGCGTCAGGCTCTGTGCTGACAGCTAGCCCAAAGCCTGAATCCCATCTTCAGATTCTGTGTCTCCCTCTCTCTCTGACCCTCCCCTGCTCACTCTGTCTCTCTCTCAAAAATTAAAAAAAAAATTAAAATAATAGTAACTGAGAACATATCTCCAAAACTAGAATGGGCAGAAGTTTAATATTATCAAGTCACAAAAAGCTCTCTTTAGATAAATGAAGGAAAAGATTGTAATGCCCTCCTACATAGGTGAAGGACATGGACAGCTCACAAAAGAAAAAGTAGACGTGATGAGTAAATACATGAAAAGTGTGATCTCACACTAATCAAGTAAATGTAAATCAAAACAATGAAGTACCAGTTTCACCTGATTTGCAAATATCAAAAAAGCATCTACACAGTGATAATAATCGTTTCTGGTGATAGTGTGTAGCGAGATGGGTATACTCAATACACTAATGTAAGCTCATCTTTTTACGAAAGCAGAGTAGTATTTTGTCAAGAAAACTCAAAATAGTTTCTATCATTTGAAATATTATTTGTACTCCATGAAATATAATTTAAGGAGTTAATCAGAAAAATAGAACTACATATTTAAGGATATTAATCGTAACATTACTTATAATAGCACAAAAAAGGGGAAACAATCCAAATATTAGAGGAATGACGCTTACATTGTAGGCCATCTGTATAATGAATAATTTGTAGCCATTAAAATATCATCACAGTTGGAAAAAATTTAATGACATATGAAAATTATAATTACATCCTAATTATAAAGAACAGGATGCAAAAACTGAATATGGTTTGTGATCCTATTTAAAAGTACGTTTGTGGGGCAGCTGGCTGGCTCAGTTGGTGAAGAGTGCGACTCTTGATCTGGGGGTCATGAGTTCGAGCCCCACACAGGGCACACAGATTCCTTTAAAAAATAAAATAAAAAATCATTACTCAAGTATGTTGGTATGTACGTATACACACTATCAAAAAGAGACTAAGGAAAAATGCCACATTACATTGTAGGATTATTAAGTTCATTTGTATAGGTTTTTTTTCCAAGCCCTGTACCATGAGCACATAATACCTTTAGAATCAGGTTTTTAAAAGCTATTTTAAAACTGAGCAGTTCCTTTTCTATGGATTTTAAACATTCCACGAGCAAAACCTCATGTGCATATTGCTTCTACCCTCACCATCTGCCATCAGTTTAAAGTATTTGAACAGTTTTATGTTTAGCATTTTCCAATATTAGTAGCAGTGCTAATGTTACCCTGTCAGTCTAATTTATCCTTACTCAGCCCCACAGCGGTGATGTGCATATTCTTCTGCTTTCTACCTAACTTCACCTAGAAAAGCATGCGACTGCCATAGAGTAGCCTAGGATCTGTGTGAAGATTGGAGTGGTTTTTTTTTAAGACATATATTGTTAAATAAAAATGGTTTTGGGGACAAAGGGGGGTGATCTGAGCTTTAACTGTTGTTGGAAAACACTACAAAACTATTTAGCAAAACTTCATTTTCTAGTGAAAACCATGATCATTAGAAATATCCTCAAATTGTTCCATGCTAAGAATCAAAAAATTGTAAACCCTCTAGCCTGGAATGGAGGAAACAGTTTTGTCCTGTTGTAGCGTCATGTCGTAAAATGGGAAAGCTGCCCCTTCCTTAGGCATTATCTCATCCATATTCCACCTGAGAGCACATTTTTAAATAGGAGGTTTTTAAATCATTCTGTGAAGTTATGAGCTAGTATAACATTTAATATTTCTTACGTTTAGAATTATAACTTGATTGAATTAACCAAATGTGGATGCTGTTATTCATTTTTATTTTAAGTTTCAGGGAGACAGAGCTGACAAGTCTTACTCCATTTCCAATCGGAATCTAGTTCATGTCCACTGTTGGCTGAGATTCACTGACGATGTCCTGGGCATGACACCGCTCCTGACCAGCTCCACTAAAACCATCATATCCCAGTGGCCAAATCCAGTGATTACTTTTGTAAAATAGTAGCATTCAGCCCAGCACCCTGCATGATTTAATATCAGGAACCATTTCCTACATCTTGAATATTTCCCTTCCCTTGACTCCTCTAATTTTCCTTCCTGTTGGTTCCTTTTTGTGTCCTCGTCCAGTTTCACTGTTGGAATCTCCTGGGTTACATCTTTTGTCACCTTTGTGACAAACGCCCCCTGTACCAAGACCTGCTGCTTCGTGCAGGTGTTGATATTTCCTGTAGTTTTATCTTGAGCCCAGACATTGCTTCTGAACACAAATGCATGTTTCCATCTGCTGGAGCTTTCTCCATCAGAACATTGTCCCACCAGCACCTCAGATCCAACTGTTCCTCACTAAGACCTCAATAAGCAACTTTATCATCATCAATTCTGTTCTCACTTTTGGCGGTGTCATTGTACCTGCAACTTTATCATCATCAATTCTGTTCTCACTTTTGGCGGTGTCATTGTACCTGGCCACCCAAGCTAGCAGTCTGGTCAGCATTTTTTGTTAGATCTTCCTGCTAAGTTTTCCTTTCTCACTGAAATGCATTTTACCTCTGATGCTTCCCACCCACTACTTGAGGGCTTCTGCAGTAGAGTGAGGTCTGGGCTCCCTCTCTGCCTGCTCTCACTGCCTGTGTGCACCTCGATGAAATTTCTCTTATTTGTTGAATTTTTTAAATCACATGACCATAATTAAGTCTTTCAAGAAAAACATTCATGGTTTGTCATGACAGACACAAGGGTAGTGGTTTCCAAGTGTGGTCCCTGAGCAGCAGCAGCTCCAGGAACTAGTTACAAATACAAAGTCTAAGGCACCAGCCCATACCTGCTGATCAAGTAACTGTGTTGGAGCCCAGTAATCTGCGGTCTAATTTCAAGGTGATTCTGATACACTCTGGAGTTGGGAATTACAGCTAAGTTCTGAAGCCTGACTGCACATTAGAATCACCTGCAGAGCTTTAAAAAATACCAGGTCCCAGACCAATTAAATCAGAAACTCCATGTGTCTGACCTGGCATCAGTATATATCTTTTTAAAAGTTCCTCAGGGGATTTTGATACATGGTAAGGTCAGAGAACAACCTAATCTACTTTTTTTGGCAGAATCTAAAGCAGTGTTTCTTAAACTTGAATGCACATTGGAATCACCTAGAAAGCTGTAAAACGATCCCGTCCCAACCCCAATCCCCATTCTGATTTAATTGGACTGAAGGCTGATTTGGTCATTGGTGGGTTTGTTTTAATGTTCCCTGGACTGTTTTAATGTCAATCCAAGGTTAAAAACCACCATGCTGAAGCCAGGATTCTGAAATTTTTGCGTGTCTGAGAATCACCTGGAGTACTTGTTAAAAATAGGGACCCCTGGGTTCTAGCCAGGTGCCAAATCACCTGGAATACCCATTAATTAATACTACTATTAATAACTAACACTACTTAGAAGTATTAATCTTCATCCATTCTCTGTGTTCCCCACCGTTCACTGCCCTGTCCTAATTTTCTACAGCTTTCTGTGACATTAAACTCTTTGGCATTCCTTAAACATGCCTTGCTTAAATCACTGGGGAAAAATGTAGTTTGTTAAAGCTAATAAATGTTCTTTAATCAGTTGATTAGTCTTTTAGAAAGGAAATAAACTGGACTACTTTCTCAATCCATACACCAAATAAATTCTATATAGATAAAGAAAAGAAACTTAATTTAAAATAGAAACCATAAAGCACTAGAAGAAAATATGGCTGCATTGAAGGAATAATTTGGAAGTAGGGAAGGCTTTTCCAAACAAGTTTCAAAACTTAAGAGTCACAAAGGAAGATGGTTGATAAATTTGATTAAAAAAGGATTTCTCCTTGGAAAAGTTACCATTAACAACATTGAAACATAAGAACTGGAGAACCTGGGTGGCTCAGTCAGTTCAGCATTTGACTCTTGATTTTGGCTCAGGCCATGATCTCATGGTTCGTGGGTTCAAGCCCCACATCAGGCTGTGTGCTTGGGATTCTCTCTCCCTGCCTGTCTCTCTCTGTTCTTCTCTGTGTGCGTGTGTGCACACTCTCTCTATAGATAAATAAGAACAAATGGGAGAAACATCTTCAGTGTATTGTTACAATTGCCTCAGTGTGTATAAATAAAATAAAACAAGACAAATCAATAAGAAACAACTAACATAACAATTCAGAAGAATGAAGTGTGAGCCAGATAGTTTGTATAGAACGAAACACAAATGGTTAGCTAACATTAAAAAAAAAAAAAAAAAAAAAAAAAGCTCAGTTCACTTAGAACCTAAAGAAATGCATGAAAACGCTGATACCACCAAAATCTTAAAAGCAGTTCAGCATTGGCAGGCGTGAGAGGCCGTGGCACCCTGCGTGCTCCTAGTGAAAGCATACGTCAGTGAGGTGTCTCTGGAGAGCAGTTTCGCTCTCATACCAAAGTGGAAAATGGACATACCTTTGGACCCAGCAGTTCTGTGTGTAGGAATTTAGCTCTTGGATATAATCTCTTAAGAACTGTTGGTTCACAAACTGTAGGCCCTCCTGCACAGAGGGAAAGGAGAAGCTAAAGAAAGAGGCTACTCCAGATGGGCAAGTGGCAGCTTTAAAAAGGTAAAAAACTTAGTTAGAAGGCTGTCTGGAGGGGCCTCCGGATGAGGAGCTCTGTGCGTCACGACAAGAAGCTTACAAGCTTATCTAGAGGACTTACCAGCTCAGTCACGTATTGAGTCCAGTCATTCTCGGTGCCTTACTCCCTCTCAAGTCTGTGTCCTAGAGCAGCTTCTCCTGAGGGAATGGTTAGCAAAGTGTACATTCCAAGGATAGGGGACGGATAAGGAGCCTCCGATTACCTGGGCCCAGTTTCCAGGTCAAATGGCAGTCATATCCTCAGAATGACCTCCTCCAGAAAGTATTCGCAAGATGCTCACTGAATCATCCACGCTGATATCAGCCTAAATATCCATTAATAGGAAACTAAGTTAATTATGGTTCAGGGCATACTGGAATTTTATTTGATGATAAAGCTGATGACAGGTTTAGGTGTGGTGATATTAGAAAGGTATAGATAGATTATTAAGGGCAAACACAAATTTAGAAATATACACATACCTGTATATGGCATGGTATTAGTGGTGGATTTTTTTTTTATATTCATAATGCATGCTTGCACATTTGTGTTTCTGGATAGATCCATACCCTGTCAAAAGAGATTACAACTGAGGAGTAAAACGGGGGGGTGAATGATGACTTCATAATATGTGTTTGAATGAATCCATGAATGAGAGTCAGAAGTTGGGACAGATTTTTAGTCTATCGTATATCTCCTTGAATTTTTTTTTTTTTACCATGTGTATATAATTGCTTTTGTAATGAAACTAAATTATGTAAAAATATGCTATTCTCTTTGGTACTCTGTCCCTTTGTTCAGTTTCCTCTGCTTTAAATGTCTCCTTTCCTTTAAGTCTTCCATCTACCACTTGCTCTGGAGGTTCAGCTCAAGGATGGGCCGCACACTCCTCTTCTGAATTCATGACTTCCTCACTTTATACCACATGAGTGCAGTGTTTTATTATGTTCTGGTCCGTGTTTCGTCCCTGCCTGATGGGTAAGACCATTGTGGTCAGGGATGGTCTGATTCATCTGACTTTCTCCAAAAGCTCCCAAGAGTCTTGTTCTGGTAAATGTCTTAGTCTTTTCTTTCTTTCTTTTTTAATTTATTTTTTTTAAATTTTTTTAATGTTTTATTCAGTCTTAGAACACAAATTGGGGAAGGGCAGGAGGAGAGGGAGACACAGAATCAAAAGCAGGCTCAAGGCTCTGAGCTGTAAACACAGAGGACAATGCAGGGCTTGAACCCGGGAACTGCAAGATAATGACCGGAGCCAAAGTCAGATGCTTAACCTGTTGAGCAACCCAGGCACCCCACCCTCCTGCTTTTTTTGTCTGTTTGTTTTTGTTTTGTTTTTGTTTGTTTATTTTGAGAGAGAGAAAATGTGTGTACTGAGCTGCTAGGCACTGGTCTGTCTTCAGTCACACATGGTCTGACACTTGAAGGGACTGGCCATTTCCAGCCTCTCAGGTATCAGAACACAAAGCTCTGGTTTCAGCATAATCTCCAGAATTGCCAGGATTCCATTTCATCCATCATCACTGCCAACATCCCTTGAAGGAAGTCACTGGTATCAGTTACCTTTGACTTAATGGGTCTAATGAAAGATCCAGCATATAGTGGCTTTTGCCCCCACCCCTGAACTTTATGGAGATATTATTGATAGACTTAAGGTGTATTCCACAATAATTTGATACATGTGTATATTTTAAAATGTCTACCACAATAAGGTTAGTTAATACCTTCATCCCCTCACATAATTATCTTTTTTTCTTTTTTTTTTTTTTTTGGTGTGTAGGGATAACATTTAAGATCTATCCTCTAAATTTTCAAGTATATGACACATTAATTACAGTCAAGACACTATACATTAAATCCTCCAAGCTTACTATTCCTAGAAATTTGTACCTTTTTAACAACATCTGAGCATTTCCCCCAGCCCCCGGCAGCCACCATTCTACTCTCTGTTTTGATGAATTGAGGTTTTCTGCATTCTGCGTATAAGTGAATAAATACAGTATTTATCTTTCTCTGGTTTATTTCATTTAGTGTAATGCCCTCAAGTTTCATTTTTGTTGTTGTAACGGTATCCTTTTTTATGATTGAATAATATTCCTATATATATATAAGCCACAGCTTCCTTATTTATCATTGGTCACTTAAGTTGATACCGTATGTTGACTACTGTAAATAATGCTACAGTGAATATAGGAGACAGATATATTTTGGGGTTAGTGATTTCATTATCTTTGGATAAATACCCAAATCTGGAATGTTTAGGTAGTATGCTATTTGTATTTTTAATTTTTTGAAGAACCTCCGTGCTGTTTCCATAGTGGCTACACCAGTCTACATTCCCACCAACAATGCCCAAAGGTTTCTCTTTTCCTACATCCTTGCCAACCCTGTCTCTTGTCTTTTAGTTATTATAAAACATGCAAAGCGATATCTCCCTGTGATTTTGGTTTGTGTTTTCCTGATAAATAATGATGTTGAACATTTTTTCATGTGTCTGCTAGCCATCTATATGTCTTTTTTTGGGGAAAAGTTCACTTTTTAGGGGGAAAATTTCACATTTTTAATTGGGTTGCTTGTGTTTTGTTTTTCTTTATCATTGAGTTGTATGAGCTCCTTGTATATTTTGGATGTTAACTCCTTAGCAGATAGATGGTTTGCAAATATTTTCTTCCATTTGGTAGGTTGCCTTTTTGTTGTGCTGTTTCTTTTGCTGTGTAGAAGTTTTTTAGCTAGATGTAGTCCTGCTTATTTCTTTCTGATGTTGTTGTTTGCACCTTTGGTGTCCTCTTCCAAAAATTGTTGCCAAGCTGTTACCAAGAAGGTGCTATTCCGTGTTTTCTTCTAGCAGTTTTATGTTTTGTGTGTTGCATTTAGTTAGGTAAGTGTTTGGCACGTGATTTAATACACCAAAATTTGTGCCTGTTATGTAGCTAATTTTTCCTTCACAGGGTCATGGAGACCCTGTTGTGCTGTTGAAGAGACTGATCACTTTCCCCTCCCTCCGTACACTTCAGCGAGCTGGAAGGGTTCAACACATTGTCATGAGTAACTGTGCTCCTTAAGCTAGGGCTTCTCTAAGGGTTGGTATTGGTGCGTAGAGGATCTCAGAGTTGTGTGTGCTTCGGAGCAGACTCCCCTCACCCTACCCATCAGTAACTTAAGAGCATTTGCTAGAAATATAATGGATGCATATATAGAACATAAATAGATTAAGGCCCTAAATGGACACATCTCTGTCATGGAGAAGCCCAAATCTTCTTTTTTTTTTTTTTGTAAGGAAGAATGATAAGAATAATTAGAGTGGTTTTGTTTTGTTTTGATTTGCTTCTGATAATTATATGTTGCATCAAAGCCCCTGTGAATTGATTTCAAATGTCCTAGTAATTATAAATGTTCCGGTATTATGCAAACCGATTACTGGTGTTCTGCCTATGAGAAACGAAAGGAGACCGATAGTTTTAAGGCAAATGTCTCGTTCACATACTGTCAGGTGGTGATTGAAATGAAAACTGGTGTTCTAGCTTTGAACCATCAAAAAATTAAAGTTGATAGTGAACGTGTAAACAAGATTATGGTTAATGAAGGCTTTTTTCTTGTGTTTTACGGCGACTTTTAGTCTTAATTAAGGAATGTAGGAATGATACACAGCTAAGGTTGGGGGGGGTTTCTGTTTGAGAAGAAGGGAGACATTGTGGAAAGAACTGAGTGTAGAAGAGGGTAGATGTAGGGTTTGGGTAGAGGAAGTATATGATTTCTTTGATAAAGCCAGGAGGACACCTGTGGGCAGGTGGGGTTTCCAGTGCTGACATGATAGGATGCTCTTTGTTTGATTTGAGAGGGAAGGAATTTCACATCTTGGTCCTGTCTTGACGGTACTTGGAGTGGGTCTGTAAAAGGGACATAGTACCTGAAACAAGAAGGAGGGAGAAAGAAATGGAGAAGTGCGGGGGGGGGGGGGCGGATATCCAAAGCTTCCTGGTAAAGAGATCTAATGGGCAAATGGAAGTTTGGGATCTGATTTATAATGTGTGAGCAAATTCTAAACTCATGGTTCCCAATTCTGGCAGCATTTTACAGTCACTTCATTTAAAAAAAAAAAAACATGCATTAGGACCTGGATATCAGCAATTCTTAAAAAAAATTTTAATGTTTATTTATTTTTGAGGGACAGAAAGCAACAGAGCATAAGCAGGGAAGGGGCTGAGAGAGGGAGACACAGGATCTAAAACAGCCTCCAGGCTCTGAGCCATCAGCCCAGAGCCCAACGTGGGGCTCATGAACCGTGAGATAATGACCTGAGCCAAAGTCGGACACTTACCTGACTGAGCCACCCAGGCGCCCTGGGTTTCAGCATTTTTAAAGCTTCCTAAATGAATCTCTTATGCACCCGAGATTAAGAACTATTTTTTGATCTAACGACATGAAAGAGAAGAGTGAAAGAAAAAAATATATTAGGGCAAAGTCTTAGGGCCAGGGAATTTCCAACATTGGGATGGTTTATGGGAACTGAGCGTTACAATTTTGATTTGTTAGATACTTGGCACTTGCATATTATTTTATAATGAAGCAATAGAATTGAATGTCTGATTCTTTTAAGTCTGAACCTGTTTCTGGAATGGAAACTGAAAATGATTAGGTAACTGCTTAAAGAAAAAAATAATAGTATTTGTTACGTTGGGCCACCTTAAATTGAATATGTAATTTTTCACTCTGAAGAGCTGAGAGGAAAGGTTTATAATAGAGAATACATTTGGATTGTATTTAGCAAGTTACTTGCATGTGCACACCAGGCCATTTACTACTTTGTCTTTAACTAGAAATTACTAAGCAGATGAAGGAAACACTCCTAGAGGAACTAATTTCCTGATAGCACCCTCCCCACTTTTTTAGGTAAAAAGGGAAATTCTTTATATCTAATCATGTTAAAGAATTGAAATCCTTTCATGTAAAATAGAAAAAAATATGCACACCTTAGGTTACATTTTTAACTCCATCTTTTATCCTGATTCAGATATGAATTAATTATCTAAGATGAAAGAATGTATCAAGTTTCATAAAATTGCGTGAACCTTCGGAATATCTCTTGCAGTGGCTATGTTCTTAACTTCCCTTTCTTGACCTTAAAAATGCTACTCAGTAACTTTAAACAAAGGCTAAAAATAATCTCTATGGTGGGAAGATGAATTACTGGAGATGGGAGGAAAACATACAACTGAAGTATCAACTTTTTTCATCACTCTTGACATTCACCTGTCTTTACTCGGGATCACCTTGAGATGTGACATCAATTCAGAGTAATAAGGAAGGGTCAATGAAAAGCTAAAACATTCTCAAGAACCCATTATAACACATCTCTAAGGGCTTTGTGTCAATGCCGCCGCATTTCAAATAGAGTACACGGATTCCGAGAACAGCTTCATGAAATGGAGACACTAGGCACCTGCACGAGTCTTAAGACATAGAAGTTTCACTTTTACTCCCTGCGTGTTTCCCGGGTGGCAGCCTCGTCAGTCATTCCTTAGAAAGCTTTATGTGCACGTGGGTCACGTATCCGTGGTGACATAGTATATTCTCCGTGAGGTATCATCATTGAGAGTTCACTTTTTGTAATTTTGATACCTTTAAGGGCTTTGGTTTAAGAACATGTCTTTCTCACATGAATTAGGATCCAGAATTGGTTTTGCAACCTGAGTTTAGAGCTGGATGATACATAGAGTTAGCTGCTTCTATCAGAGGTTTGGCTCTTTAGGTCTTCTTCACCGCTCTGGTATAGCAGGTAACTCCAAGCTGGGTGCATAAAAAGAACCTAATACATAATTACTGAGTTTTAAAAAACAGCGTGTGTCTGGTTTTCTGTATTATACGGACTAGGTTAGGCACTGAGAATCCAAAATACACTTTCTGTGTATCTACATGTAGGGTTTATCCTCTATGAACATTTAGAATTAACAATTAGAAAAAGAGAGAAAGGGAATAGAGTACATGCTGTTAGATTCCATTTAGTTTTGCCTGTGGTGAGAGGAGGCAGAATTACTGAAGTTACCATTACTCAAACTTCAGTGTTTAGCCTGTAGAATTTTTCTTCTCTATAAACTCTTCACCAGCACTGTGGTTTGAGTGTCTGAAACAGATCAAGACTCTTCAGTCTGCTAAATATTGTGAACTGGAGGGGCGCCTGGGTGGTGCATTCGGTTGAGTGTCTGACTTTTGCTCAGGTCATGATCTCATGGTTTGTGGGTTTGAGCTCCATGTCAGGCTCTGGACTGACGGCTCAGAGCCTGGAGCCTGCTTTGGAATCTGTGTCTCCCTCTTTCTGCCCCTCCTCCCCCTGCTCTCTGTCTCCTGTGTCTCTCAAAAATAAACGCTAAAAAAATTTTTTAATGTATGCTGCAAAAATATTATTTGCTTTCAAGTACAATAAAAACACTATTACAGGATTTTTAAATATTTAATCAATATGTGTTACATGAGAACTGCATCTCAATATAAATTGCATAGAATGTAGAATATGAGTACATTTTGATAGATTTGAAATTATTTGCGGTGGTGTCTCTGTTAGTAGAAGAGCCTACAGCCTACCTAGGTGGTCTGTCTTCCACTCCCAAACTCTGTTCTCCCTTGGTTTTCCTCGTTTCGGTTAATGCCACCATCTACTCATTTGCTTAGTCTTAAAATCTAGGAGTCTCTCTGCTTCTTCTCTTTCCCTCATCATCCCACTCAATCCAAATTTCAGCAAATCCTGTTCATCCTCCTGCTGGAACGTACCTGAGACCTGCATCCCCCTGTTCAAATCACCATCGTATCTTCCCTTGTCTGGGCTAGCAGCTTCCTACCTGATCTCCCTGCTTCCACTCATGCCTGCTTAGAGCCGTCGGTCACAGAACACTAGAGGCGTCTTTCTAAAATGTAAATGAAATCTTATTTCCCTCTATGTAGGGGGGATTGATAAATATTTATTGAATGAATTAGATGATAGTAGTGGTACTGGCTACTGAAAGATCAATAAGCAGGAAGGGACAGGGAAAGGCAAAACAGGTTCAGAGAGCCCAGATTTTATGAAACCTTTGGTTCACTGTCTGTAATCCTCTATTTACTTGAAAACGCAGGCAGAGAAGTCTGCTTCCATTCGTTGGCCTGCTGCGGACACTTCACAGCCTATGCAGGCTATCAAGGTTTATCTGTGTCCACTTAGATTCTAAACAGCTGCCCAGCTTTCATTAATATTCCACAATTCTCTCTGGAGAGGAGCCAGTTGCTGAGACAGCTGTCCAAGTGAAGGGAAGATTGTTTAACTTTTCTTGTGGTAGTGGGGTCCGGGAGGATGGAGTCAAAGTTCTCAGATGATTGGAACTGTTGTTTTTGCAAATTCACTCAGCCTGAGGTTCCTGTGCCCATCTTATGTGCTGGCATCCATGTTGGAAGGAGATCCTAGGTTGGATTCTTTCTGATTTGCCCTTATGGTTTACTTCATTAAAAAAAAAATCTTTTTTTAAGGTTTATTTTTGAGAGAGACAGAGCATGAGTAGGGGAAGATCAGAGACAGACACAGAATCTGAAGCCGGCTCCAGGTTCCAACCTGTCAGCACAGAGCCCGATGTAGGACTTGAACCCAGAGACCGCGAGATCATAACCTGAGCCAAAGTCAGCTGCTTAACCAACTGAGCCACCCAGGCACCCCTGGTCTTAGGGTTTAAAGCAGTGGCAGTGTGTTGCTGAGACTCTCCTATGGAGCGAGAGGAAACACAGTACTGATTCTTAGAGTATAAAACGCCACAAGTCATTTAAGCTGATCATCAAGTAATGACAACAAGGACTCAAATGGGGGCTTCCTCTCTGATCCACCAGGAGTTTCAAATGGCAATTATCATTAATTCTTGGATTCCCTCAGTCCTGATAGAAAATGAAGGCAACCAGAAACTATCATTTTGTGAACAGACAGCTATTAAAAGCACATTAATAATCTGTAGTGGGTATAGCATATGCCTTTAAAAAGATTTGCAGCTTGTTTCTCTGTGGTGAAGACACAGGACTTCTCCAACCTAATTACAAAGCAATCAAACAATTTAATTAATCTGGAAATCACTTTCTTAACAATAAGTGCCTCCAAAATGAGGCACCCTGTGCAGAGCTCTTAGGTAAAGCCCCACTTTGTTATATTGCTTGAATGTTGGCCATTCTAGCCCTCCCCCAAGCCCACCCCCAGGGATCAGAGAGTTAATTACCTACCAAATGCCTGACCACTACGAAGGTTTGCTTTACCAGGTCAAAAACATCAGTGGCGGTAACAGCATTCTATAAAGTGTCCTAGCGCTCAGACATCCAAGAGCCGGCAAATCCCTGGGAGCAGCAGGATTTGAGTTATAAGCGAGCGCTGCACATATGGGCAGAGAATTAACTGGCACCAGTTTTCACTTGAGAGTCTCTCAGGTATTGCTTTGCAGATGGGGGGATGAATTCAGAGAGCAGCGCTGTGAGGAGTGAAGGTCATGTGTAGGACTTTGGTTTCAATCCGTCTTGCTTTCTCATCCTGGGGACTCACTGTGCATGTCCCCGACAGCCTGGTCCTCGTTTCTCGAGTTAAGAATACCTATATAAGATGTGCTTTTTAATTCGCTCTGTTGTAAGTGGTATTCTGAGCTCTAGATGGCTTTAGAGACTGAGTAGGTAACATGGAAATCAATTTTTAAGCTTATTTATTTATTTTGAGGGAAAGAGTGCACGCACGACCGAGGGAGGTACAGAGAGAGAGAGAGAAGGAGATAGAGAATCCCAAGCTGACAGCGCGGAGCTCGACAGAGGGCTTGAATCCACGAACCCAGAGACCAGGACCTGAGCCGAAATCAAGAGTCAGATGCTTGACTGACTGAGCCACCCAGGAGCCCCAGAAATCAATTTTTATTCAAATAAGAATACAGACTTCCAAGTTTAACTCCCACCTTGCTAGTCTGTTAATCTTGTTATTTCTCCCTGAGGAAAATTGAGGAATATCCTTTATTAACACAGAATAATCTACAGAATACTCATCCACCTTTTTCCATCCCTGTCAGTACTATGCCACTTCTCTGTCCAAATTCCCGACCAACGGGCAGTCATTGTCCCTCAGTGGGTAGTCAGTCGCCCATAGTCTACCCATTTTCGAAATGTTTGGTCACTTGTATTCTGTAATACTTTCATTACTTCTTTCCTAGTCCATCACCAGTTATGCTTGGCTTGCTCACCAAAATATTCTTTCTATTGGCCTTTCACATCCTAATCTAAGCACCTAAGCTCCTTTTCTTAGGCCACTTCTCTGTCCGTTTCTCTCCTGCCTGCAGACATCTCTTAAGGCCCTCCTCTGGTTAATACCAGTAAGTGTAGTTCACAACTCAGTGGATATACCAGCCTCATTCCCCTACTGCCGGAAATCTGTCTACTGCATTGTCCTACTCCATTTGGGTTGTTTCTGTCTCCTTCCTGAGGTTCTTCCATTTCTTCTCTTGAGCTTGCTGAACTGTCCTCAAATTAAGCTGTAGTCAGTCTCTTGTCTTTAATGAATTAGTGGATATTCTAGTTCATGCCACCATCATTTTCTCTAATATTCCATACATTTAAGAGGCTTTGTGATCATGTGTGGGGTATGTGTCTGTGTAACACACGTTGGAATTTAAATCTACCTCTAGATCTGCCTTAAAACAGGAAGACAGATCTGGTATTAACAAGATTTTGCAGGTGGCTCTGTAGTCTTCCTAAATTTCGGAATTTGTGTTTGATTATATAGCAGTGTAGGAGTAGATGAGAAGAAAATGAGGAACATTTTCAATTGGTGGGAATAGAAAGGCAGCACAGGGGGCACCTGAGTGGCTCAGTCAGTTAAGCAGCCAACTTTAGCTCAGGTCATGATCTCACAGTTCATGAGTTCAAGCCCTGTGTCAGGCTCTGTGCTGACAGCTTAGAGTCTGGAGCCTGCTTCAGATTCTGTGTATCCTTCTCTCTCTGCCCCTCTTCTGCTCATGCTCTCTCAAAAATAAATAAACATTTTAAAAAATTTTAGAAAGGCAGCACAGGATGGGGAGGCAGAACTCAAAGATGAGAAATGGTTAATGGTAGGGGCTCCTGGGTGGCTAGGTGGGTTAAGCGTCTGACTTGATCTCCTGTCATGATCTCACCGTCTGTGGATTTGAGCCCTGTGTCAGGCACTGTGCTGACAGCTCAGAGCCTGGAGCCTGCTTTGGATTCTGTGTCTCCTCTCTCTGCCTCTCCCCTGCTCATCTCGGTCTCTTCCTATCACAAAAATAAATAAACATTTAAAAATAATAAAAAAGTAATAGGTAATGATAGCCTTGATTTTTTTATTATTATTAAGAGCAGAGTTAAATTAACCTACCTCTCTATATCTCGGTCTCTACCTGTTCATCTTCAAAGTGGTGGGTTACCATGTATTACAAGATATTACATGGCTTCCTGGGGACCACTCATTAAAATCTGTAAAAGTGAGAAGTATTTTAAGTCAACTTCTCGTTTCTCCCTTCTTAAAAGTATTTAATAAGCTCTCTCTAGTTTTAGTTGGTCTCCTCATGATCTCCAGATGTAGTCTGGTCTTTACAAAGAATATGGGGCTAAGAATTTGGTGCCAAGTTTTCTTATTTTTTCTGAATGAATTGGGTAGCAGAGATTGTTAAACCCTCATACCATGGCTTCCAACAATTAACCGTTTTGTTTTTCTTAGTAATTAACTGGTAGCTTGTTCTATATGGGGTGTGAGGAAAGTGAATTCCCCCGCCCCCAATAAAATCTACAGTAAGATTACTGGCCTTAGATTCATTTCCATTTAGGAAATAAAACTTTTAGCCTTCTTGAAGTTTTGAAGATTTTTTAAGGCTGTGAAGAGTGATACATAAGCTAAGTTGGGAAGAGATGGGGCGGGAATGAAGGCTGTTGGGAGATGGTGACGGAACGTAATTTAGCTGTGTGGATAAATGGACAGAAAGAGCCCTGGCTCACTGGATGGCAAAAGCAGAATCCGTTTCTCCAGGGGCCCAAGGAACAACAGATGCAAAGACATGATAAATTTCATTGCAGCAGAGGGAAAAATGCTTCTAGATTTTCTGTCCATAAAGAAATGGGCTTTTCAGTGCTTCCTAGTCAAATGGCTCTAATTGTGCTGCTTGTCATAAAGTTAATGGCATCTGTTGAAGACATCACTATAAAATTTGCAACCTTAAGTTAATTGAAAATTTTCAGTAGAGGTGTAACCAGTCCAGAGGTCCTCAAGGTAACACTAAACTTATCCTCTTTAATGGGTTAGTCTGTTCTTTTTGCACACAGGTTATAAATGGTTTACCGCTAGGTACTGACTTGAACATGTAATCTTGTACGCCTCACACCGAAACTACAGTTGTCCCTTTCGTTATAAAATCCGTAATATGGGAACTGGCTGGCTGTTAAGGATTAAACACATCTTCCTGATTTATTTTCCGTGTTTCAAGATGATACAAGCTTAGTTTGCAGCCTTCCCTCACCTTCTTATTTAAACGAGCTACATACAATTCCATCCAGTCCATAGGTAATTCTGCCAGTCTAATTAAACATGTAGAGGGAAGCCGGGTGGTCTGGAGTGTCCTGAACTGCCCCTCACCAGCTGCCTGCCAAGCTTTCTCAATGATCAGCAGCAGGGTGAGGGTTCTGATGGAGAAAGTAACAAGTCCCCAAGGAGCTGCTCTTCTTACAGTGAGCAGGCTGTGCTCCCCCACCTCGGAAGGGTTTGAGAACACCCCCTGTCAGCCTGTGTGTGGCAGTGGCTTTTAAAGCTTGCCTGGACACTCCCAGCCCAGATGCTTAGAAACAGGGGGACTGTTGGAAAGAAATATATATTGATCAGGGCTAATCCTGCTGGGCCACTTGGGCCATGCTGAGACCGAGCTGCATCATTTGGCAGGCGAGAATTCTACCACCAACACCCCCCCCCTCCGTGCACTGAGCTGGGTCATTTGGGAAATGGGTCCAAAGTCCTGGGTTCTTCCCAGTATTTTATGATCAGTTCTGACATTTCCACCTTTAAAATATGTACCCTGGAATTTATGTTCCATAACTCAGACATGTACTTGGTTTTTGTTAATCAAAAAAAATACTAAGGCTGCTTTCTCTACAGTCGAGAGCCCCACCCCACCCCCACACACAAGTTGAAGCATATACTTCCACATCCATCTTCTGTTTAGTGTTAACATCTGCAAGGCTAAGAACCAAGACGTTCGTATATACGTCATTCTGTACGACTGAAATATGGAGGTTATTAGCCTATCTACGGAAGACTGCTGCTTGGTGATATGTGAGTGTGCTTATTTATGAACCTTGCACACTTGGAACGCTGTGCTAGAACCCAAGCCCATTCGCCCACCTGCCCCCGCACGTGCACACAAACACACACCCCACTCTGCTGCCAGCAAAACGAAAACATTTTTGGAGATGGATGTTTGACAAAAATGTACAGAAACACATTACTAAAAATAAGATGAATCTGGATGTCAGATGAGAATCATGTTGTGATTTTCCCCCCTCTTTCTCTTTACAGGAAATAGCCCTCAAGATAGTCCAAGAAATTTCTCTCCCAGTGCCTCAGCCCATTTCTCATTTGCACGGAGGTAAGGACTTCCTTTGAGCTGAATAGTTCAGTGTTGTGTAGAGGACTCCATCTTTCGAAGGCGGCTCTTCCTCATTCCCCTCTGCTCCCTCCTGCACCCCTGCCTTCTGCCTGCGAGATCCCACCCATCATCTATGGCCTTCTCTGAAGCTCCCTGACCACAGATAGCTTCAGACCACTGGACCATATGGACCTCTCTTGGTCCTTCGCTAGATGGTAGACTCCCAGGGAACGCAGTAAATGACTGTTTCCATTTTATTCTCTCATCACTAGTGCAATGCCCTGTGCATGCTTCATGTTCAACAGATTATTACTGAATTATTTAAGCTTACATTATAAGGGCTTGGTCGATCTACATGTCTTAGTGCAACTATTTTTGTTGTTGAAATACTTTGTTTTTTAATGACCTTTTTGGGGGGTCACAGTGTATAAACTCTAAGATGCTTCTTTACTGGAGAGCATGAAGCCACCAATTTGGTGATCTCCCTATGAACTATAGGATGTTTTATGTTTTCTCTTCCTTTCTTAGTTAGAATTTGGCACCAAGTCTTAAAGAATACATGTTATTTCCGGGTTACTGAGTTGCAAAAAAGTCTTGTTGTTGAGAGGCTCATGGGCATATGACGTAACCTCAAACCTTTTTGGTTCTGGACCTTCTAGAAAAACACACAGAAAACAAAATGCCCCTTTAGCTGGGTCTCTGAATATTCAGGACAAATTCAGTTTATGGTCTGAATGTCCTGCATATTTGCTCATTTTTATCAGAGACCTAACTATACCATGAAGTAGACGAATTTAGCACTTAATAAAGACACATATGTAGGTTCAAGAAAAAAATGACTTGTTTTAACACGTTACTAACCGGCCAAACCTGGAGTGTCCTCACTGCCATTTGTCAGCACATAAACATTACTAAATCCAGAGAAAAGGATCTGTTGGCAGTATTTTCACAATTCTCCATAATAATGATTCCTGTGTAAATGTTACACATGCCCCTCTGTGTGGTGACTGCCTGTGTGTGTAAGGTCCCAGGCCTCCTCTGTGGGCAGGACCCGAGAGTAATAAAACATACTCTCTAAGCAACTTGAGACCCCCACCCTGACTTTTTGCCCTGGTCCAGCTTTTCTTCTTTTAGGAAATTGCTTTAAGCACTAAAAAGAAAAATGTGAAAATTAACAGGTCCCCCAAAGCCTGTGTTTGCCCAGTGAATTTTAATTCATGATAATGCTACTCCTCTAAGTGGAAAAAAAAATTTACAAAAATTAATAAACAAGAACCCACCATGGTTAAAACACATTTCTTAAAAGAATGCATTTCAGTCATGTTAAATAGTAAGAAAAATGCAAAATTCATTACAGCGTGCATTTAAACATGGCAGACATCATGGTCTCTTCATCCTGCCTTATTTATAAAAATGAAGAGAATCTGATAATTAAGTGGGTGACTGGAGGACAGATCGATTTGGTGTCTATGCTATTTAACAAAATACACAACCCCCCAGGCATGCTAGTTTTTGACCAATAAGCCATAAACTATTGCAGAAGAATATCACAGGAGCCCTCTCGTTCACTTTGCATGAGTCTCTAGGTGGAACTCTCTCCACACTCTTCAGAAAGTATTAATATCGATTAGGATATGAGTGATCATCTTTTTAAACTTGTATTCAAGTAAACAGAACCCTACATTTGCTATTAAAACTCAAATTGGTGTATTTTTATTTAGCCTCTGGTGTCTCTCTCTTCCATTTTAAAGTTGATTTTTATTAAGGAAACATGGAAGCACCATTCGTGGATCTCCATTCCCTTCCGTTTGGTGTGCATTTTTGAGCCTTTAAGAAACAATACCATTTTTGAGAGTCTCACATTTTATTGTTTTGTATATTTAGTTCAGCAGAGAAGAGATTGCCCTTTTTTTAAAAATTATTCTTGAGTGAAGGGATAAAGATCAGCCTTATTAATGTTCTTATATTACTTACATATGTAATAATAACCCACCAGTAGATATCCCCTGTAATGTAATAGTTTAATTTCAGGCTGAAAAATATGATGGCACTCACTTGCTTTTTACATTGTCTAAGACATATATAAAAGGTAAAATTCTCGTGCTGATTTTTTTTCTTTAACCACTGAGCTAAAAGGCTGAAAATGAGCATCGTAGTATAATAAGTTTGTTTGGAGCAAGGAAACATATTCTTACTTTGCTAGTAACTGTGATGCTGATTTACACTCCACTCGATTCCAGAATTGACAAGATGATAAGATGGAGGGAGTAACATTGTTCTGCCTTTCCTGGAAATTGTGGGACTTCACGCATTTTCAACTGCTTTTACTTAGGTTGAAATACTGAGTCCTGAATATATGTCTCATGGTTTCCTAGTTGCCTCGTTGTTACTTACCGGGGTAAAGCTCAAGGTAAATTTCCACAAGCAAATTACTAGAACAAACTCACCTGCTGAGTTCAGGTCGTAAACACTTGTTGAGTGCTGTCATAGTTCATCTTGTTCCAGCATCAACCAGAACGTCAAGTGTGTCACTCCAGGTGACTTACAGCAATTAAATAAGTAAACCTTCCTCTTCTTCATACAATTAGAATAGTGGGGTTGAGCCCGGGACTTTTCATTCTTTCCTTATTGTACATTATATTAATCTGAATTTTTGTGAGTCGTGGTGAAATGCTGGGGTTCTTTTCTGCCAATTTTTTTGTATCCTGTCTTCCCATCCAATGTTTTTCACTTCTTTTTCACTTAGTTTAACGTTGAGAGATTTTCACCCACACACACAAAAAAATCACTCTTAAAAAAAGCCTTGTTGCTTTAGCAAGAATGTAGTCTGTCTTCCGACAACATTTTATTGGTAGCTACTGCAAAGAAAAGACAACATTGTTAGCAGGATCCAAATTCAATGTGTGTGATAGCTTTCTTGAAAAAAGAGGGCATGCCCTCTCTTAACTACTGTATGTAACATATAGTAACAGCTGATGTGCGGTTGTCATGGAAATGAAAATGCAACAGTCTTTTGTGCTCCATTTGAGTAAATAGACCCAGAGAACTTGCGGAACTTCATGAGACATAAATTATTTCTGGTCCATGGCTGCACAGAGTAGTAAGCACAGTCTTGTTTAAACATCTTTTAGTTGTGTATTTTCCAGAGTAAGCAAATGTAAATTATGTTTCAAAACTAATGAGAACATGCCCTTTCTTGGAATCGTTCATTCATGTGAAATATGCTCATTGATACCTGAGGGAAAAGAGAGTTAATGAATCATAAAACACAGTCATGGTGGGGGAAATTGTATCCCTCGCTCTTTCCAGAGACTAGTTTCTGATAATTGCTATTAAAGGGACTGAATAATTCTTTTAAAAGTTATATCCTTTTTTACTTTTAAAAATTGGAAGTGTTTAAAATATAAAGTATAGCATGGGTTTTTAAGTCTTCAATAAGTAGCCAAATAAAATAGGACTCACCTGTGTCCATTTAATCCCTAGAGATCTTGAGTAGCATGTTATAATTATTTTCTTTTCTAACCTTTAACATTTTAATTGTTCAAAACTATTTTGAAAGAATGTTTGACTTAATTGTTCCCGTTCCTTGTGTCTGATATATTTACAAACACTTTTATTTCGCTTCTTTTTTTAAAAAAACATACTTGATTCATTTGTACTCCAATCATGGTCACAGAAATGACAGGTAAATTTTACTAAAATTTTAACATTGTAGTATTTCTTTGATTTGTCCACTTGAATCTCTCCATTTTTGTCTTTGTGGACCATTTACATTTATTGGAAGCAACATCCTGTGATTATATTTTCCCTTCAATGTAATTTAGTCTCAGATGTCAGTTTTTTTTACATACACATCTAACTGTGACATTTCTCAAATTCAAGTCTAGTGCTGTTGAATCCCCTGACTTCAACTTACTGTCAACTGTGTCTGTGGTGAATTTGGTCACTCTTATATCTCATCTGGTAAATTGATATAATCATGCATTACAGAAAGTCTACATGATACTCCATCTAAAGAATGCAATATGCCTCTTTATAATGTATGTTTTTCCCTTGGCAAATGTGCATGTGTTTGTTTTCATAGTGGTATATGGTTTTGAAGTCACAGTCTTACTCAGAATAAATAATAATGATTACAGAAAGCCAGAGATTTCAGCAAGTTTGCTTTCTGGTATTCCTTTGCAATAGTATTGTCTCTCCTGCTTCATTAACTCATCTGAGACCCTTGTAATAACCCTTAATCATGACCAGAATCCACCCTAGAAGCTACTCTATGACCATTTGGAGAGAAAAGTCACTCTCTTCAAGGACTCCTGACCGTTTTTGCCTCTGTGACAGGACCACAGTTCTACTCTATGTGTTAGGTTCTGTCGCTAGTGGAGAAGTTTCATTCTGTCCCTGCTGTCACTGGCCAGAATAGGGCTACATACTCAAAACCTGTGCACACGGCTTTCGTTACAATACGTTATGAAGCCAGGTCATGCCAGAAGGCATTAACTCTTAAGAGATTCTGAATACAGGGTCAGCCCCTTTTTTAGTGTGAAAGCTATTTGCTACTTAAGGCTTGAACCAGCCCACAGGGCCACCAATCCCTTCCCTGGATGTGATGAGTAGGATAGTCCCCTTAAAAATAAGTAGAGTGTCTTTAGGCTGTAATTGAGGTCCCCATAGGCTCTTGTACTTTGCTGGAATTCACGTACAAATTTCAAAGATCCATGGCCTCAGTTGTCACTTTACAGCTACGAGTATTTTTCCTCCTCCCTTTCTGTTTTTATTCATTTGAGTCTGCTGAGTCTGACCATTGTAATTATCCCTGGTATTCATTTTGTCAAAGTGCGTTAGTGAGAGATCAATAATATGGATCAACCCATTCACTCTCTCCTTGTTTGGGTGTATTGATTCAGTTTAAATAAAAGTCAACCTGCTGTATAATGTTTGTTTATCCCGGCCCTTGCTGAACATTTCCTCATCCTCACTGACTGTATTTGTGTCATTTGTTTGACTGAAAATACTGTTTCCCTGGGGTTCCCGTGTAACGGTACTCTAGTGTTGGCCAAAGCTAATTTCCCTTTCTCACTAGGACTGATGGACGCCGCTGGTCCTTGGCTTCCCTCCCTTCCTCTGGCTATGGGACAAACACGCCCAGCTCCACAGTCTCTGTAAGTGCCTCACTTTTCTCATGCCCCTCACAGCCACACGGCTCTGTTACTGTCTTACACGGGAGATGTTTCCTATGAGTGTTTCCTGGTGGCAGGAGAAGATAAATTCTGCATGTCTGCCATTCTGAATGGGTTACTCCTCACACGATGAGCTGACAAATAAAAAAAGTAATACTCTTTGTTACAAGCTTTTAAACTATGGTGCATAAATTGAGTTAAGTCAGTCCCAGGATCACAAGTTTGGAGGAGATTGGGAGCTTTTGTTTTAATACCAGTTGGTGTAGTTTGGGGGTGGAAATGCAATCTGGTTTTATTGCTTTGGTTCCACACCAGCGATGTCAGTACTGAAAATGCCATTACACTTTGATGGCCTGGGTCTTTTTTTCTTGTGTGCCTTGGACGCCAAGATGTTTTTGTTTGTTTGTTTTTATTGTTTTGTTTCTTTGTTTTTCTCCTTCAAAGAAAAAAATGGCAAGCCTTAAATTTGTACCATCTAGGTAAGATATTTTTTTTAAGGGGAGATTAAAAGAATTTAATAGTAAGTTAGGGCAAGGAGACAAAATGAAACCATGAAAATAGAATAGAGGAAGAAGGATACTCTTGCCCCAAACTGTAACATTTTAAGACTTAGCAATTAATGGAAACGATTCAGTAAGTTAGATAGATGCTTTCTCAGTTTAAATTAGTGGTGTTGTGGGAGATCTGTCTTTGACGAGCCTCAGAGGCTGGTGGTCATTTAGAATGATCAGGTATGTTGTCCGCGTATTCAATGAATACCTAATAGAGTGGTGTGAATGCCCTTGGACCAGCCAGAATGTGGACTTGATGACTTTAGATTTCCTTCTGATACATTTCCACCTTCATTTTGTCAAAATCAGTGGTTTATTGTGTAGTTGTTTATCTGTTGTTTTGTCGTGGTGGTGGTGTTGGCTTCTCACAGAGCCCGACACTGTGCCAAGCATGTAGATTCAGCCACTTACTAGTACTTGCATTGAAAAGACACTACAGTTAAGTTTATAAACTAACTTGGTATCACCGCTGCCTTATGTGTGTCCAGAGCTCCAGGTGCAGTATAATATGAGTTTTCTGGAGCACCTTTAACACTGCCTTGTTAGAATCTGTGGGATTCTTTTTACCATCTTCTTTGTAATTTTTTGAGGAGAGGTAACTTATTTTCCTATCCTTTATTCCATTTTGCTGTGGTATGTGAGTTTATTTTCCATTTAGATAATTTTGGTGAAATGTCCTGACAGTCCTAAGTAGTTTCAGTGACAAAAAATGCTTGTATCAGGAAAATAGGCTTCAAATTTGTAAGTGGATTCAGTAGATAAAACTGTCACTAAAGAACAGTAAGGTCACCCTTGACATCTGTCTGCAACCATCAGTTTTTTTTTAAGGTTTATGTTATTCATCTTGAGAGAAATAGAACCCAAGAGCATTGGAGGGGCAGAGAGAGAGAGAGAGAGAGAGGGAGAGAGAGAATCCCAAGCAGGCTCCGCCCTGTGAGCACAGAGCCCAATGTAGCGCTCAGTCCCATGAACCATGAGATCATGACCTGAGCTGATGAAATCAAGTCAGATGCTCAACCGGCTGAGCCACCCAGGTGCTCCTGGTTATTGGTTATTTTAGAGGTTAAAAACCTGGAAACTCTAGTGTGAAAATGAATGCTAAGACTAATAGCCCTAAAAGGGGGGGGGAAAAGTAATTTTCTGAATTTTAAGTATTGTTCTTCTACAGACTTTTTGGGAAGTCTTGTCTCCAAGTTCTTCATTTTAGCTCTATGACCTTGCTTTGTCCTTCAGTCAAGTTTTATTGTAGTTTGAATACACTAATTTGATTCTTGGAAGAAAAATAGGAGAGAGAGTGCAAGATCTTTCATCTTTCAAACTCTCATAAATCATACACCATTTTTAAAAAGCAAATCTCTTTAAAAAGAGGGGAGTTAACATAAAATTGGACCTTGTTTGGTACAAATAAATAGTTGTTTTATAAGCACTTACTATGTACTGTGCATTAGTCTAACTACTTAGAATGCATTATAACCCTTGTTTAATCCCAGCAACAGACCCTGACATATAGTTGCTATTGTACTGTTCATTTTATGGGTCAGAAACATGAGACACAAAGAATAACGGGGAGCGGGGGGCTTTTCCCAACCTCCTTGTTTATTAGTAAGAGTACAAAGTAAATGGTCTAGACTCCGGGTTCATGGCTCTTTTGAAGCAATTTACATGATATTTCTTAAAATAAACCTTTTCATTAATGAACGTGACCTGGCCATCTGTCATAATGGAATTATCACCGCCTTTGACTTTCATATGTCCTCTAAAGCAGAAGCCACCTGAGATAGTGTATAGTCACACTTTCACACATGCACACTTTCTGTTTCTGACCAGTAGCTTCCAACCAGAGGTAAGACCTCTTTTTCTCTTACCACATGTTTATTAAAGAAGGTGGTACATAGAATTGTTGACCTTGTATTCCGACTTTTTCCTTCAAGATAAAATTTTAGCTTTCAAAATTACTTTTTGCCAAAAAACGTAAGGAACTGTTAAATCTGTGATATGTAGGTTTTGCACACCTACAGAAGTTCAATTATCTCTTCTCCCTATTGTTGATAAAAATAATGAGTGAAGATTTGAAAAACTCCTTCTCATTGCCCTCAATTTCTGGAGTTTCTTGACCTTTAAATTTTGGGGCAGAATTGTGCAAAACTGC
This sequence comes from Suricata suricatta, assembly GCF_006229205.1. Classification (NCBI taxonomy): domain Eukaryota; kingdom Metazoa; phylum Chordata; class Mammalia; order Carnivora; family Herpestidae; genus Suricata; species Suricata suricatta. The sequence continues at coordinate 47,334,219 of NC_043705.1, forward strand.
TTAGTAGTTACATTTTCTTTTCTTTCTTCCTTTCTTTTTTTAAATAGGTATGTTACTTTATTTTTAAAGTAATCTCTGTACCCAATGTGAGGCTGGAACTCACGACCCTAGGATCAAGAGTTGCGTGCTCTCCTGACTGAGCCAGCCAGCTGCCCCTCTTCTCTTCTAAATCTGATCTGAGTTTCTCTCAGGTTTTCACTTTCTGGGTTAACTGTTCGTCATTTAGCCAATTAGAAATTCATTTTAGTTATTGTTTTTGAAAAAAAGATAGAACACAAATTTACAAACACTTTGAATTCATAGCTTTAGTTGGACAGATAATTGTGTTAAACAGCTGAATTCCAGAACTACTTAAGCTGAAATGTACACATCAAATCTTTATCCTTTGGGTATTATGGCAACTGTCAAATTGGCTACTGTTAAGAATGCTATCTTCTGAAATGGAAAAGATTTGGTCATAGAAGTTGATCAGTCCTTCCAGAGAATATTTAGTATAGCAAGTTCTTTTAACTTCAAATTTTGCCCTTAAAATTAATTGGTGGAACTTTTCCGAGATAATATTCAGATCATAATTTTTAATTTTAAAATAAGTACTGTGGAACCACAGCAGTTGGAAGACATTCCCTTCTATATTTAACAGATAGATTACTTTCTATGGAAGAGAAAGAATGAAAATAAGAATATAAACACCTATAAATATATGAGGTATGACTGTAAAATGGTATGACTTTTAATAAATAACAAGTTAAAAATGACACATGCTTGTGTGTCTTTTGCAAAACGGATATCTGGAGAGACTGAAAGATATCATTATTCAGAACATTAAAGGGGGGTCTTCCTCAGCTCTTCAGTGTAACTCTTTACTCTTTGAAAGTAGATTTGATTTAGGACACTGTTAGAAGTCATACACAAACTAGTTGGGTGACCAGGCCACCGATACTCAGGTAGGGTCCCCTCCCTAAAGAAAGACCAAAAAAAAATCTCAAAAGGCAACCTTGCTATTTGTGTATGTGACAACATCCTTCCGTTATGACCTTGTAACATGAGATCACTTTAATCAGACCACGTTTGTGTGTTACCATATATGGAAGGCAAAGAAGTAAATAATAGATTAAAAAAAAAAAAAACCTATGCCCCTTGTTGTTTGGGGCTCAGTTCTTTGGGTACGAACCCAACTGAGTCGTGCCGGCTGGAATAAAGTTGCTTCCAGGAAAGAAAAACCTTGGTGTCACAACTCTCTATGCAAGAATCCTGCTACGATACCACATTTAGAGAATATGCTAGAAAGATAAAGTAATCAGATACAGTTTATTGGGAAACCCCCAAGCGAATTATTGAAGCTGTCCTCAAAGTGGTGCCCCTGGGTTGTTTAGATCCCTAGAGGGGTTTACTCAATTAAGTGTGCCGTCTTGAGGGCAGTGCCCGTGTCTCTGCAGCTCTCACTGATGGGAAGCTCTCCACTGAGTGGGTCCCTGATCTCTGCTGACACCTGTCTTTGGCCTTCTCGGTTGTCCAGTATCAACTCCCCTTTTGGGCTCTATTTGGTACCTTTGGAACCCTGGGGCCATTTTGCTAGCCTACAGTTGTCTCCACTGCCATAAACCTATCCTGTGTCACTTGGATTTCGTGTTACCCTTGTCCCATTTGCACCTTGCTGTTCCAATTGAGAGGAAAGAGACTTTCTTCCCAGACATGTTCCTTGCCTCCTCGCTTCTTCAATAGTGTCAAGGTTATAACGCTTTGTCACCCACTGTATCATTCATTTTGCCGTATTCAGTAAACCCAGGGCACATAGAGTTCTCTCCTGTGCTGCCTGTTTGGTAGAACCACAAAATTTTAGTAGAATGTAGCAGTTTGTTACATTTGCTGCAGGTGTTTTTAAAATCAATTGTTATTTTGTTTACTAAATGTTAAAGATACAAAGAAAAACCTTTCCCATCCAATCCCTTTCTCCTCCCTACCTCCACGGATGGAACTAACTCTCCTGAAGTTGCTTTGTGTAGTTTCCATGCAGGTACAGGCCCTAGATACTTGGGGTGAAACTCTGTAGTCCAGTGTGTTTTGGAGTTAATTTTCATGTTTTAGAAAGGTAGCATGATCCCTGGACTGTACACAACAGCCCCACAGCAACTGGGCCAGCAGCGCATAATCAAATATATTAATATTTCTGCAGCAGCCTGAATCAGCAGTCAGGCTAAGTGGCTTAAATACATATTTTCAATAGCTTCCCAATCAGTTCAGTTGGTACCATGCCACCAAAAGGATTACCTGTAAACTTACGAATAACCTTCAGGGTTTTAGGGATTTGAAATCTTCGATACAGATTTATGGAGGTTGATTTACCTCTCAGACCTATGTATAGATTGTTAATTCTGGTTTTTTTTATTTGCTAATTTCCTTATCTTCACTTTTATCACTAGTATGTCTCTCCTGCTTGCCGTGATTTTATAATTCTCTTTCTGATTGCTTGAATTGACTTGGTTTGTGTTTTATTTGTTTATTCCTCCTGAAAAGTGTTTAACACTGTGCCTATACTTTCTGAGTGGAGATTTGATTTATCTCCTAACTCTTTCTAGTAGCATTCTTATTTTTATGGCTTATAAAACAATCTCATTACATTATAAGAATTCCTCTTTGTCTCAGTATGTACTTATAAGGTGTTTTATAATTTCAAGGTACGAGGGTATTTTCAAGCTTTAGTCATTAATTTCTAGGGTTGCTTCTTTGTGATGCTTCAGTGTTTATGAAGTGTATTAACCTAATGGCAGGTTTAAAAAAAAAAAAAAACCGGCTAGCAATGAGATTTCAAATGAGTGTTACCTTTACAAATACGCTTATTCTAATCATGATTCTGTGGCTCAGAAACTTCTCCATTTTTTGTGAGAAGTGCTTGTAGAGGTTACTTCCCAGGAAAAAACAAAAAGAAAAGTCTGTTTGCTTAGAGTTAAAATTCTTGGATTGACTAAAAGCAGTGTTATTTAGCTATTCACTTTGTCTACATTACCTTCCCCTAACTATTGGGAGATACTCTTCAAAAAGCAAGTCTGTATGCAGGGGATTAAAAAACTCACCACTACTGAAGCTGCTTAAAAAAAGAGTGTTAGCCAAAGAAGAAAAGAAGGGAAAATCCAATTTTTAAAACAATGACATTAGTGAGAAAAGTACATTCTTCATTTCTTCCCCTTTTTACGCAAGGCGTCAGAGGGCAACATGCTTTGTAAAGGAAGGTCTCTCCTTACTTTACTTGTGATCACACATTCTAAAATTCATTTTATGTTACTCACCTGAAAGTCACAGTGTTTGATTGTGAGTGGTGGTAGGGGCGAGGGTACCGTACTCAGCTGAGAACTAATCTGTCATTTCATGCTCCCAGATTCTCCGGTTGTCACTTTCTTATACTGGTTTTGAATGATCCTGCCCATTTTCAGAGCCTGACTTTTCTACAAGAGAGGATACTGTCTTCTGGGAGATGGTCTTAAAGACAATTGGGATGAAATATGGAAGGCATTTGACCTCTCCGAGAAAGCAGCAAGGGTACACATTTAGACACTGATGATTGTAGTTCTAACATGAAAAGGCAACAGTATGAGATGGTGATGTCTCCTAGGTTCACTGCTTTGTTCGTAGCACATTCACTTGAAGTCTGCCTTTCTGAGGTGGTCCCCTAACCTCTCTGTGGTTTCTTGTAGTCCTCCTCTTCCTCCCAGGAGAAGCTGCATCAGTTACCATACCAACCAACGCCAGATGAATTGCACTTCCTCTCGAAACATTTTTGTACCACTGAAAGCATTGCCACGGAAAACAGATGCAGGAACACGCCCATGCGCCCCCGTTCCCGAAGTCTGAGGTGTGTGGACCTGGTTGAAAAGTGTCACAATAGGATTATCTGTTTTAACCATTTCAAGGGAAGCTTTGGGGTCCTTCATTCATTTCTTTGTTAATTGATTGCTGAAATCCCCTAAATCGAAAGTGATTTTTCACATTTCTACATGATATTGTTAATTACCACTGAAAGGCATCTTACTGTTTTTCTTTTAATTTCTCTCAATTTGGTAATTGCTATAGTAGCAGTTATCATGATTGACCCAAGAGACCTTCTATAAAACCTTGCCATTGGAAATTCTAAAATAAGCTAATGGTGGTCTAGGAGTCTTTCATGCTCTTCTTTTAAGAGAGTTAAGCTTGGCTAAAAAGGAAGGACAACAAAAATAGAAGGATTTTCACTCAGATCCCGCATTTTAAAAGTTTACTCCGTATTTTTCATTCTTTCTTCCCATAACGAGTTTTACTTTCTCCAGGATTATGAATAAATTGTTAGGAGTTTGTGTCCCTTGAATTTTGAGGTTGATGCTCTTACAGTTTTGTTTTTTAGGAAGCAGATGTTAAAACAGATTTGTGTTTAGGCTGTTTATTAGGGAGTGATCAGGATTTTATACTTCTAGCAAGAAGACAAGCAAGCAAAATGGGGCAGAGGCAAATGAAGCCGCCACAGAGCTGACTCCACAGGAGGCTCTGGGGATGGACTGACCCGTCAGAGCTGTGCCTCTGGGCCATGTGGCCCTTACTTTTTTTTTATCCCTTCCTCAGTCCCTGGGTGGGGCACCCCGGCGTGGGTGGGGTGACTGCAGTGAGGCCATCTTTGAGGGGACTGATGGCTGAAGGCTTCTGCAGGCCCAGCAGCCACGGGATGATCAAGGCAGTCTGTCTCCACAGTAGGACGTTTTGATGCTGTAGAGTCAGCATACTTTCCTGTTTAAGATTTTATTATAAAAGTAGTTTGTCGAGTGTTCTGTTGATCATCAAAGTTTTCTGAGGAGGGTTTTCCCCTTTGTATTTTTTTTTTTTTAAGTAAACTCTACATTCAACATGGGGCTCAAACTCAGGACCCTAAGACCAAGAGTCCCATGCTCTATTGACCAAGCCAGCCAGGCACCCCGTCTTGGTCCTTTTTTTTTTATTTAGTATCATAAACTGATAGTGAATGTAGCCACACTGAATAATTTGGGAATGACTTATTATTTTGAGTTAGAGAATTAAAAGACCAATTTTATGTCTTCATTTAGAGACATTGTATTTTACCACATGGGTGCCCATTTTATGGTTTTATGAGGGGAGTTCCTTGGGTAGCTAGTGCAGGCTGTATTCTCCCTGGAGTGTAAATGCTCACACTGATGTTGCACAGCTGTATGCCACAAGGAAGAAGCACGAACCTGCTATTGAAATAACAAAAGCGCCCAACAGTTCTATGCCTCGCTTTCATATTGTAACGAAGTGCTTACCTCAGCATCCCAAATAGATATTTGCCAGGCCAGAAAATGGATTTCATTGGCGACACCTGTGCCATGGAAGACTCTTAGACCTCTTCAGTGGTACGTGGAAGAGCGCAGGTGTACCATAAAAGTGTGAAATTATTCTGATCGATATGTCCTAGATGTCGCTGTTCATGATCCTATCTTGTTTGATATTGTACTTCATTAATTGCTTTCCAGAACTACACAAATGCATCCTACATACAGAATATAAGCTCAATTTAAGAACGTTTCTGAACTAGTTTTATATTGTAGCTATAATTATTATGTGGCATTCCATTTCTTAGGCTTCCTTTCTGAAATCCTCTCCAGGGTGTCACCATGTGCGGGTATGTATGTACTAATGATCGATTTTGTAGTTTATCACCGAATATACTTCTCTTACGAAGGTTGTGTAGTACTTTTGATCCAACCAATTGTTTATAAATAAAAAGCTTATTTTCATTTCATGCTGAGGCAAGTTTAAAAGGGTAATTTGCTTTGCTTGCAGCCCTGGACGTTCTCCCGCCTGCTGTGACCATGAAATAATTATGATGAACCATGTCTACAAAGAAAGGTTCCCAAAGGTAATGAATTGAATTGAAGATGCCTAGCGTCACCGAGCAGGCAGCCTGGGTGTAGCGTGTATAAGGTGGTTTTGTTACGGGAGGTAATGGTCCAGTCCAGTAGTAATGGGCTTGGCTTGTGTAAAACAGCACCATAGCTTCTGAAAAAGATAAAAATCACTCAACATTTTTTGAAAGCGGCTGAGGCCTAGCCATTCTCACTGTGTGCTGAACTGTGCTGCACTTGCTCGAAAATGAATCCTGCTGCTTGTCCCACCCACTGGGTGGGCCTCATGAGGTGCCCCAGGGAGAGTGAGCCTCCAGACCCTCATGTTCCCTCTGCCCTCTTCTGGGTCCTGCTGCTATATTGTCAGGCAGCAGCTGTTATCCTTCCTTAGAAACCCATAGAGTGGTGAATGTCTTTTGTTTATTTGTTTTGAGAGAAAGAGAGAGAGAATATCCCAAGCAGGCTCCGTGCTGTCAACACAGAGCCTGATGTGGGGCTTGACCCATGAACCGCGAGATCACGATCAAGAGTCAGACGCTTAACCTACCGAGCCACGGAGATGCCCCAACCTCACTTCTCTTTTCTGTGGCTTCCTATCTTTATAGCAAGTGTTTGTCTCCCCCCATTAATTAGAAGGGAAGGTACAGTTTCAGTGTTCATCCTTAGCCTTGCAAAAGGAGTTCAAATGGAGCCAGGGAGAATTTGCTGAAGAGTTGTTGCCCACCGTCCTGACATCAAAAACCTGCCGTTTGATAGTTTCCACGGCCTTTCCACTAGCGTTTCTGCACATCTGGGAGAAGACAGTCTTTCCATTGTGTTCCTGTTCCTCCCCCACTACTTGTTAGCCCTAGGCAAGAAAATGAAAGGAAATCTCTGGTTTCATAAATCAGTAGCAAAGTGCTTATTTGCAATGAGCCCGACATTGATGTCATTGATTAAAGCTGTCTTAGCTATTAATTACATGTCACTTGTTCACCAGGGAAATAGGTCCTGACTCTGTGTAGTTAATGCTGGTTAGGATTTTAGAAGGGGAGCAGGAGGCCAAGAGGAACCCCCCTGCCCCCTAGTAGATGATTAATATAAGCAAAGGATACTGATTAGGCAGTAGCGTGTCACAGAATGAAATGAAAGTTGGAAAGGAAATTTTTTATTTATCTTACCAAGGGAATCTCCTTGGTCTTTTGCACATGATACAGCTTATTGAGAGAAGGATAAGGACAATATAAGTACTTGTTCCTGGTACATTCAAACCTGCTGAACAGAACAACTCGTGGCCCACCCTGTAGAATTCTAGCCCCAAGTTTTGAATAGGTAAAAACATAACCGGATATTTTTGAGCCTTCATCTGAAAGAAAGAGCCTAAGATCTAAAACGAAAGCGTAACAATTCACGGTATTGTTTGACTTACCTGAAGAAGTCTTCGTAGACTGTCTTATATTTGATAGGAAAGAAAAAAATAATTATCACCCTAGGGTAGTCCATTTCACTTGATTACCTCAAATCTTTCTTCGGTGTGATAAGGCTGCTGTTGCTGCTTTAAAAAAAAAATAGACTTAATTTTTCAGAACACCTCCAGGGTCACATCAAAATGGAACAGAAAGCCCCAAGAGTTCCTGTCTACTCTCGTGCCCTCTCAGCCCCCGCCCGGACGCACACGCCCTCCCCCCTTCCGCATCCCCGCCAGTTAACCGTCGACGAACCTGTGTTGACACATCATAGTCACCCAACGTCCTTAGTTACCATTAAGATTCCCTCCCAGTGGTGCGTATTGTGTGGGTTTGACAAGTATGCAACGACGTTATGTATACACAGCTAGTTTCTAGAAACTAATCTGAAGGTGCTCAACAAATGTGCTTTGTCGTCTTACATCTGCGTGTGCATGTCTTCCCTGAATAGGCCACAGCTCAGATGGAAGAACGTCTGAAGGAAATTATCACCAGCTACTCTCCTGACCACGTTCTCCCTCTAGCGGATGGGGTGCTCAGTTTCACTCACCATCAGATTATTGAACTAGCTCGAGATTGTCTGGATAAATCCCACCAGGGTCTCATCACCTCGCGGTACTTCCTTGAATTACAGCACAAATTAGATAAATTGCTACAAGAGGTATGAACCGCCGTAGGAAGTTTTCCAATTTGTTTTGCTTTTCCCCTGAAAAAAGAAAAATTTCATGAGTGCATTTGCTTACACGTTGTAACCATGAGATAGAGTTCATATTCCAGGGAAGCAAAGAGGAAAAACGGATGGCTACTTGCTATAAATTGAGTCTCATCATCATTTATAGTAATAGAAAGTTAATGTAATAACCTTTACAGGAACCTTGGGACCCAACAATCTATGGCTCTGGGATAAGTGGATTGTAAAGGATTTTTCAGGCAGTGATTTTGCCCCCACCCCCAAGCATAAAGTTATAAATTGCCTGAGTGCATGCACGTTATTTGATGATGCTATCTAGTTCTAATATCAGGAAAAGCTAAATGGAAAATTGCTGGCTTCTTCCAGGCCATGGGTCCTATTAATTAACCTGCACGTGGTATTGGGCGACTTATATTTTCATTACTGTCAGTTCCTCTTCTAACAAAATATCCAATTTCCAAAAGACAGATAAACACAGGTACCTGTCTAGGCCTAATACTTGAATGCGTAGCTCCTGATAACACCCAGGGCAGGAAGGAATGTGTGTGGTAGGATGGAATCAGTGCATATATCGCTCTCGTGACTGAAATGGATCAGCCACAGCCTACAAGTAAAACCTATTTAGTCTCTATATTTGGATATATTGTATTTCTCTACCTCATAGGGCATAAGTTATGCCCGTGTCAGCAAAAACCGTAAATTGTTTTTTCTAAGCATGAATATGTAAATAATGACATGGAGGAAAATATTAGCATCCTAGTCTTCTGGAAATTCATCTGTATTTGCCCCTACTGAATTGAGTTCTGGCAAGATGAGAAGATGCCTCTCCGGCTAGCAGTCACTATTTTTCTTTCCCATCCAGACATCCCAACAGAGCTTTCTGTACTCTGTGCCCATTTCTCACATTTCAAGCGATCGTAGTTAATTAAGGCAGTGTCTCTCAGAGTATTTTGGGGGGCTCATTACATTGTTTTTGTTTTTCATTTTTAATTTCCAATTTGGCTTGCACTAATTCTCCTATAAATGAAAATGAAAATACATGTAGAGGAACATGATCACACCTTTGAGTGTACAAAAAATGTAAAAATGTTCAAGTTGCTAAATGCTTACACTCAGTTATTGGACCTCTATCATCACAGACTGGTAATTGTTCAGGGACTGGTACCAGCATCGGTGTTGGTGTGAGCAGAGATTTTGTCTGTTTTGTTCATCTCGGATGGTGTGTAGCATATAGAAGAACTCTTGAATGAATGGCTTCTGACCTCTTAACTCACCGAAGTCCGCTGACCTCCTTAACGTCATATCCCCTGGACGTTTTACTGGGGCAGGTCTCTTACTGGAATATTATTTTATTCAGCAATATTATACTCCTCCTTTTCTCTCTTCATAACCCCACTGCTTTTAAGATACTCTTTTTGTGTTGCTCTTGTTGATTTATTTTGAGGGAGAGAGAAAGGAAGGGACAGAGAGAGAGAGGCGGGGGGGAGAGAGAATCCCAAGCAGGCTCCATGCTGTCAGCCCAGAACTTGAGCAGAAATCAAGAGTTGGAAATTTAACTGAATGAGCCACCCAGGAACCCCAAGATATTTTTAGTACCTGTATTTTTTCTCTTCTTTTTCCAGGAGGTCTTCTAACTTCTGTTTTCTGAAAGCTGGTTTTCCTATAATCTGATTTGTGGCCCACTGCTCCTCCCCTCTGTCCTGGTGATCTTGTTGGCTCTCTTAAAGACCTATGGACTCTAATGGCTTCTGGTCTGTGTCTCAGACCAGCAGCTCTTTGATTTCAAATTCATGTGTCTGCCTGGCTAATGAGTATCTTTCTATCTGGACAGTTCACTGAGGCAGTGGTGACTCCCTGACTCCCACATTCTTACTTCTGTGTGGCTATAAGAACATTTATCTCATAACATTCTTCACTGGCTCCGTTCTGCCTAGAAGTAAAAACTCTAACATGGCCCATTGACCATGTTTTGGGGTTGCACTTGGCCAGTACAGGAGGGCTCTTGAAGGCCAGGGATCACATCACACTGTCTTCAGTTCCCTGGTGCCTAGCACTGTGGCTGATATTGGGAGGAAGGAAGGAGGGAGGGAGAAAGAAGGTATATATATATATATATATACCTATACATACACACACATATATATGTGTATGTGTGAGTGTATATGTATGTGTGTATATATATGTATGTATATATATATGCATGCCAAAATACTTGATTTGTTATGATTTATCATCAATTCACTCCTACTGTTCCTCTTAATCAATTAGCTCCCGAAAAAATGCTGGGAACACTGTGCATATTACTTGCTATGAGATTATCTTGAAAATGGTATTTCTTAAATGCTGCATTTTTAAATAGAAGAGGCAGTAAGAGAGTAACTCTGTGGTCAGCCTCTTTGAGATACTCCTTCCTTAATTCCACAGTTCTGTCCCAGGATGTTACTGTAATTAATAGTTTAGTCCTGTGTTTTTCTTTTTTTCAGAGGTTTTCCCTGAAGGGGATAGAGTCGGTATCTAAAGTTACTTCCATTAAAATCCTACCACCACCCCCAACCCCCCCACACATTTAATTTTGTTTCTAATACACCTGGCAGATTGTTTCATGGCAATTACAAAAAAAAAAAAAATCTTAGGTTTCAAAAATCATCTGAATATGCATATAATAAATAAAAATTGTTGATATTTAGAAAAATTTGTCTTTTGAGGCAAGAAATCTGTTTACTTGTGGTATGAAGAATATTGAGTATGAATAAGAATGTTTTCTTATTTTAAAAAAAAACATTCTTATTTATCTTCATGGATAAACATTGTCTTCAGTCCTTTTGTGAAAATTGAAACTATCTTTAGAATCACATTGACAGCATCCTTCCAGAGTCTGGAGCTAAAGACTCACACAGGGGAACTTGTGCCTTTTAGATGGAGCCCTTATTGTGGGAATTTCCTTTACCTTCCCCAGGACGCAATTGTTGTCAGTTCCCAGCTGTGACATTGTGTGCCTGCTGTGACATTGTGTGTCTGGTATCTCCTGGTCACTTGCCCCATTGTCAATCCTTTGCAGACCCAGGCACGGTCCCCCTGAGGCTTTGAACAGGTTGATTTAACTGATGCCTTTTTAAAGACCTGAAGTTGAAGTCTGTTGCAGATGAAATGCTTTGTGTCTCCATTTGTTTTCTCACTTTTGTTTATTTAGCCAAAGAAAATACTGTCCATAGGAAATCATAATCTACTTTCGAATATGGGTCTCAGTATTTTTTGTAGTAGCAACACTTAAAATATAAACACGGGGATCCGTTAGTCTTGATGCATGCTCTTGGCAGCCTGGAAACCTTCTCTCTTCTCCTGTTTACTGTGTGATTTTGTTTGGTGTTGTCTTCACAAAACTCCTCTCCCCCCAATAATGTTAGTAGATAAAATATTATTTGAGTTAGCATATCCATTGTATGTTTTGGCTTTGGTTACAGCTGATAATTCTTAGAAGTAAGAAGTAGGAATGAATGGATTATTTTTACAGTTTTTAAAATGAAATTTGTGTAATCCAAACCGATTATTTAATTAATTAATTAGTATGACTACTAAGTACAATCGTATTTCACAGATTTGGTTATCTAGTTCTTTTCATGGGAGGGTTGGCTCTTAGAATAAAGCCCTTTTAAGAATGATTTTACATGTTTATTAATATATCTATGAAATTATATTCTGTTGCACCAGCATCTTCTTGATACGTTTTTTTAATCCTTAGCGGAAAGTTGATCATACCAATATAAAAATTACAGCAGCCTTAAAGTGACCATGTGTATAAATTGACATTCAGACTTTTAAAACTTAGGTTTTATGTCTGCCTTGATAAAAATTTAGCTCAGTTTTTCGAGAAAACATCTCTGAAGATTAAAATGATTCTTTATTTTTATTTTTTTTCTTTTTATAGTTTATTGTCAAGTTGGTTTCCATATAACACCCAATGCTCACCCCAACAAGTGCCCTCCTCCATGCCCATCACCCCGCTTCCTCTCTCCCCACCCCCATCAGCCCTCAGTTTGTTCTCAGTATTCAAGAGTCTCTCATGGTTTGCCTCCTTCCCTCCCTCTCCCCAACTATTTTTTTCACATTCTCCTGCCCCATGGCCCTCTGTTAAGTTTCTCCTTTTCCACTTATTAGTGAAAACATATGGTATCTGTCCTTCTCCACTTGACTTATTTTGCTTAGCATGACACCCTCGAGGTCCATCCACTTTTCTACAAATGGCCACATTTCATTCTTTCTCATTGCCATGTAATACTCCATTGTGTATATATACCACATCTTCTTGATCCACTCATCAGGTGATGGACATTTAGGCTCATTTCATGATTTGGCTATTGTGGAAAGTGCCGCTATGAACATTGGGGTACATGTGCCCTTATGCATCAGCACTCCTGTATCCCTTGGGTAAATTCCTAGCAGTGATATTGCTGGGTCATAGGGGAGTTCTATGGATAGTTTTTTGAGGAACCTCCACACTGTTTTCAAGAGCAACTGCACCAGCTTACATTCCCACCAACAGTGTAGGAGGGTGCCTATTTCTCCACATCCTCGCCAGCATCTAGTCTCGTGATTTGTTCCTTTTAGCCTCTGACTACATGACGTGGTATCTCAGTGTGGTTTTGATTTGTATTTCCCTAATGATGAGTGATGCTGAGCATCATTTCATGTGCCTGTTGGCCATCTGGATGTCCTCTTTGGAGAAGTGTCTGTTCATGTCTTCTGCCCATTTCATCACTGGATTATTTGTTTCTCAGGTGTGGAGTTTGGTGAGTTCCTTGTAAATTTTGGATACTAGCCCTTTATCTGATATGTCATTTGCAACTATCTTTTCCCATTCCATTGGTTGCCTGTTAGTTTTCGTGATTGTTTCCTTTGCTGTGCAGAAGCTTTTTATCTTGATGAGGTCCCAATAGTTCATTTTTGCTCTTGATTCCCTTGCTTTTGGGGATGTGTTGAGTAGGAAATTGCTGCAGTTGAGGGCAAGGAGGCTGTTTCCTGCCTTTTCCTCCAGGGTTTTGATGGTTTCCTGTCTCAGGTCCTTCATCCATTTTGAGTTTATTTTTGTGAATAGTGTAAGAAAGTGGTCTTGTTTCATTCTTCTGCATGTTGCTGTCCAGTTCTCCCAGCACCACCTGTTAAAGAGGCAGTCTTTTTTCCATCACATACTCTTTCCTACTTTGTCAAAAATTAATTGGCCATACATTTGTGGGCCCAGTTCTGGATTCTCTATTCTATTCCATTGGTCTATGTGTCTGTTTTTGTGCCAGTACCATACTGTCTTGATGATGACAGCTTCGTAGTAGAGGCTTAAGTCTGGGATTTTGATGCCTCCCATTTTGGTTTTCTTCTTTAATATTACTTTGGCTATTCAGGTCTTTCATCGTGCCATACAAATTTTAGGATAGTTTGTTCTCACTTTGAGAAGAATGCTGGTGCAATTTTGATTGGGATTGTGTTGAATGTGGAGATTGCTTTGGGTAGTAATGACATTTTAACAATATTTATTTTTCTGATCAATGAGCATGGAATGTTATTACATTTCTTTGTATGTTCTTCAATTTCCTTCTAAGTTTCCTAGAGCTTTCAGCATACAGATCTTTTACATCTTTGGTTAGGTTTATTCCTAGGTATTTTATAGTTTTTTCTGCAATTGTGAATGGGATCAGTTTCTTGATTTCCCTTTCTGTTGCTTCATTATTGTTATATAAAAATGCAACCAATTTCTGTACATTGATTTTGTACCCTGCGACTTTGCTGAATTCATGGATCAGTTCTAGTAGGCTTCTGGTGGAGTCTGTGAGGTTTTCCATGTAGAGAATCATGTCATCTACAAAAAGTGAAAGTTTGACGACTTCTTTCCCAATTCTGATGCCTTTTATTTCCTTTTGTTGTCTGATTGCTGATGCAAGGACTTCCAGCACTATGTTAAACAACAGTGGTGAGAGTAGACACCCCTGTCATGTTCCTGATCTCAGGGGGAAAGCTCTCAGTTTTTCCCCATTGAGGATGATATTAGCTGCAGGCTTTTCACAAATGACTTTTATGATGTTTAAGTAAGTTCCTTCTATCCTGACTTTCTCGAGGGTTTTTATTAAGAAACGATGTTGTATTTTGTGAAATGCTTTTTCTGCATCTATCAACAGGATCATATGGTTTTTATCTTTTCTTTTGTTAATGTGACGTATGACATCGATTGATTTACGAATATTGAACCAGCCCTGTAACCCAGGAATGAATCCCACTTGATGATGGTGGATCATTCTTTTTATGTGCTGTTGAATTCGATTTGCTAGTATCTTGTTGAGGATTTTTGCATCTGTATTCCTCAAGGATATTGGCCTGTAGTTCTCATTTTTTGCTGGGTCTTTGTCTGGTTTGGGAATCAAAGTGTTGCTGGCTTCATAGAATGAGTCCAGAACTTCTCCTTCCATTTCTATTTTTTGGAATAGCTTGAGAAGAATGGGTATTAACTCTGATTTAAGTGTCTGGTAGAATTCCCCTGGGAAGCCATCTGGCCCAGGGCTCTTATTTGTTGGAAGATTTTTGATAACTGATTCAATTTCTTCCCTAGTTATGGGTCTGTTCATATTTTCTATCTCTTCCCATTTGAATTTTGGTAATGCATGTGTGTTTAGGAATTTGTCCATTTATTCTAGGTTGTCCAATTTGTTGGTATATAATTTTTCATAGTATTCCCTGATAACTGCTTATATTTCTGAGGGATTGATTGTAATAAATCGTTTGCATTCGTGATATTGTGTATTTGGGAGCCTGGCTAGAAGTTTATCAATTTTGTTTATTTTTTCAAAAAACCAACTCTTGGTTTCATTGATATGTTCGATTGTTTTTTTGGATTCTATATTGTTGGTTTCTTCCCTGATGTTTATTATTTCTCTTCTTCTGCTGGGTTTGGGGGTGCTCTTGCTGCTCTGCTTCTAGTTCCTTTAGTTGTGCTGTTAGATTTTGTATTTGTTATTTTTCTTGTGTCTTGAGGTAGGCTGGGATTACAATCTACTTTCCTTGTACGACTGCCTTTGCTGCATCCCAAAGAGTTGTGTTGTGGTATTTTCATTTTCATTTGTTTCCATATGTTTTTTAAATTTCTTCTCTAGTTGCCTGATTAGCCCATTCATTCTTTAGTAGGGTGTTCTTTAATCTCCATGTTTTTGGAGGTTTTTCAGACTTTTTCCTGTGATTGATTTCAAGTTTCATAGCTTTGTGATCTGAGAGTGTGCATCATATGATCTCAATTCTTTTATATTTATTGAGGGCTGCTTTATGACCTGTATGTGATCGATCTTGGAGAATGTGCCTTGCATACTTGAGAAGAAAGTGAATTCCATAGCCTCAGGATGTAGAGTTCTAAATATATCTGTCAAATCCATTTGGTCCATTGTGTCATTCAGGTCCATTTTTTCTTTAGTGATTTTCTGTCTATTTAATCTATCCATTGCTGTAAGTGGAGTATTAAAGTCCCCTGCTATTACCACATTCTTATCAATAAGATTGTTCCTGTTTGTGATTAATTGTTTTATATACTTGAGTGCTCCCAAATTTGGTGTGTAGATGTGTATAATTGTTAGTTCCTCCTGAATGGATAGACCCTGTAATTGTTATGTAATGCCCTTCTACATCTCTTGTTACTGCTTTTACTTTAAAGTCCAGTTTGTTCGATATAAGTCGGACTTCTTCAGCTTTCTTTTGACTTCTAGTAGCATGATAGCTATTTTTCCATCCCCTTATTTTCAATCTGAACGTGTCCTCAGATCTAAAATGAGTCTCTTATAGGCAACAAATAGATAGGTTTTGGTTTTTTATCCATTTTGATACCCTATGTCTTTTGATTGGAGCATTTAGTCCATTTACATTCAGTTTTATTATTGAAAAATATGGGGTTAGAGTCATCGTGTTCTCTGTAGGATTCATGCTTGTAGTGATGTCTCTGGTACCTTGTGTTCCTTGCAACATTTCCCTCATAGTGCCTCTCTTAGGATTTCTTGTAGGGCTGGTTTAGTGGTGATGAATTCTTTCAATTTTTGTTTGTTTGGGAAAACCTTTATCTCTCCTTCTATTCTGAATGACAGGCTTTCTGGATAGAGGATTCTTGGCTGTATATTTTTTCTGTTCATCACATTGAGAATTTCCTGCCATTCCTTTCTGGCCTGCCAAGTTTCAGTAGATATGTCTGCAACCACCCTGATATGTCTCCCTTTGTATGTTAGGGCCCTTTTACCGTTAGCTGCTTTCAGAACTCTCTCTTATCATTATATTTTTGTCAGTTTCACTATGATAGGTGGTGTAGAAATTTGCCTATGAGGGGAGTTCTCTGTGCCTCCTGGATTTCAATGTCTGTTTCCTTCTCCAAACTGGGAAGTTCTCAGCTATAATTTGCTCCAGCACCCCTTCAGGATCTTTTTCTCTTTCTTCTTCTTCAGGAATTCCTATGATACAGATATTGTTCCATTTGATTGCATCACTCAGTTCTTGAATTCTCCTTTTGTGTTCCTGGATCAGTTTAGCTCGCTTTTTCTCAGCTTCCTCTTTATCTATAATTGTGTCTTCTAATTCACCTATTTTCTCTGCCTTTTCAATCCATGCAGTGGCCACATTTTTAATTCATTTTTAATTTACAACTTTTTTAATTCATCACAACTACTTTTAAGGTACATAGTCTTTGTAGCAATAGCTTCTCTGGTGTCTTCCATGCCTTTTTCAAGCCCAGCAATTAATTTTATGACTATTTTTCTAAATTCTTGGTCATTTATGTTGCTTATATCTGTTTTGACCAGTTCTTTAACTATCACCTCTTTCTGGAGTTTCTTTAGAGGAATGTTCTCCCGTTTCATCATTTTGGCCAGCTTTCTGTCTCTTATAAGTTTTTTAAAAGTTTGTTATGTGCTCTGCACCTGCGTGTTCTACTATATTAAAGGAGGCTCATTGTCCACAGCCTGTCCCATTCAGTAAGTGTTCTTTTAGTGGTGTCCCTTGGTGTCTCTTGTTGTGCTTTTGGTTATTTCCCTACTCGTAGTGATATTTGGGACTCTCTACCATATGTACTTTGGCTTGTTTCTTAAGATAGCCCTATGAGTCTGTCTTGTTAGTGGACTCTGTCTCTTTTCATCCCAGACTCTTGTGGTTTTGTGTCCTTTGGTTTCAGCCCTTCTTGGTTTGAGAGATGTGGGTGGGAAGTATGGAACTCCCTTTTTCTCCTCCATCTTGCCTCCTCCCCGATATTTTTTTTTAATGATTGTTTATTTTTGAGAGAAAGGGAGCTCATGCAGGAGGGTGCAAATGTGGGAGGGACAGAGAGAGTTCATGTGCAAGCGGGGGAAAGGACAGAGAGAAAGGGGAAAGAAGATCCAGTTGGCTCTATGCAGACAGTATAAGCCTAGCAGACTGAACTGCCTAAGCAGCCCCAAAATTAAAATTACTCTTAAACTGAGTTTTATTCTCAGGATGATTTTTGTGCTTGAGGAGGCAACATATAACATAAAACTTACAAATAGTCAATTACCTTTTTTTACTTTTTAGAGAGAGAGTTTGCAGGAACGGGAGAGAGGGACAAAGGGAGAATCTTTTTTTTTTTTTAAGGTTTCTTTATCTTGAGAGAGAATGTGTGTGGGTGCGCACATGCATGAATGGAGGAGTCACAGAGAGAGAGGATTCCAAGCAGGCTCCACACTGTCAGCACAAAGCCCAATGAAGGGCCTGATCCCACAAACCGTGAGATCATGACCTGAGCAGTAACCAGGAGTCAGACACTCAACCGACTGAGCCACCCAGGCGCCCCAAGAGAGAATTTTACTCCGGCTCCGTACTCAGTCAAAGCCCACACAGGTCTGAATCTCACAGTGCTGGGATCATGACCTGAGCCAAAATCAAGAGTCAGATGCGCAACCAATTGAGCCCCCCAGGTGCCCCATAACATAAAGTTTAAAAAGATTTAACGTCAGTTAAATTTTACTGAGTTGAGTGCCTAGGTGTTATTTATTCAATACGTGAAATCAAATTGGTATAAATATATCCAGGTATAAACATTATCCCCCTTGCATTTGAAATCAGCAGTGCACACTTCTTACATGTTGTAAAATAACAAATTTATAGGCTAATCACAGTGCACATGTGAAGTATATTTCGTGACCGTGTTAGATGTCCAGGATAACCAAAGCAGCCCTTCACTGTGTTAGCCATTTCATACTAAAGTTACTGTATCTGATAAATCAAGCTTCCTTATCAGCCTCCCACTCCACTTGTACTATGTACTTAATGTATTATAATCTCTTAATCTCTCCATTGTTTGTGGTTCACATGAAGAGTTTTAACGTTTGATTTTTAACACCTAATAAATCAAAATTAGGCCATTGAAATTTAGCTCATAGAGCCATTTTATAGATAAAGAAGTTTAATGGTGCCCATTTTTGAAGAGATAATGTCTGCTTATCAATTCTTGAAAGGTATTTTCTAAATCATTTAATTCGTGGAGATTTTTAATAATCTAGTTAGCGTGCTTTGCTGATTTCCTTTTTCTACTGAGTAGAGCAACTCTATGTCATCTTTCTTCTCATTGCTTTCTTGTAGGCTCATGATCGTTCTGAAAGTGGAGAATTGGCATTTATTAAACAACTGGTTCGAAAGATCCTAATTGTAATTGCCCGCCCAGCTCGATTATTAGAGTGTCTGGTAAGTTGCGCCTAGATGTCGCTCCAGTATTTACTGTTAACTGTGGGAAAGCAGTGACCATCGGAACCTTCCAGTGTCTTTTGGCTTCAAAGACAGGAGTTAAATGGGAAGAGTCAACAGGAGGAAGTACAACTTGTGAATGTTTATGAGGAACATCCTGATGTGATTTTTGTTTTCTGGTTTTTAGTAAGCGTTGTAGGACTTGTGCTGTGTTAAGTGATAATCACGTCACATTCTGGTCAAACGTGAAGGATAATCATGAACTAATGTGCTTTTTAACCTTAGCACAGTTACTGTGTGACGGCTAATTTAAAAACACTTGCTGAGCCTTGCTTTTTCAGTGCTTGCAAGATGCAAAGAGAGGGACATCAGTGATATATCATAACCTGTAGTTATTATTATTTGATTTTAAAAGGTGGCATGCTAGAAATAATGCTCGGCAGCATCCAACTTGGGCAAGTACAGTAGGGTCTCATACAGACCACAAGAAGGGAAACTTTCAGAGATTAGTTCATTTTATCAATCCTTTTCCTATTTAAAACTTTCTGTTTTATGTAACTTTGGTTGCAATTTCAGTCCGCACTATGAACACATATGAAGCTTTGAACCTAAGAATAGTTTTAAGGGGCTTAGCATTGTATTGGCCCTCACTTTTATGTTCTCCTGGTCACTAAAGTGTTTGTAACACTTTACAATTTGTACAATTTAATAATATTTGTAACATGTGGAATACAGCTTTGCAGAATTAGCCTTACACACATACAGGTATAGGGTGGGGTTGCTGGGGTTTTGACCTTATTTTGATTAACATTCATAGCTTTTTTGATAATAGTGAAATGTTCACAGACCCACCCCGAATGTATACCAGTGCATAGTTAGTGAGTCCCAGGAGAGGGGAAATCTTCAGGAGACCGGGCCGAGCTTGGGAGAGTAGGTCTTTCCATCAGTGGCCAGGACCCTTAGAACCACAGAATCAAAAGCATCATTTGGCATTGTCTCTGAAAGGAGAAAGGGGGAAAAAATACTCTGGGTGCTTCTGGGAGGAGAACTGTGTGACTGGCAAATGCCAGCAAAAGGAAGTCTGATTTTGTTCTGCGTCTCCCATTGTACTTTTTGAATTACGTACCACACGCATGCACATTTTGCATTTGTTTCATTTGGGGGCAAATACCATTTAGCATTCAAACCTGATGCTCTGCACAGCGGCAGATATGCTAATAGAAGATCTTCCCTTAAAAGAGGAAATCAAGTTTTTCAGTCACCTTTCCACACCAGAAGAGAAAAAGTAGAACTATAGCCTCGCAGAGATAGAAACAAGTGAACTCACAAGCAGAATAGAAAATGTAGCTGTTTTCAGCGCTATTTAAAGCTCAGTTGAAACCGGGGCTTCAGAGTTTTAGGGGACATTTGCCAACCGGTGGTCTTACACCTGCTGTTTCCAGCGTGTACTGTGTGTCATTGTAGGTTTGCAGAAAGGACACCAAGTGTGTACGTTGGTTTGGCTTTACTCCATTTGCAGTGAGCTGTCTTTATACATGACCTTTAGACACCCTCGAGTAATTCACGTGAAGTGCTGATATTCCAAAGTTGCCTATTTGGGGCATTGATCAAAATGGGTAACACCCTTGGGGGGATAACCTTTAGGAAATACAACTAAAAATAGCAGCTGTCATTTAAATCCATAAACATAATTGTTTATGACGCATAAACCCATGGGATCCATGTAGAGGGATGGAATCCTAAAGATTTTTATTACATCCCAGCAGTAACAGCCAAAGAGAGTAAAATACGTGAATAAAATGTGCTGCCAAATTTTTAAAATAAGTAATCAAATGCATTACTTTTATATTTTTCTTTCTTTATCTTTACACTATGTGAGTATTAATGTTAAGATATACTGATAGAAGTGGCAATATCGAGATTTTTAAAAATATCTATGGACACCTCTGTAGTAATGGAGTTTCCTGCAAACCCTTTGAGAATACTTATTTTAGCATTACTCCCTTTGTGGCTATTTATGGGTAAAGAGAAACTGAAACTTTGGGATAAAATTTCTGGATTTTATTTTATTAATGTTTTATTTTTTTAAATTTTTTAAATTTATTTTTGAAAGAGAGCAAGCAAGTAGGGGTGGTGCAGAGAGAGAAGAGAGAGAATTCCACACCGGCTCTGTGATGTTAGCACGGAGCTCCATGCGGGGCTCAAACTCACGAACCTTGAGATCATGATTTGAGCTGAAATCAAGAGTTTAATGCTCAGACCACTGAGCCACTGGGGCACCCCATGGATTTTAAAATTTTACCCAAAAGGCATAATTTAAATGTTAGACCTGTTCATTTTCCGTGAGATAGATACCTTAAATGGACATACATAGTACCTTCAAAGTTGCATTACAAGGTATTAGGAAATGGTCGTTCTGTGAGTTACCATGGACTTAAATGTATTGCCTGAGAATATGAAAGGCTTCAGATACAAAGGGAGGATTAAATACTTTTCAAAAGTCATTTGCTTCCTCTTGCATAAGCCACGACCATGTATATCCAGCAAATGTTATTGTGAAAGTACTTCATATAATGAAATGTCAGAGAATTTTGACTCAAGTAAGTTTCCATCTATGTTTATCTTCTGCTAGGAATTTGATCCTGAAGAATTTTACTACCTGTTGGAAGCAGCAGAAGGCCATGCCAAAGAGGGACAGGGTATTAAAACCGACATTCCCAGGTACATCATTAGCCAACTGGGGCTCAATAAGGATCCTTTGGAAGGTGAGTCCCTTGGTGGGAATGGCCTTTTACTTGCATCTGCCCTGTGACTTCATACGAGAACTTAGCACGACTTCACTTTTTCCACATGAAAAGGTGAACATGACCTGTTTTGTGTTGTACCTGGAATATGGGAATAGGTCTTGAAATCCTAGAGGCCTGTCAGCCCGACAATGCCAGAGTGTCCTGAAAGGGTTTCAGTTTCAGTCTTCTCTATTTTTTTCTCTGGCAAAGCTCAGTTGGGTTCTCCTCAAGTACACTTGTATTTTTGAAGATGTTTCTAAAGAAATTAATTAGAATTAAATTAAAAGTGACATTTAAAGTAATTGCGGAATAGTGCAACTGATGGTAGATGTAGATCAGGGGCAGTGTTGGTAGATTTATTTTTGCATAAAAAATTATGAAAAAATGATAGATACAGGAGTGTCCAAGGGCCGGGGGAGATGTTTTGTTAAGCCTTAGGAGAGAAAGCATTTCTGGTTGTTTCAGATGAAAAAACAAAATATCCAATGCTATTAAATACACTGAAGAATAAGCACCCAGTTGGTGGTTTTTAAAAAATCTAATACTGGTAAACTAACCTCCCGGCCCCCTACCCTTTCCTGCTCCTTAATGTTGGGATGGTCATTTAAAACACTCCAGTTACATACTGCCTAAAAAGAGTCAAAAACAATCGTAGACTCCTCCATTCAAAATTGTCATCCTGGTTCATGAAATTGAATTTGCAAACAGTGTTTATCTTGCTAAATTGTTTGTAATGATGGTAACTGTTGGCCCAGATATTTTTTCATCTAAAGCGAGAGAACCTGCTGCTCTCTGCCATGCTCTCCCATTTCCCCTGCTTTGTTTGCTCTTACGGCCATCCGATCTTTGCTTCCAAGGAAATGATGCATGCATTCCGGGGAGATAATGCCAGATAAATTTATACTGTACCGAAAGCAATACCACAACAGATGCATCACTTATCAGAGCCTGGTGGCTGCTTTTCTGAAAAGTTCCCTGGGGAGAGATTTTTTCCCCATGGCTTTTAAATTACCATCTTTACCTTTTTGAATCATGAGTCTTCAGAAATGGTTTAAATCAATGAAATAAAAAGGGCAGATGTTTAATGGTATTTAGATGAGTTTTAAAAATCTCTTCAGGCATTACAAAATGATGCCTTAGCTTCCTGCTTCAAAAGCTGACTCTTGGTTCCATTCCATTACTACCCACTGCTTGCAAATAATATGTATTTCCCAGATAATAGTTATTTAGCAGAAATCCTATTTAAAACAGAACCATCTTTTAATTTGTTTTTTTTATGAAAATAATTGGAGTGGGGAGGCTGTCAAAGTCTATTATAGTGACTGTTCACGCTGGTAGAGTTAAGGTTGTTTCAGCCCTCGAATTGTGGAGCGAGTGAGCTCTTCACACTTTTCTTACCTGGCAGGAAATAACACTGTAGGCGAACTTTGGTGGGTGAATACTCTGAGGCCCATTTGTGTACTTTTTTAGAGACTCTAAGTAAAATGTGATAGTGATCTTGGACCAGTTTTGAGCTTAGTAATACAAATTTATTACTAGGAGTTGTGTTTTTAACTCTTGACACTTCATTTTCTTGACTCCGATCTGAGGATAATCTTTCATCTATTTATTATCACTTAACATGCTGTCATTACAAACTCTGATCTATATCTGTTGCCTTCTTGTCAACATCTGCACTGCCAGCCCTACAGCCTGACCTTCCAAAGTCTGGAGTGAGGGTGTGGCATGGGAATACCCAGATGTGGCCCCTGGCATCAGTCCCGCAGACTATGACCTTGACCGTGCTCTTGATGATCCTTTTTGCGCCTCAGTTTTCTTTCCGTAAAACCAGGGTAGTGGTACCTATTTATATAGTTGTTTTTAGGATTATATGAGTTATTGCTCTACCAAGATGCAGTAATGCTTAATAAATGTTAGGTGCTATTGCCTTTTTACTTAAACAATATTAAAATTGGTCTTTTCTCTGAGAATCTCTGCAACTGAGCACGTTTTAGTTCACCTCCCAGTCCAGTAATCTAAAGTGCTAGTCATAGAGGATGTTGACATCCCTGGAATGACACAAGGACGCACATAGTTAGTATGAGCTTCCTTTTGTTCTTGAATTTCCACTACTGGTAAACTGAGAAAGTTAGTGACAGTCTTCACTTACTGCAGATTCTGGAGTTTGTTAATTTTTATCTAGAGACAACACTCCATTGTTGTTTTGCTTCATATCTTTTATGTGTAATCTCTCCCAAAAAGGATGATTAGATTTATAAGAATATGAATTCATGAAATGAGAGCCTAAGGATTTCTTGTAGATGCATATAAGAATAGGTAACTAAAAACTATAACTTATGTATAACTATAACTATAACTTATGTATATATATATATGCATATATATATAACTTAGCATACATGCTCAATTTTGAAAGATTAGAAAATACCTGTGGTCTTACCACTCAGAGATAACTACCTATGAAAGTTTTGGAGGAAATTCCTTCATATTTTGTATCTTTTTAATTAAACATCTTTTTCTCTTCAGGTGTAGAAGTTAAAATGAACATAAAATGAATTAGGTTTCTTCATTTACTTAGGTAGACTCAGAGATGTGTTCCATTGTGAGTTGAGCGGTTAAATGCCTTTGTCTTTTGTTTGTTTGTTTGTTTTTCTTTTTTGTTTTTGTCTCTTTGAACCAGACCACCAAGGTCATACTTTGTCAAGATGTGGCATCCGGCCCATGATTGACTACTTTACATGATGTAATTAGTAATAATAACTAACACTCAGTATTCAGTGAACACTTAATTTTTGTTAGTCAACGTGCTAAGAGCCTTACACGAACACTCTGTATCATACTGGCGAGAAACTCGTAAGAGATAAATACGTTGTTCTCATCTTACGGAGGAAGGGCCTGAGGTTAGACGGTCCCAGTAAGTGCTGACTGTGGCGGTGCCTCAGGTCTTCTCGTTGTCAGCCTCTCTTATCAACTACTACTCCCTTGGTGACACACTGCAAATTCTTAGTGTGCCAGGAGGAGGATATTGCTCAGTGGATGTGAAAAATGGAGTAAGGAATACTCAGCCACAAGTTGGGGATCCTCTCTGTGGCCATTGCATCTTTGATGCCTTTCGGAGCCTGGGAAGACTTGCCTCTCTCCAGAATCCTATTTAAGTACAGTCGTTGACACACATCTACCCCCCAGCCCCACCCTGGGGTGATTGTGTAGGCTAGTGAGTCCCGCTAGCCGAAGCAGAGGCCCAGCTCCCAGGTACTGTGTCTAGGTGTTCATAAGAAAAGGGGTTCTAGGGAAAAGCACATAATGAATGATTTCAAAAATGGAAGCTGACGGCACTGACCATTTTTAATTTAAGATTTTCCCATGGAAAATATATTGAAGTATAGAGTCAATTTTTTTAATATTCAAGAAATTACTTATCTAGTCGTAATTATACTTTTCTTAAACTTTGCTTTCTTTTTTTTTTTTTTTTAACTTAGAAATGGCTCAGTTGGGAAACTACGACAGTGGGACAGCAGAAACCCCAGAGACAGATGAGTCAGTGAGTGTAAGTGTCTTTCTTGATGAAATATGTCAGTTTTTCTTTTTATCAACATTTGGAGATTTGGAGGGTGTTACTTATTTCTTCACTAACATGTATTGTGCTTCTATGTGCAAGGCAGTAATAAGCACATAACTTTAGTCCCTTTTTCAAAGAGAAACAAATCAACAAAAAGAAATCCTTTACGAAAAAATAAAAATGCTGAACTTGAATATATGTTCAACAAAGAAGAAGGCCCGTGTACTACTAAACATACAGAAATTGACCTTAGGCCTGCCAGTCCAATGACATCTCCCAGGGAAATGGCGCAGGAGATGCGGCAGGAGAAGCTGCCAGGATGAGAAGGGGCAGAGGGAACATTCCAGGCCCGGGGAGCATCCTGGGCAGAGCCTCCGCCACAGGGGAGCAGAGTACAGCTGAGGGTGAGGGCAGGGGGACCACACAGATTGGAGAGCTTGGGTAAACACCTGACACACGTGTCCTTGTTGCTCGTCCGTGTCAGATCTTTGCTTGCAAGGAACAGTGGGAAGCTATTGAACTTTGGAGGAAATGGGTGTGTTTGTGGGGTGGAGACAGGTAGACAGGAGGGTGACCCAGAGTCATGGCTTACAGTCCTCTGACTACAGTCCAGACAGTAGATGGGGTGAGGGGAGCATGCAGGGGTGACCCTGGGGAAGCCACTCAGGAGCCTGTGCAGTGACACAGGGGACAGTTTCAGGATGCTGTCGTCCCTAATGGTGAACACCAGGGGGAATCAGCCTGCATCCAGTTGGAGGTGGTCAGGAGAGAGAGGAGCAGCTGTGTAGCCCGGGGGCTAGGGGCCCAGGCTCTGTAGTATCATTGCCTGAATTTTAAAGCTGCTGTGCCTCTTGCGAGTTGTGGGGATCTCTGTGCCTCAGTTTCATCTTCTGTAAAATAAAGATAAAATATTAAGTGAGGTAGTTTGTGTTAGATGGTTAGGTCAGCAGCACTGCTAAATGCTAAATAAATGATAGTTGGGGTTTTGTTTGTTTTCGAGAGATAGAAAGTGTGTATGAGTTGGGGACAGAGGCAGAGAGAGAGAGAGAGAGAGAGAGAGAGAGAGAGGGAGCCTTCGAGCGAGGGAGGGAGGGAGGGAGGGAGGGAGAGAGAGAGAGAGAGAGAGAGAGAGAGAGAGAGAGAGAAAGAGAGAGAAGGAATCTTAACAGGCTATGCAGTGCTCAGTCTCACAAGCATGAGATCATGACCTGAGCCTAAATCAAGAATCAAAAGCTCAACCCTCTAAGCCACCCAGGCATCCCAATAGCTGTTTCTGTTAATTCCATCATAGTTAATAACAATTTTGAAGGTGTTTAAGTTTTTGGCAGGGGGGACATTCAAGAAGAGCCATGAAACTGCCAACTATGTACATGGCATGAGATCTCTGGGCATGAATGAGGTCACCTAGATGGGGAAGAGTTAATGAGACAGGTGGGCTTTGAACAGGACCTTTCAGCCCAAAGCTGTGGGGACCCATCAGAGTGGAATAGCAGAACAAGTGTGTGGTCCTTGTCTTGAATTATATTTTCTGTAATGGGGTGTTAGCAGTGATGATGGGACCCAAGGCCTGTGGCCAGAAGCCAAGGAGAAATAGAGGAGAGAAAGAGTTGTTCGGTTGAGCAACTCAAGTAGCCTTGAGGCCAAGGTGTTGGGTGAGTCACCTGAAGTCATCCAGGATGGTGAGAGAACTCAAGCAGAGAGGAAGGTGGGAATTTGGATACCTAAGTCTCCAAAAGATGAATGGGACAGCGTGTTAGCACATGACAGTGTTGGGTTGGGGAGGGTGACACACACCTTAGACTCATAGGGTTTCTTCTAAAATCATAGGAAAGGAATTCTGGGCTCTGCAGCGGGCGCAAAGGGTCTGTCACTGCTCACCCTCTCAGGGCTAAGATACATGGGCTATGAGAGATTTCAAAGCAAAACAAAACATTTTGCTTATTATTTTCCTTTGAGCTCAACTTATTTTTTTTCCAAAAGTTTGTAGATTTATCTTGAGAGATACAGAGGGAGAGGGAGAGAGAATCCCAAGCAAACTCCACACTGACAGTGCAGAGCCCATTGTGGGGCTCAAAATCACAAATCATGAGATCATGACCTGAGCCGAAATCAAGTGTCAGATGCTTAACTGACGGAGCCACCCAGGCGCCCCTGAGCTCAACTTTTTAAACAGCTCTCTTGTTGAAAATAAATAGCTAAGTTAACAGTAACGATATGGAAGTAAAGAAAGGCACATATTGTCTGTTCAAGTGTCCCTTTGTTGCGGACTACTTTTTTGAAAGAAGAAAGTGACTGCAGGAAGGACACAGGCATCCTCAGGTAGGGGACAGACCGGCGTTCACGTAGCCATCATCTCCACAACAGCCCATTCTTTTTTGGCTGACTGCAACCTGAATTAAGGTTTCACGTTTTGGACTTGTCTCAAAACATGAAAACACTAGGATGAGGCTAACAAGAATAGTGTACAAAGGTAAATTAAACTTGGAAATTTGCAAAATTTTGGTGCCTTCATCTCTCGGAAATGGGGGTTCACTTGCACGAGACTCGGGCTCTGTCGTGAGAAGTAGTGAATCAGCACTGCTTTGTGACATTGATCTTTAAAGTTGTCTCTCAGGTTCCTTTGGCTGGAATACTGCACTTCAGCTTATCAAACACCGGAGCATATCATGCAAATATTATTTATGTTGCTGTTAAAATCATTTTCTTGAGTTCTCAACTGTTTTCTAACTTCCATATTTTTGTTTCCAAGAGCTCTAACGCTTCCCTGAAACTTCAAAGGAAACCTCGGGAAAGTGATTTTGAAACGATCAAATTGATTAGCAATGGAGCCTATGGGTGAGTAATTCAAGAAAACTGTCTATTGTATTTTAACACACCTGAGTAATATATTCTTCACATTTATCTTAGGCCAAATACATGTCATTAGGGGCTTGAATTTTCAGATCACCACTCCTTCACTGGTGGGTAAAATGTGCAGCTAAAATCATTTTTCATTTGGAGCCGCCATCAAAAAAACATATCAAGTGACCTGGAGTTATTTTAGAGGTATGGAGAAGGAGGCTTTATAAAGTAAAGGAAAATTTGTATATATATATATATATATATATATATATATATATACACCTGTTTCTGCATTCTTTATTCCACTGTTTGGGGTGCAGAAATACGTGGCTCTTGGTCGTAAATATGCAAACACACACGTCTACATCTGGATACATGTATAATCTTTATTTCTAAACATACATCCATTCATATACAGCATTGCTACATAAAACTTAACCAGGACTTTTCAGTTTGACCACCAGTCAGTGTTGTGAGAGAAGCACTTCAGCAAGAAGGCTGCTGGAAAACTTACAGCAGTTCTCTTCCTTTAGTCTTTATGTCACACCAAGGCTTTTTTTCAGTTGATGTCTGTGCTCTAATCTGATCACATTAGTGGTGCCCCACTCCTCTTTTAATGTTTTACTTATTTATTTAAAGAGAGAGATAGAGAGAGAGGGCAAGGGAGGGCCAGAGAGAGAAAGGGAGAGCAAGAATTCCAAGCATACCGCACTGTCACTGCAGAGCCCGATGTGGGGTTCAAACTCACGGACTGTGAGATCCTGACCTGACCGAAACCAAAAGTCAGACGCTAAACCAATTGAGCCACCCAGGCACCCTGGTGGTGCCCCTTTCTTGATTCATTTTCATAGACATAAGCTTCTCTTCTCACAGCATAGGGTCAGTGGTGACAAGATCCTTCTGAGTTACTAAGAAACAGGAAGGGTAATTAATACACATACTGTGTCCTGATCCATCTCAGACAGCCCAAGAGCTCTAGTTTAATTAAGTATTAATTTCAATTCCATCTGTATATGGAGAGCTATAAACAATCCCACAGACATTTTTATTGCTATTTATCACACATCGGAGCAGATGAGATAGAAGCCATTTCTGTTATGCCACAAGGGATGTTTCTCCTTACGATTTTTTTTTAACCTAGTATTTTCCACACCATTCACTTAGTGAAGAACTTAAATATTTGTGAGTCCTTCCTCTGCTTCCCTGATTTATTTTCAGGATGATGTCAAATGGTATATTTCCTCATGTAGCTTATAAATGTTTTCGGATATTTTATTTTTAGAATATTTTACTTTGTTCAAGGGCCTCATTGAAACTTTTCCCCCTAAGGAAATTATTTTGGCGTACAGTTGCTTGTGAGTTTCATTTGTTTATTATTTGGTTTTAGTTCATGTTAGCTTTCAAGATCATCTGAGGATTTCTTCCCTCATTAGGGAAAAGACTGAACTTTGATTTAATGAGTCTCTGGGTTTGAGCCCTGATGGGCTTTATTGGCAGTGGAATTCTAGAGTAAGATGATGGGTGAAACACCCCTTGTATAAAATTTGGGTGTATATCTTAGCAGTATTTGGAGTTCTAATTGGTTGAGTAAACTCATTTGTAGTGCAATTAAACAACTGTATAGTAGATGAGGTATATCACACTTCGGGGAATGGTTGGGAATATACAAGAAGTTAAACAAGCTGTGAATCACTAAACGCCCAGGATGCAGGCCAAGCCATTAATGGGCTTACAAGCTGCCTGTGGGAGCTTCTACCAATCAGCCAAAACTTTTTTCCTCTTTTGCTCTTCTCAGATTTAATCTCTCATTACATCTCTGACAGATTTCCCCTTCATTTTAATTATTTTTAATTCAGAATTTGAATGGGACTCTACCCATTGGTCCAGCCAGTCAGGAGGCTGATTGCAGACTTCTGTATTCCAGTGGAACACACGATGCTTCCCTGGATAGATGAACCAGGGCTGTTGGAGGTTTCATCGGCATCTGTGTCTCAGTCTGCCACTCATGTCCGTGGCTCAGAGTGACCCCGATTCCGTGACGTTGTGAAAATCGCGTGGGCTGGGAACTCACCGTCTCATTAGAAGGAGCTCTAACTCGTCAGGGTTTTCTCAACATCGTACTCAGTGACAGTTCATGTAATAAAGCCAACCTGCTAATTTGATATCATCCAGTTTCCTTCTCTTCGCATAACGTGTTTCAGATCCCTCACTGCAAGTTAGACGTCCCTTGATGCCAACTTAGCACTTTGTAGAGAGTTAATATTTGCCGTGTGCCAGGCACCATTGCTGGTTTATATATGCTGTCTTCTTGTAAGAGCTTTGGGTTGGATGATAATATTCCCACTTAGATCACGGGAAAGGGAGGCTCGGCTGCATGGATGGCCACAGGTGCACTGGTTCTAACCGTGCTCATTCCTTCTCTCAGTATTCATGTTACAGCTTGTAGCCATGTTCACTGAGTTTAGGCCTTCTTCTCCTGATTCCACCTGGATTTTTCAATTATGTTTTGATTGTTTTCAAAGTGAAAGAATAAAATTTACATAAGAGATTTTTTAAAGTGAGGCACCTGGGTGGCTCAGTCAGTTACATGTTCGACTTCAGCTCAAACCATGATCTTGCGGTCCATGCTCAGAGCCTGGATCCTGCTTCGGTGTCTCTGACTTCCTCTCTGTTTGTCCCTTCCCTGCTCATGCTCTCTCTCAAAAATAAATCCTTAAAAAGATTTTTTTTAAGATTTTTAAAAAGTAAATTTGAAAGGAATGACATCTCTGTCCCACTTTGCTTTAGTTGCTAGCTTTGCTGCACATCAGTCTCTTTTACTCCTCAAAAGATGGGGTCATTTACCTGAGAGCCATGAGACCCATGTGTGTGGGTGATGGCCCCCTCTCCTTGTAGACTTGTTTCTACCGCATGCACTCTCGTTCCCACGTACAGATTTGCTCACACAGATTCACACATTGGCTCTCAGACTTATGCATAATTTTATACGCATTAGACATTCACACTCCCGAGAGAACTGATTCATTCTGCTCCAGATCCCATCAGCTTCTGATGCCATTTCTCCCCACCCTCCCACTACTGAGTTCTGCATGGACGGAGTGAGTAAAGCTTGGCTTACAGAAAACAGTTACCCCTCTGTATCACCGCACCCCCTTGGATTTTCCTATTTTACAAGCAGGCCAGTGTATGAAAAGAGACACAGAGGCAGCCTTTTCAAAGAAAGCAGAGAAATGTGGGACTCAATCAGTTCAGTCCAGTTTTAAAATCTGGATGATTTACACCTGTGCTTCACAGCGTGAGCTGTCTATGCGTCAGCTGGCTGCTGTTTGTTTCAGTCTCTCTCTCTCTTCCACAGACTTAAGTAGATTTGGAACATGAACTTACAGGAAAAGAGGAAAGGTATATGAGAGACAACAGTTATTACTAAACAGATGTACAGATTTCAGCATTAAGGGTAATATTCCGAAAGCAGCACAGTATTGTAAAAACTGAATAAGACAAGCAGAAATCCAGCTACAGCAAATTCTAATTAAGAAGTCTGTGATTCTTGCAGCTTGATCAAGACATGTGTCCTGAGGCGGTGATGTCTCAAGCTATCTATAGGATTAATTTCAGCTGATTTAAATAAATTTCCCTAGGGATTAACGATTGTTTTAAGTACATTATAGCAAGGGAAAGCAGAAAGATCAAGTTTTACTAATTGCAAATCTGAGAATACAGATACCAGTCCTTTTTCACATAGGGCCACTGGTCTGGATGCTGGTCAGATTAGACCGAAGCTGTCCTTCTTCTTTGTTCTTTCATTAAATCGTGGACAACTCTGTTCTTCCTTCTCCACTTCCTGTTCTCAAACATAGTGCTGAGCAGTTGTTTATGTAAGAAATGGTGGTGGTTGACTAAAAAATCCAGCATCAGCTGTCTGATGGTCTGAAGGGAAGGACATAGTATCGTGTCTGCAGACCCTCAGCACTATAGCTACTCAAGGGCAAATATTCAAAGAAAAAAGGGAAAAAGTAAGCTATATTCCAGTTGACTCTTAGTCATAGGCAAGTGCTTATATAAACAGACTGTTTGTTTCAACATATCACATTCTAAATTTCCGTTTAAAAAGTCAATTCTCTGTTTCAAAAGTTCTTCCTCATAACAATGTATGTTCACTGGTGCTTGTCTTAGATTTCTGAGGAAGCCAGGTAATTTTCTGTGCTCCTATTGTATCTGTCTGTCTGACTTCCAGCTTCTCATTAGGAGAAGCTCAAGATTTTGGGGGATCTTGATTTTATCCAATCACTGTTGGGAAAAGAAAAATACTGTAAAAACCTTTAACCCAATCCAGAAGGAATGAGTAGTTGGTTGGTTGGTTAATTAAGAAGTCAGTCAAAGTAGGAAATCATTTGAAAAAGATGCATACTCTAGGGGTGCATGAGTGGCTCAGTCGGTTAAGCATCCAACTTTGGCTCAGGTCATGATCTCACGGCCTGTGAGTTTGAGCCCCATGTCGGGCTGCGTGCTGACAGCTCAGCCTGGAGCCTGCTTCGGATTCTGTCTCTATTCCTCGGTCTACCCTTCATTCCCATCCACACCCTGTCTCTCTCTGTCTCACAAATAAACATTAAAAAATTAAAAAGATGCACACTGTAAACAATTTAATGTAATCTCAACATATATAAATTTACTAGTCTTTTAATTTTAGAGTGCATACACACAAGTGGGAGGGGCAGAAGGAAAGAAATTTTTTTATGTTTCCTTATTTATTTTTGAGATAGAATGCACAAGTAGAGGAGGGGCCGAGATAGAGGGGGAGGCACCGAATCTGAAGCAGGCCCCAGGCCCCGAGCGCTCAGCAGGGCTCCAGCTCATGAACTGTGAGATCATGACCTGAGCCGAAGTCAGATGCTTAATCGACTGAGCCATCCAAGCTCCCTGACAGGGAGAGACAGAGACAGAGAGAATCTTAAGCAGGCTCTACACTCAGCACGGAGCCCAGCACCGGGCTCAGTCCACCACACTAGGAACATGACCTGAGCTGAAGTCAAGAGTCGAACACTC
Source organism: Suricata suricatta (assembly GCF_006229205.1). Taxonomy (NCBI): domain Eukaryota; kingdom Metazoa; phylum Chordata; class Mammalia; order Carnivora; family Herpestidae; genus Suricata; species Suricata suricatta. The sequence continues at coordinate 47,367,149 of NC_043705.1, forward strand.
AACACCCAAGTCACCCAGATGTTTCTACTCATCTTCCGATACAAGGTCTTTTTAAGACAGCCTGTGTAGACCATAATTATAATGTTTTCCACTTTTTACTACTTTTAAAGGTGAGGCAAGAACTTGAAACAGTCTGAATGTAGTAAGGTATATTTGTATTATTTTGTCAGTTTTTGAAAACCTTCTCACCCATACCAAAATAGGAATTTTATTTGGTGACTCACATTTAACACATTTATCAGTACTGTCCAAAGCATTCCACGTGTGTGGTTTTCTTTCTTTCTTTTTTTAATAAACAACAAAGCTTTTCCTTCTCACACTCAAGTTTTATCAGTTTAAATATTTGTTGAAATTAGTTAATCCTGATATCAGGCCTTACCAGAAGCACAGGTCTGGAGATAAACCCAGCTGGTGGGCGTCCCGGCGGTTGGCGTCCTGAAGAAGACCCCTGGCCCCAGCAGGAAGTGTTGGGGGCCCAGTTCCTTTGTCAGTTCGTGGTACAGTGGGAATAAGAGCACTAGATTGTTCCTTGGATTGGTTATCTAAAGTGTGGATAAAAGAGATTTTCTCTATACAACAAAGGAAGGAAGAGAAGACCAAAGAAATGAGAAGTAGGGTGGGGGGTGAGGAGAAGTAAAGCAAAAAAAAAAAAAAAGATTTGAACAGAGACAAAAACGATGTGTGATTTTTCAAGTGAAGGAGAAAGATACAATGAGAAGACAAAGATGCACACACACATACTTGAAAGAAAAACTATTTACCCGTTGAACACTTGAGCAGAACAGTGAATAGCAGTTAAACTGCGATTGAATCTACTAAGATTTACAGAAGTGGATTACCCTGACATGCTGGTTCTGCAGGGAGCTAGGGTGTTCTTAGTCACCCTTACGTTCATTTTGAGGAACAATGAAAATAACTAGCAGCATATACATCTCAGATCAGAATAACCCCTTGTTTTAGGAGGCAGATGTTGGGTATACTTTACTGTGAATGATGGCTTTTTAGGTAAACTGTTACTTATTTGAGCATTTCCTAACAGTTCAAATCTCTTCTCCCATAATAATAACAAGTGAGGAGTAACTTAAGAGAAAATGAGCCCATCCAAGACATTTTCTTTGTGCTCATCATTTTCAGGTGAGGTTTTAAGCCTCCCCTTCTCTTCCTACTTGTTGGTTCCGCATCAGATGTCAGGGAGTCCGTTGTCTTTCCCCAGCTGGAAGTGGCTCTCTAGAGTATGTGAATGAGTTTTGCAGCAGAAATACAGCGCAGCCTCCTCATTTTACAGTAAAGTTGGCTCTCACCTTGGCCATGGGTCAGATGGAGTATGTCGGGAAAGGAATTTTCTGTTGAAACAGGCATAGGTGTAAATCATGCTGCAACCCCTTCATTGTAGGAAAGCCTCATCTGACCTGTTACACACTTATCATTTATCTGGAAATGCCATGGGGAGTAAATTACCTTCAAGTTGGAAGCCACCTTCCCTAAGAGCTTTGGTCCTTTTTGCAGATCTCTTGGGTATCATATAGAAAATTATTGTCAATGGCATATATTAACACTAGAAAGGATGTGGCTCATGGTATGTATGTACTTTTGTTAATTCTTTTCCTGTTCTTTTTTTTTTTTTTCTTTTCCTGTTCTTAAATACTGAATTTTGTTACGTGGAAAAACTGAAAACATCAGCTGCCTGCTGGCAAATAGCTCACTCTGGAAACTGTCCATTTCCATCCTTGCCATGAAGATGAATTTGATATCTTATGTACAACCGATGACCTTTACTGAAAGATTAAGAAATAAACCTAGCTGTAAGATGTAACCACTAGGGTAGCTCACGTAGGCTGAATCCCAGCCGCCCTGTGAATGTAAAAAACCAGTTGACGATCACGTGGATTAGTGTACCCAGAAGCAGCCTCACTTCCCGTGAACTCCAACTCCTGTGCTCCTTTTCAGGGCAGTCTACTTTGTTCGGCATAAGGAATCCCGGCAGAGGTTTGCCATGAAGAAGATCAATAAACAGAACCTCATCCTCCGAAACCAGATCCAGCAGGCCTTTGTGGAACGGGATATCCTGACTTTTGCAGAGAATCCCTTTGTTGTCAGCATGTACTGCTCCTTTGAAACAAGGCGCCACCTTTGCATGGTCATGGAATATGTGGAAGGTAAATCAGCCTCTGACACAGAGAACATGACCCACCCCCGTATCCGGAGGCCACTCCCTCCTTTGTGTGGCTGAGGCCCTCCCCGGGGGGCCACACGCTGGTGGTGCCCTCCTAGGCACCGAAGCCACGCGACGAGATGGCTGTCTTCCCAGTCATTCTCTCTGATAATTGCTTGTAAGGTGCCTGCTCTACTATAACCGAGGGAAAACTAGTGCTACTTGGAACACACTTGTTTTTCCTTTGTAATGGCTTTTAATCCTAACTACTACCTCCTCTCAATTGGCCATTAAAGTTAGGATATAGGTGATGGGATTTTTCTTGCTTACTTTCATCACATTCATAAAATCATTCATGACACTGAGCTTCTTAAAGAACGAATTAAAAATGCATTCTTTTTGGTCTGTGGTTTGAAATTAAAAATGAGTTTAGGGGAAAAGGAGGTACAAGTCGAGAAAATTTAATGCTCCTTTTTTTTTGACATTTATGGTTTACCCTTTAAATGTTCTATTTCCATCAGTTTTACATTCAATTTCTGCATGTTTGGCCATGACTTGTTGAGATAAACAAAGTTAATAAAAGGAATAGATTAGGAAAGGCCAAAACAATCTTCAAAAGCCTCTAATTTAAGCTCTTGTAATTGTTTGAGCAGAATCCCAAACCTATAAAACTCAAAGAAACATTAAATATCATCTAGTTCGACCTTTTCATTTTGTGGATGAGTGAACTGAAACCCAAGAAGCGGGGAGACTTACTAGATACTTTACGAGTAGACACAAGACAAAAGCGTAGCGCGCCTGATTTCTACCTGTTTTTTCCCTGCCCACACCAGCACTCGGCTTTATTAACCTTGGTTGTGGTCACAATAACTCACATTTATCACACAGTTAGTAAGTGTTGGTAATGTCCTAAATTCATTGCATATATCACCTCATGTAATCTACATAATAATCTTACAAGGGATGACAGTCTTACTATTATGATACTAGAGGAAGGAGCCAGAACTAGCTTGCCTAAGATCTCTCTACCTGGAAGAGTCAGAGCCAGAGCCAGGATTTGAACTCAGGCAGACTGATTCCAGAACCCATGCTTTATACTGTTGTATTTTGTTCTTCAAATTTCAGTTCCACTTGGAAGCCAGATCTGCTCTCTCAGGAGAACTGCTGCTTTAATATATGGGTGTGTGTGTATGTGTGTACATGGATACACACACACATATACATGTATATGTATATATACACTTATGTATACATATACGTACATGTATACATATTAATACATATGTATATGTGTATATTTATCTGTGTAGATATATTTGTATAGTTTTTCCACACCACATCTTAATTAGCAGTGGTTCTACTCTGCACAGTCCCCACTCAGGAATTCGGTATGCTGTATCTGCGGGCAGAGGCCATTCTGTAATCTGACTGGTGGTCTTCAATCCTAGCCGATGCTATCCTTGCTAAGTCTTGTGCCTGTGTTTTATAGGAGGCGACTGTGCCACCCTGATGAAGAACATGGGTCCTCTCCCTGTTGACATGGCCAGGATGTACTTTGCTGAGACTGTGTTGGCCTTGGAATATCTACACAATTATGGCATTGTACACAGGGATTTGAAACCAGACAAGTATGCGCACTGAGGAAACAAATCTTTTTTTTCATACCATGCAAAAAGTTTTATGTCTATAAAAATGTTTTCTTTTAATGCTACTCTGTGCATTTTCCAGTTGTCCTGTAATGTTCCCAAATGAGTTATTTTGGCAGTATATATGGTAGTGTTTATCTCGTACTTTAAAGGCTCTGGTGCTTATAATAAACAAATAGCTTATAAGAAACAAAAGAAAAAGATGATTATAAAGCCAGGGTTAGTTAATTTTTTTAAGGTTTGTTTTTTAATATGTTAAGTTTTGAATCATAGAATGCTACTAGTTGTTTTCTGAATGTTTTTTGCTTTTGGTATTAAATACTTAGATAGCCCTTCCCTACTCCAAGATGATATACTTGATATTATATTGTATCTCACCATTTAATGTAGAAGTTTTTAACCTATGTGAAGTTCATTTTAGTATCTGATTTGAGATACACATAGACTTTTTCCCCCTCAAATGACTGTTATTCATCTTAACAGCATTTATTAAATTTTTTATGCTTTCTCCATTAATTTCAGACAGCTCTATAAGCATTACTTGTTAATATGTAAAGATTCTAAGCGTGCTGAGAATTATGTAAAATTAACTCATGCTTATTCCAGGAAATTTGGAAGTATAGAAAAAGATTCTAAGAAATTCATTCATGGGGTACCTGGGTGGCTCGGTAGGTTAAGGGTCTGACTCTTGATTTCACCTTGGATCATGATCTCACACGATTCATGGGTTCAAGCCCCACATCAGCACAAAGCCTGTTTGGAATTTTCTCTCCCTCTTTCTCTCTCTGCCTCTATCTTACTCATGCTTGTGCTCTCTCACTCTCTCTCTCGAAATAAATAAAAATAATTTTTTAAATAAAATTAAAAATTCATTCACAACATTACCAAGCACAACTATTAGAATTTTGGAATATTTCTTTGCAGTAGATGTTCTTTCTCTTTTCACTTCCTCTATTTCTTTAATTTTTTAAATTAATCAAAATGTTGGGTTTTCCCCTTAAAATGAATTTTTAATTTACATTCATAAAGCTGTCAAATGTGAATTCTTTGCAGATATAAGAAATTTATATGTGGTTGAACCATACGTTGATATCTTCAGTAATAGTACATTTTTCTGCCCAAGTTCTTTATCTTATGTCTCACTTAAATCATGCACAGGTTGACATGGGATTATTGGCAATCAATCCTTTACTATCTTATTACTCTGAAAATAGAAAGATGTTAGAGCCCACACTAGAATTTTCCTAAGAGTTCAAACCTGTAAATGAAACCGTAGGCTAGCTGGGGCCAGTGTCTGGCCCTCCCTTGTGAATTACACTCCTAAGGCAGATAACCTTTGTGTAACATGTTCATGTGATTTCGTCTCTTCCCAGCCTGGGTTTTATATTGAGATTGATACCTCTATACTAAATAGACTTATGAGTTGATAGGGGAAGGAGAAAGCTAAAAAAAAGAAAAGAACTTCAAAACAAGTGTTATAATATGTGTCCTTCTATTTCATAGTTTGTTGGTCACCTCCATGGGGCACATAAAGCTGACAGATTTTGGATTATCCAAGGTGGGACTAATGAGCATGACTACCAATCTTTATGAAGGTCATATCGAGAAGGATGCTCGAGAGTTCCTGGACAAACAGGTGAGCTTGCACGCGGCTCAGTTCTAAAGGGAAATACAAAGTACAATATTGCCAGTGACATTCAGAATCAACTTGTATAAGCCAGCTGCACATTAGTACTGGGCGTCTAGATGTCTGTATAAGCCTTACGTTTAATAAAGTGCAAATTGCTTCCATTTTTCTCTCTGGGCCTCTTCGAACTGTCCGTTCCTCCACATTCCTCCCCCAGCATGATGGTCTATTAGCAAGACGAACGATGTAATTGCACACAAGTGAGGATGTGAGAGAGACAAATGGAAAACTGTTTTGTAAGGAATTCAGGAGTCTCAGTAGAGTACTCCTGAAACTCATGATGCATTGTACAATCCCAGGTGCTAAAATCCGAGCCATGGCCCATTTCCCTTTAAGCATGCCTCATTACCATGTGCCCACAATCTGTTCATTGTACAGTTACTTAAGGTAAACACATCTCAACTGTCATGCTTTTATAAAGTAACCAGGATGCAAGTATATTTTGGTTACATAAATGCTAAAACTGTCTCTGGTAGTGAGAGATTAAGAATGCATCGTTCCTTACGGATTAAAAATGCTTTTGATACTGCGAAATAAGTAGAACCACCAAACAGGGTCAAACCCTCAATTTGAAATTGCACGTTACACATAGTTTAACATTAAAGTGGCCTTTTAAATTTCCCTTTTTTGTTATTTCAATATTTAGTTGCCTTTGGGGTTATGGATGCTGACTTATAATTGCTCTTCTTAAATTCTCCACCCATGTGGTTCCATGTGGCTGAGCAGGTGCACTCCGGGCAACATAATTGGTGTTTAGCCATCATGCTTGTTTTAATTCATGTCTAATATTCCAATTATTCTAATATTGCAATCATCTTTTAGGTCTGTGGCACACCTGAGTACATTGCACCAGAAGTAATTCTGAGGCAGGGCTATGGGAAGCCCGTGGACTGGTGGGCCATGGGGATTATCCTCTATGAATTTCTGGTTGGATGCGTGCCATTCTTTGGGGATACTCCAGAAGAGCTATTTGGACAAGTCATCAGTGGTAAATATCATCAGGAGTTATCTTCAAGCGACTGTTGGAAAGCAGCTGTTTAATGTAATTCTGTGGAGTCTTGCCGTTTGTACTACTGAAATGTTAACCTTTATCAAGCAGTTTAGCCAACAGATTAAAAGAACTTGCTCATCATAGCACATAACTGACTCACAAATCTCAGGAGATCAGTTTGTGTTGAAAATTGATCTGAGGAAGTTTCGTTAACATGGAATTTGGAAATGTACTAGCAATGTAACCAATTTTTATGGTGTGCTTTTCCCGCAAAAGAAATTCATGTGGGATTTGCAAATTGTTTCATTGCCGTCCGGTCTTCCTTTCCATAATAGGAACGTGGCACCAGGGAAGAAAAGGTTAATGTGGGTAACATTTACATAAATGGGGGAAAATAGCTAATGGCACAATGAAGAAATTAACAAAAATGTAATAAACCCTAAAACAAATGTCTACCAAATCATAAATAATGAGAATGGGAAGGAAGCAAATTTAATCCACAGATTGTTAATGATTTCATTGGTGGTTGTTATGGTGTAATGTTATTTCTGTAACAGCTGTTCATCTTTCATTTAAAATTCAATAACCTTTAGATCTTAACCTGCAAGCTGACCCTCACTATTGTTACGGGGCTTGTGGCAAAACTAAATGACAATTAAATAGGCTCTATTAGTACCCTGCCTGCTGTTTTTGTAAATTTCCCCGAACCATATCAAAAAGGCCTCTCCTCCTCAGAGGAGTCATCACCTCCTCTGAGTCATCACTGGCCCCTCCGTCGTCACCCACTCAGATACCGTCTGGATTGTGCTACAGGGCACATCAGCGGAGAGAGAGGGAAAATGCATGTATGAAGGAGTCCCTTAATCACAGCATTATTCTCTATCGTTGACTTTGCAAGCCAGGCATATTTGTAAACTTTAACAAAGTAGATTTGTGAGTTGCCTGCAGTGTATAACCCTTTTCTACAATATCTGAGCTGTTTATGGATTTATAACTAGGCTGTTTTCTGATATACCAAGGCCTGAATGGCAAGAGGAATCAACTGTTTAATTAACACAAGCAGCAAATGCTGGCTTTGTTCTCAATGCCTTACGGCTCAGATGCATATTCATGTTTTATTTTCCAAATCAGATGTAAACTGCAGCAGAGGAAGCTGGAGGCAGGCACCCACAGAAATAACTCATGTTTTTATTGCATTTCCATACACACAAGCACGCACACCTCATCTTCAGGCAAACTCCTGTGGAATGTAGAACATATTCTAATATTTACGGCAGATTTTGAATACTGCCATTCCTATGATTACCTCAGATTTTTTTTTGTTTTGTTTTTTGTCTTTAAGCTTAATACTTTGGCCTTTAATTTGTCTCTAGAAATAGTTATTTTTGCAAAATTAATTCATGCTTCTCGAAGCTAAAGAACTCTGGCTGTGGCCAAATTCTCATTTGAGGACAGGAGGAGAGAAAAATCTTACTCTCTTTATTCCCTGGATGGCCAACCACCTGAACCAGAGGTGTTTAGGGTGTCCCCATATTAAGTCCTTTGAGTAACTAGAAGGAACAATCTGTTGTTAGCCAGTTCTGCGCCAAGAAAAAAAAATACAACGAATCCAAAAAGCAAATGGAAGGTACGACTTATTGAAACTCTCTGTCTGCCTTCTTGGCCACTGTGCTCCTTTATATCTCATGAAATGAGACTTCTCAAACTTGCCAGGGCCCAGGAGCAACTGATGATCACGTTAAAATTCAGATTCTGATTCAGCATGGGACGGGGCCTGAAATGTTGCCTTTCTCATGAACTGCCAGGCCATGGCCAGGCTGTAGGGACCTGGACTGTCGTTTGAGCAATAAAGTTGTAAACTGTGTGCCTCCTTTCTAGATGAGATCAACTGGCCGGAAAAGGATGAGGCACCACCACCCGATGCCCAGGATCTGATTACCTTGCTTCTTAGGCAGAATCCCCTGGAGAGACTGGGAACAGGTTAGAGCACATATGTTTTCATTTTGCTAATATGAAGGAAATAATGTCTTTGTGGAGCATTAAGAGGTTCTTGTTGTTTGGGGTTTTTTTGCCTAGGAAACATCTGTTGGTTGATGTAGGACATGACTACAACACATTATAACAATCATATTTTGGGTTTTTTTGTTTGTTTTTTTCTGATTGAGAGCAGTATGTATACTAGGAGGGTTGGTGGTTGTGTATCTTTTATCTTTTTTTCTTATCTGTTCTTGCAAGGCAAAAGGTATTCTTATATTTCAGTATATAAAATCCATCTGGAAGAAAACCTCAAGGGCACATGTAACTCTTCTATCCTGAAAAGCATGTATCTTAAATAATTTAAAACAGATGATTTGAGGTGCAGAGCTTTTTTTGTTTAAAACATGTCTTCCCAGGAGGATTTGACCCAGCACGTTCGTCTTTAAAGCTTTAACCCAGGTTTAAAATGGGTTATCAGTCCTTGAACTAATTAATTTCTGGAAATGAGTTTCTGAGGTTGAACCATGCTGTCTTATCATGGTGATCAGCACCATAGCCCAAGAAAGAGGATTAAAACCGTAGGCTTTCAAGATTAAGGAGATAATAGATTTGTTTCTTGCCGATTATTTTTTCCCAACTGTTCTTCTTACTGTTTCTGCCCCTCGTTTTCCTTTTCTTCCTGATATTCTGAATGGACAGTGATCCCAGTATAGAATCCCAACCTGCCCCAGTATGTGAATTTATCTAGATGGGACTCAATATTAAATATAAGAACAAAACACACACAGTAGACAGTTTCCATAAAGTTCAGCTGTGAAAATTTGTGATTTGATGAGTTTTTTACTCTGAGCTGCTTCATGTTTCCTCATTGTAATAGAAATGTCAGAAAATACTGAAGAAATTGTTCTCTCCCTCAATTTTTCCAAGGCAAAACGAATTTGCAGCAGCTCTAAATACATATTTTCTATTATTCCCCCATTTCTGCCCACAATTTCCCCAGTTGGAGGGCTCCATTCTTGCTTAAATATGCTCTCTACTAGAGTTTACGATAACATTGAAACCCATAGGCCATATTTTTGTCTTGTAAATAAAGTTTTATTGAAACACAGCAGTGCCATTCACATGCATTGTCTATGGCTTCCTTCTTGGTACAGTAGCAGAGCTGAAACCTTAAATCTGTCCACAAAGCCAAAGGTATTTACTGTTTAGCTTTTCACAGAAAAATCTCTCATTGACTATATTAGAGAATCAAACAAGATTCAAACTGCAGGCTCACTTTGGAAAAGTGAGTTGAGCATCTTACTGGAGGATCATGTGCATTTTTGCCTTTTGCACTGGATGAGTGGGTGTTTGAGTAGGAAAGACAATACAAATGGAAGTTAAGGACACAGACTCCACAGTCAGATTGCCTGAATTTAAATCTTGCTGTGACTGTGGGCAGGATGTTTCCCTTTCTGTGCCTCATTTCCTCACCTGTAAAATGGAGCTTAGAGAAGTACCCACCTTTTCATGAGGATAGAAGATCACCCGCTGTGGCTCCTAAAACCAGGTGTGACACTGCTGCTGCTGGTATAGTCATTTTCATTTTCTGCCTGTATAATCTCACACTTTCCCCCTTTGGACATACAAGATACAGAAATGGTGGTGGTGCCCCTATCTTTGAGCTGGTTGAACTCTTTGAACAGAGTACTTTATATTTCTTCCCACCCTTAATTGATTTTCTTTTTATCTGAAGTGACTAGCAAACTTGTTGCTCCCTGATCTCTGTGACCTGCAGTCATATTTGCTTTCTGGTTGCAGAGATATGAGTAGCTGTCAAAGAATTGGTGTCAAGGCCCTGTGCAGGGCAGAATTCTGAGGACTGCTTTTCATTCACTTGAGCCAAATATGGGAAGTGGCAGCATTTTCAGACGGCCTGTGACAGCACAAACATCTGTCTGTGGACCAGTCTGCTCTCCCGGGAAAGTGTCCTGGGATCCGTCTAAAGATACCATTAGAATGGGCACATCCTCTCTTTGGTGTTCTTGGGTCAGTTTAGAGAGTATTCCCATGGAGCCTTCGCCTGGGTGCCCTCCTCTAAGAATACTCGGGAACTTGAAAAAAAAAATTGGGGAACTTGATTGGGCTTGATTTAACAAAACAGAGTTATGGTGATGGTCAGCACGTCCATGTCTATATATCGTACGCTGTGCATTTTTCTCCCTGCCTGCTACTTGCATTCTTTTCAGGGTTTGACAGTTTGAGATGAGAATGTCCTAGCAGAAGCTCAAAAGAGACATTTAAAAGACCCTGCCCAAGCTCTTAGCATTGTTGAGAAGTACTTGCCGAGCAGGCAGGTCCAACGTGATAGATCCCAGTAGGGCCCGAAGAACAAGGCTGAGAATCCCACAGGCCTGCTGTGCTCCTTCAATGACAGCATTTTGGATTTAATGCATATTTAGCGGGCAAAATAATGCACCGTGAAAATGTGCGAATTCACATTTGCCCGGGAGACTAGAAAGCCTGAGAAAAGGAGTGTGAAGAACATAATGGATGTTTAAGAAACTTCCATGAAGGGAGAGAGAAACTCAAGGGAGAACTTTAGGGCAAAGCATAACTTGTGATTGGGAATCTTGTCCTACTTGAACTAGACTTTTGAACTTGTGAAGTACCGAATGGCAGTCTGGTTTATCGGACTTTATAGCTGCCCAGATGTCAGTGACTCCCACCTATGTGCCAGCTGGGAGGTCTTGTGTAGTTTCTTCTTTACTTGGGTCACAGTTTCCTAACCAAGACAGGGGGCATGCTGTACACCTCCCAGGATTAGTGTGAGGACTGAATGCCAGTATGTTCATGAAGATACCAAGTACATTACCACAGTACGTAATAGAAGCTCCACATATAATCTGTGCCCTTTGCTTCCCTGCCTGGTGGGTTCTTACATTGAGTGCCGTCACTTGCGTGGGTTCCTGTGTCCGAGCATCTGTATCGGGCTCAGAAGGCCATCATCCGCGTTGTTCAGCCGTTAGCCCAGAGGTCCTTTTGCCCCAGTGTGTCTTCTTAATTCTTGTGTTCCCCATCTCTGCAGAAGTGCATGAGGCACAGGACCCTGTGGTAAGGGAACCTCTTCTGAGGGGGCATAAAAGCCAAAGGGTGAGAAACGTGAGCTGGGTCGCCAGTGGGCTGTGACTCTTTAGAGAGAGGGCCCATTTGTTGTCATCCGTAGAGACAAAATGAATGTTCTCACCAACTTGGGTTCCAAAGAATGGCATGCAGGAAAATGAAAAACACAAACCCTCTCAATATGATCTGGAAGTGTCCCATGAGCTCTTGGCTCTACAGAGCTGTGCTTTTGAGTCCAGCTGAGCAACCTTGGAGTATCAGCTGTCATTGATATGTCTTCATGAGCAGCAGCTGATGTGATAGTCATGGCATTGTAGTGTGTGGTTTACCACTAAGAGGGCTTCAGTCTTTGGACCTTGGGGCTATTGGCCGAGTAAGGAAGTTGGATAGATATTTAAGATCTTGTAGCTTGTCTGAGATAGGAGCCCTGGAGAAGAGTGTGTCTGGCAGCTCTGGGGGCATTGGCTTTATGACACTGTGGATGGACCTGGGTGTTTTCAGGCAGACCTCAGCTCAGCCTTTCCAAACTTTGCTTAATGGGCCATCCTGGTCCAGTATGCTTTGTTGCTGATCCTCAGTTTCCCCAGCCGGACATGGAGTTGATGCAATGCCTGCTTTGTGGGGTTGCTTGCAGTGATTTAAGAGAAGAGAACTAGATGCCTCTAGCACCTCGTGCGGTACTTGTCCCAGTCAGCCCTCCTCCGTGCTGCCCGTCCTGTCGCTGTGTGGTCAACGTCAGGCTCCTCTGTTGGGCCAGAAACACAGAGAATACCTGTGTAGCATCTTGGATAAAGATTCCGCTCAAATGCTTAGTAAAGAAGAATCTATTCTCTTTCTTCGGGGGTGACTTTCCCACTTTGCTCTCACCCCGGCTGGGTTTGGGGCTCCAGGCTGCACCCTGTGCTACGGTAGCCTGGCAGGGACAGAGCCACATCTCTGAACCACACAGACAGGTCCCCCGCTCCAACACCCAGGCTTGTTTCTCCTCCAGTTTGTGTTTCTCATCCTGGTTTTTTTGGGGGGGAGGGTTGTTTTTTTGTTTTTTGGTTTTTTTGGTGGGGAGACCATACTGAGGACAGGGGGAGAAGCATGGTGTCAACTTCACGAGAGAGGCATTTACGTCACACCTCCCGCAGGGAGGTGATGAGAGCCTGCGTTAGTCTTGTGAGAAATCTCCCTTCCTGGTGTTTTTTCAGTATTGATTCTTTCTTACCTCCTTCCTCGACTCTGTGTGTGTGTGTGTGTGTGTGTGTGTGTGTGTGTGTGTGGCAGGGCAGAGGCCTGATTCCCACACGGTGATTGTCTAACATATGTACCTGCTTCTCTTTGTCTGGGGTGTGGTATACTTTGACGGGCCTTGTCCTTTCAAACTCTCAGTAAAACCATGAACTAAATTAGGGGCACCTGGATGGCTCATTCAGTTAAGGGTCTGACTCGGCTTCAGCGCAGGTCATGATGTCACAGTTCATGAGTTTGAGCCCCACATCAGGCTCTGTCCTGATCCTGCAGAGCCTGCTTTGGATTTTTTCTCTACCCCTCTTCAACTCATGCACACACTCACTCTCTCACAAAATAAATGAACAGACTTAAAAAAAATAAAAATAAAATCATGAACTAAATAATTATGCTGATTGGCGAGGAAAAATGCCTAAAACTTAGGAATTGTGACTAATTTTCATCACATGCTTTATAAATCTATGAAACAGGTTTGCCAGTTTCTTACCTAAGAATCTGTGATCCAAGAAATCGAAGTTCTATGTTAATGAGCAATCCAATAAAATAGAATGGAAACCATTATATACTGTTGAGGAAAAATTCATCTTTATTAACCTTATCTTTGGAGGAAATGTTGCTTTGAACATATCTTGTACCTTGTTAGAATTTCTTTGTTTTTTCATTTGTTTGTGTTTTTTTTGTAATGAGCGAGTCTGCTTTGGGCCAACGTGCATCCACATCCCCAGTTTCAGCATTATGTGATTTTAAGTGGCTGCATCATTAACCTTAGAAAAATTGAGGAAGTCATGGAAAAATTAACAGAGGAAAACCGTGCCTTGGCAATTGCTGTTAGCAAAATCAAATCCTCTTTTGATGAATTATGAGAAATTTTGGGTTGGGAGGAGTTGTTGTAGAATGAAAAAGTAAGATTTCCGTGTTTCTTTAATATATTTCTCTGTTGACAGACTTGAGTGGGGGGTGGGTGTTCTCAAAAGCTTTGCTCAGAGGGTAGTTTCATATTTTCCCCTCTCTTCTTCCCTTCCCCTCCCCACCCCAAGGTGGTGCCTATGAAGTCAAACAGCATCGGTTCTTCCGTTCCCTAGACTGGAACAGTTTGCTGAGACAGAAGGCAGAATTTATTCCCCAACTGGAATCCGAGGATGACACAAGTTATTTTGATAGTAAGTGAATTATATGACATAAAACATTGTGTGATTTTACTTCATAGAAAATTAGCCCTGCTTGTGATAGAAGCTTCCAGTCTTGAACCTCTGAGTTCTTAAACATAATGCTGCTTTGATATAGAAACTCCTAATAATATATCTAAAGTAAAAGGTGAAATTCTGAGTGACTAGAACTGTTCCCAAACATTCCTCTGCAGCTCGGTCAGAGAAATATCATCACATGGAGACCGAGGAAGAAGATGACACAAATGATGAAGACTTTAATGTGGAAATAAGGCAGTTTTCCTCCTGTTCACACAGGTTTTCAAAAGTAAGTGAAATATGGCATAAACATACAGAGTCTTTCTGGAGAATCTCTGGCAGGCCAGATCGTTGGCGTTTCTAAACAGCTGAACAAGATTGTAAAAACAACCTGTAGTGTTTTGGTGCTTGGGGTCTCCGGTGCTTAAAATTCCTTTTAGGCTGGGAAAGGTGACCCCACCGTCTTGATAATGCAGAGTCCCTACCTGCCTGTTTCACTCTCCACAGATGAATGTCTCCAAAGATGAATATCTTTTTTCTTGGAGATGCAGACTTGTGCTCGTAGTATTATCTTTGGAGAACGTGATAGCAGTATATACACTGACCTCATCCTGTGTGACCGAGTCTAGTTCAGTGCCAGACTGCCCCTTTCTCTGACCCTTTCTTTTTTTTTTTTTAAGTTTATTTAGTTTTCAGAGAGAGAAAGAATACGTGTGGCAGAGGGGCAGAGAGAGAGAGAGAGTCCCAAACAGGCTTTGTGCTGTCATTGTGCAGCCTGATGCAGGGCTCGATCGCACAAACCATGAGATTATGATCTGAGCCAAAATCACCAGTTGGATGTTTAATGAACTGAACCACCTTCGCTCCCCTCTCTGATATTTTAATAAAGAACATTGAGCTTGAGGTCACTGTGTGCATACTCCTAGTATCCCAGAATACAACACAAAAGAGCACTGCGAGTCCCTGATCTCAGCTAGGCTCCTTGGGGATAATTGATGCAGAATATGAAAGTCTGGTAACCAGTAACAGAAAATGTAAGTTTTATGAAAAAGCCGATAGGAAGCCAAGCTGGAATTTTGAAAATGAGGGAAGATAATAGAATCAATGTGTGAGATGGATGCTTTTTACTGATAGTGGTAGGATTAAAACACACACACACACACACACACGCACATACACACATAAACCTAAGAAACCCGGTAGGCAGGGCCCTAGGAAAATGGAAACAAACCTAACAGGCCTCCTGCCTCCCTTATGATATTTTCAGTAGCTCTGCATTTTCTGTTGCCATGGCATTTTGCGTGGTGATTGTTCAGCTTTTCGATAACACGTAGGGTTTTATAAAGGGTCCGTACCTTTTTCTTTGTGGCTACCTAGATACAGCACGTCTACAGATGCGCTGGCACTGACCTCACTGTTTATAGGAAGGACGTGGAGAGGCGATGTTTCTCTGGAGGGGGTGGTAGCGGCCTA
Organism: Suricata suricatta; assembly: GCF_006229205.1. Lineage (NCBI taxonomy): Eukaryota > Metazoa > Chordata > Mammalia > Carnivora > Herpestidae > Suricata > Suricata suricatta. The sequence continues at coordinate 47,382,597 of NC_043705.1, forward strand.
CCCAGGGCCAGGACTGAAGCTTTGATCACACTGAGCGCAGGCTTTCCCCTGTGCCTCTTCTCTGGCCCACCCAAGCCAGGCCCTGAACTCCATTTCCTTCCTGCTGTCCCCAGTTGGTTAGCCTCCATGCTCCTCAGCCTAGTAGACCATGGGCCAGCTGAGGGCCCGTCCCGGGAGAGCAGTGCCGTGGCTGCAGGGTGTGGTAAGGATGGCTTCCTGCACTGGGCTCCCCGCTCAGTATTTGCCCTTCCACCTTTCCTGTGGGACCACTGAGCGCACAGGTTTACCTAAGCGCTGATCCCCTTCAGAAACACCAGGGCCAGTGTAGGAAGCTGCGAGTCTGTACATGTGATTTATAAGCCACACAGAGACCTCTGACTCATAATCACATATATACTGTACCCTCCCAACACACGTCTGGAACCAGGTAATTTATTCTTCTGTTGCGCTCAATTCCAATTCATTTTTCTCCTCCCCACACCCCTGACTGGTGGCCATTTTTTTCTGTGATTTTCCTTTTCTGATAGACATCATGGTTAAAAAGTAATCTAAGGTATGCATTGATCCCCAGGCCTAGAAACCCCAATGCGTCTATGGATTTTGTTTGCAGATACAAAGTCCATAACGAGATAGGGCGAGAAGGTGATGAATTCATAGCTTCCCACTCCAAGAAGAAAAAAATACATGTACATTGACCATTCATCTCAGGACCCAAGTAAATAGTATCGGAAAGTACCTTCTGAATACACGGCCCCAACTGAAACTTTTGTCATACTCTCGGGCTTTCCTCCCAAAGTTTTGTATTTTTTGTTTCTTTGGTTTTTTTTTCCCCCTGACCAAGTCTTTCAAGAAGATATTATTAATAAACACCAGTGCTTCACCTTGCAGGTTTTCAGCAGCATCGACCGAATAACTCAGAATCCAGGAGAAGAGAAGGAAGACCCTGGAGACAAAACCAAAAGCACCATGTTGGCATCCACAGAGACCTTCAGCTGGAGTTCAGAATATTCAGAAATGTATGTGAAGTGCCTGTTAACGAGGGTCATAAGCATTTGCTGCTAGAGCAGTGATTCTTAAGCTTGAGCGTGCATCAGAAGGTCCTGGAAGCCTTGTAAAAACACGGGTCGCCGGGCCCATTCCGGCGAGTCTGAGCCGCCACTAGACATGAGATCGAGGCTTTGTGATAAGTTCCAGGTGATGCTGGTGCTGCCAGCCTGGAGACCACACTGTAAGAGCCACTGCGCTAGATGTGTGGATTAGGCTTACCGAGCTCCGTTTTTACCTAATTTCTTCCAGAATTCTCCGTGTGCACCGTTTCCTAGTATGTGTGTATACATGACTCTGTTTTGTTTTTAATTAAGGCAACAGTTATCCACATCCAACTCTTCAGATACTGAAAGCAACAGACATAAACTCAGTTCTGGCCCACTTCCCAAACTGGCTATTTCAACAGAGGCAGAAAAAGATGAAGGTGCTCCCTGCCCCAGAGGCCTGCGCGAGGAGCCAGAAAAGCCAGCCCTGCCTCCTGCGGAGAGCGCTCAGGAGGAGCCTGAGGTCACCACTCCCGCCAGCACCATCAGCAGCTCCACGCTGTCAGGTGAGCGCGGTGCGTGGTGCCCGCCGTCCACGCGTCACCCACCCCACTGGCAAGCGATGGCTGGGGTTCTGAGTCCCGGGCTGGCCTCACCAGGCTGTGATGATGGCTGTTTTGTGCTGCTAGACTCCCTCCATGGCCCCATGTCAAGGGCCCAGGGGATCAGCTCTTAGAAACCAAGGTCCCCTGTCTCACACGCCTCCTTACTGTGTCACCATGCAGCAAACCCTTCTTGCTTCGGTTTGACCCAAGAGACAGGCTTAGCTTTCACCGTTCAGTCTCAGTGGGGTTCTTTGATGGCAACCAGAACCACACTAAGGACCACACTCTCGGTTGTTGATGGAAAAGCAGGTCTCACAGTGTACGGTCTAACTGAAAGTTAGGAGTAAAATGATACCAGATAGTGACATGCTCGAATTACCCTCAACAATGGCTTAGATCACCCTTACAGCGTAAGGCCTGCTTTCCTTCTCACGTTAAAATGGATGGTGGTTTCTTCGATTGGAGGTGGTTTTTGTTATCGGGCTATATTGTGCCAGATAACTTACCTCTTCCCACTGGACTCTTAGCGAGTGCAGCAGGATGCTTATTTTGTGAGATTCCCAGACGCTGTCCATGCATCCAGGGCTGAGAGGGGAGCAGGGAGGAAGAAATACCAGCACCATTCAGATTGGTACTTTGTGTGCATATGAGGCACCTCCACTGTAGACATGGACCTTTCCGGTCTCTGGGCAGCTGGAGTACAGAAACTCCTGAGATCTCCTTTACTGTTTGAGAGGCAGTCAAGGAGATTAGGTGTCTCTCTCTCTTTTTTTTAATGTTTATTTCTTTGAGAGAAAAAGCATGAGCAGGGGAGGAGCAGAGAGACAGGGAGACATAGAGTCAGAAGCAGGCTCCGGGCTCCCAGGTGTCATCACAGAGCCCAATGTGGGGCTCGAACCCATGAGCCGTGAGATCACGACCTGAGCCAAAGTCAGATGTTTAACTGACTGAGCTTCCCGGGTGCCTTGGGATTAGGCCTCTTCTTTGAGAGCACTTCATAATGTCACTTTTGTGTAAACTTTCTGACAGCAGTGACAGTATCTTCATAGGTTTTTAAAATGGCTTCATGTATCTTGGATATTTTCTGGCCTTTAATCACGGAGGGGTCCTCGTTAGATGGTCAAACTTGAATTTCCCTCAGACCAAGCCAAGTGCGCTTAAAATATTACTTGGTTTATAACACTTTTATGCACAGCATATCCTTCTACAGGGCAATGTGCATGCATGCTTTTTTAAAAAAAAAAACATGGATGTGGCTGAGGGTTGCTGTGATAAATGTTATCATGAAGCTCAGACAGGCTGTATTGATAACCCTGAATGATTCTAGGAATTTTTATGAACTTTTTTTTAACTAACTGAATATTCATAGTGTAACTTTTTAAAAAAATCATTTCAAGAAAACACCTTTTCCAGTCTAGGTTTATTTAAGCCTCACTGAAAAGTTTGCCTCTGTGGGACTTCACCTGTGCTTCTAGTGTAACATGGAGAAAAATAATGTGGGTTTTTTCTTTCTCTCTCGTCCCTTCAGTCTTGTTGCCATGTAGGATAATTCCCTTATCCTTACTGTTTCTTCATATGGTAACTCATCGGTGATTGCGTGGTCTCTTTGCCCTGGTCCCCATCAGGAGTGTCAGAGGGAAAGAGTGTCTAAGTAGTTGATTGATTACTTTCATAATTAAAAAAAAAAAAAAACAACAACCATGGCTTGGGTCGTGCCGTGCATTTTGATTAATTGACTCAAACCACCTTTCTGTCTCCCCCGTATACACACTAAAAATAATCAAAGACCTTGGGGGCTGTACAGAATAGAGAGATGAGCTGATTTGCTCACGGCCAAGGGTAATTAGGAAATCTGAAAACCGTGACTGTAGTAAAATTAAGTTTGTTGATTTTTATATTGCTCCCCCATCAAGAAGAAAGAACCCTTGGCATTTCCAGAACATTATGGTGACATTATCCACCACTGGCAGAACAGAAACGCACACTTGTACCCAGTGCTATGTAATGCGGTGGCTGAGGCAAGGGGGCAGGGATGCTAAAACAGAACGGCACGCATTCACACCCAGGTATTTAGGGAAGTACGGCTTCGTACCTATTTCTTTTTTCATAGCCATGTTGCGTTTGAATCGGTGAAAAGTAAAAAGTCTTGAAGTCTTAGGTGTAGTGCTCAAGTCAACCAATTATTCATTGTGAAGAGATTCAGCTTTTCATTTCGTACTTATCAGGGATCCCATCCAACCAGATTAGCACGGAAAAGAGCGTGAAACTTAGCCCAAAGTAAGCTTAAGGTTTTGGAGATGAGGTGTTTGAATTGAGAAGTAGTTTTTATCAAGTCCTTGAACTGTTGATTTATTGATTTAGAGGGAATGGAGTCCATGGGGTTCAGGGAGGTTGTGCTTGGCATATAAGGAGTGGGAAGGGCTCCTGATAGTCCCTTAGGATTGTCTTCCTAGGTCACAAGTGCCCACACTGCTTTTCCAAGTCCCAAGCTTCCCTTAGTCAGGACCCCACCTGTGAGTCTCTGCCACCTCTGATACACAGAAGCCAAGGTTGAGTTGTGCAGTTGACTAGTGGACTCAGCAGCAGAACAGAATTATGAACTGAGTCCTATCCAGCCTAACTCCTTCTGAGGCTTTAAAATGTGCTGGTTGGTCTTTCAAAAGATATTTATAATGGCATTAAATTCTCCGCATGGATTGCATATCTTAAGGTGATGATAGTGTCAATGGTTTTTAAGCATGAGGGGCTTGTAACAGCTTTTAGAAGTGAAAATGAGATGAGCATCCCTTTTTCTGGATGGACAGAGATAAACTGTCAGTGATTACAAAAAGAAAGAAAACTGACAGCCTGTGAAAGAGTAGAAAAAACACAAACAGGGCGGCTGATCACCTTTCCTCTGGGGGACTCCACATGTTACTTCCGCTCAGAAACATTATGTACTCTTGGTCTGTACAGTCACCCAAGCAGACATTGCTGATTTTCCATTTTTGCATCCTCCCACATGGCTAAATTCTCTGTGATCCCCTGATGAGGGGAGTCCTAGGTTTGTTAACTTAAAACAAGCAAACAAAAAACCCACCTCCAGTTTCTGTAAGGGGTTAGTAAACTTAAAAATAAAGAATGCATGGCTGGCTTAAAGGGGAAAGGATCTTACCACTGGTCCAATAACCTGAGGGCAGATCAGGAGATTATACACTGTCTAAAGTAAAAACAAGGAATATGCAGTGAACCATTGAGTAATGCAGTGAGTACGGTCCTTTGTCATCTTGGGAGGTTTGCAAGGAGGCTTACAGTGTGAAAAGTCACAGGTGACATGTAAGGCACTCTCCTGCAAGTTACATACGTGAGCCTAGTGCAGTCTAACTAATGCAGTCCAGGAAGATGCTAGGAGATGACATAGTCCCAAGTCTACGTGAAGAAATGAGATGATGTCCACATGCCCACATTATTCACGGTATTGCTAACAATGACCATTAATATCACAGGATAATCTCAGTATACAGTGGGTGGTCGTGATGTATATAAGATGGTATTTGGTTCATAGCCTTTCATGGTTGGAAGCAGTTGGGAAGGAGTTGTCCCTACAAGGGTCATAAAATAGAGATCCTATAAGGTAATGAATCTTGTAGTTAAGTGGAGTCATTGAGAATTAGCAGGCTTGGGTACAAGTAGAATGAAACCTGGATAGACACATCTTTCACCCCCCTTCTCCTCCACATCCCCTTTCTCAAATCAGTCTCACGTTTTTAATGTTTGCCTGACGCCATATGGATTCATGAGCCACGTGGGAGCACGTTTCCTAGTTTGTTCTTCCTTCTCTCTCTCTTCCCCTTTCCCACCTCTCCTATCCTAGGTCTCCCTGAATGTGTTTATCCCTTCTTCTTTGTACAGTTGGCAGTTTTTCAGAGCACTTGGATCAGATAAATGGACGAAGCGAGTGTGTGGACAGTACAGATAATTCCTCAAAGCCACCCAGTGAACCCGCTTCTCACATGGCTCGGCAGCGATTAGAAAGCACAGAAAAAAAGAAAATCTCGGGGAAAGTCACAAAGTCCCTTTCTGCCAGTGCTCTGTCCCTCATGATCCCAGGAGGTAGAGAGACGTCTACTCGCATGAAATTGTGTGATGTTGTGCATGTATCCCCCTCCCCAGTTTGGAATGCTGATTGAGATGCAAGATTGCTAGAAGCAGTAACGGGCAGGCAGTACCTAGCACATCTCTCTGGAGTTTCTCCCCGCGGGAGTTCCGGAGCCCCCAGACAGCACGTGTCGCTGATTTCTTCTTGCTTCTTTCTGCATCAGGAGATGAGGCAGGCTTCCTTCCCACACAGGCTTATTTCTTCTATTTGTTTTCTTTGCTTCTCTGCTCCCCCCTCCTCAAATTAAGTGGTAAATGGATCTCCTCTGAATCATTTTTCTTCCCTAGACTATGCATCATTTATATACTTTACCGAGCAGTTTATAGCATATGTGTTGGAAAGCTAAGTACAGTTTTTTCTCTTCTAATTAATGAGAAAAGAGATATGGAGAACATAAGTTTTTCATTCCTGGGGATGCAGAGAGTCACAGCGCTGAAATTTACAGATTTTCCCAAGCCTGTCCGTTGAGCTGTGCTCCTCCTACTGGTAGTCATTTTCCCCCCTGTATTGGAAGAGTGGGCCTAATTATGGTTTTGTGGAATTGCAGTATTTTTCCACACCTAGGCTTTGCCTCTACGAATCTCTAAGTCTATGGCAATCCCCCTGGAGGAGAGAAAACATACACCCTGGTGTTTGCGACTTAACACTCAGACAGCATGAGAGTGGAAGTGGCTATTGAATTATATTGCAGATGGCTTGCATTTGGAGGAATACAGACCATGTATAAAAGGCATTGTTTACAATTTCAAAATTTCCTGTTTGTGCAGAAAGAAATTTGATATAAACAAATGCTCATTTGGGGGCATTGCTCACTCTAGCGCACTCTGTTTTCTGGGAGGCATCCCATTCAGCACGGTAAAGTAACCATCTATCTCTCTAGTTTGAATAACTATTGATAATCCCAAAGCAGCTGCACTTGGGAAGGCAAATTCACTGTTGAAAGCCAGTGGGAAAGCCCACATCTTAGTAAAGCAGAGCAATTGTTCAGTTTGGGGCGATAAGAGAAACTCATGACATAAAGGACTGGGGACTTGGCTTTCCAGCAGTTTGGGGGGGGGTGTGTGTCTGTGTCTGTGTTTCCACTCTGTCTGGTTCCTGCTTACATGGTCAGAAGTCCCCTGCCCACCACCCTGTGACCCTTCACCTGGCCTTGTGATCTTCAGACAAAAGGTAGCCGGCAGAAGAGTACCAAGAATGCCACATGCAGTCCCAAAGTGAAGGAGCATCGCTAGTGATCCATCTAGCTTTGTTCTCCTTTGGAGAGACATATGAATCAGAAGGATGATAGTGTGGGTACTGTCCATTTGCTGTGGCCACCATGGTACTCCCTGAACCTGGTGAGTCTTCAGTAACACCAGTAGCCTGACTCCAACTGAGCTCACATTTAAACCTCAGCATCTTTTGTAGATCATTTTTTCGTCAAACACACACACACAAGGTCAGTTTAGATTCACATGGATGGAACAAGCGATGTCAAGAGATTCAAAGTGTGTTTGCTTATAAAACAAGAAAACTGGTAGAATTGGTATTTTGGCACATGAACTAAGTTTTTCTTAAACTTTCTCTATTTTACCTGTATTATCTTTCAAAATCATTGTTAGAATTATAGGTACTATATGAAGAGGATCAATTGTAATCATAGTAATTAGGAGTGATTACTTCATAAAGAAATTGACATTTCAGTGTTGTCTTGATCAAAATCACTCCGTACTAGTTCAGTAATACTGTATAAAGCAACCCATAATTGTTTTCCTGACCATGTATGTTTGAAAAGAATCATTTTAAAGTTGCTGAGGACAAGATTTGGAGCCTGAGAATCTTTTACTATAGTCTACACAGTCTGCTCTGTGTAAAGGCATACTTGAAATTTGTGCATCTCTGACTTGTTTCTTTAAGGAAAACAAAATGCACCAACTAAAGCTATCCCAGCCAGGTAGTAGCTAAGTTTTGTGTGTATTTTAATTAGCGTAAAGAATGAAGAAATTCTGCCTTCAGAGAATTCACTGAAAAATTAGCCAAAATACAGACAACTTTTGAAGTGTTCTCCATAGCCCCTATTTGGAAAGCCATCCTAGTTAGCAATACAAAGATGTTTATAGTATTTCTTGATGAGGAATGATGGATTTGCTGCATCGCTGAGCTCCCAGTCATGCAGGGCTCATGCAGTGTGGGCTGGCTGCGTGGATGTTTGTGTGATCAGCAGCAGCTTTAACAACTGGCTTCTGTGTTGCAGATATGTTTACCGTTTCTCCTCTGGGAAGTCCAATGTCCCCCCATTCCCTGTCCTCGGACCCTTCTTCTTCACGAGATTCTTCTCCCAGCCGAGATTCTTCAGCAGCCTCTGCCAGTCCTCATCAGCCCATTGTGATCCACAGTTCAGGGAAGAACTACGGTTTTACCATCCGAGCCATCCGGGTGTACGTGGGAGACAGCGACGTCTATACAGTGCACCACATTGTTTGGGTAGGACCCACAGCCTCTCATCCTTGTTAGTTTTCATTCCCAGCCAAACTGGACAATGCATAAGTTGGCAGAGGCATATTTATAAGCCAACAGTTTTTTTGCTAAGCTGGCCTTTGGGACCTGTTTCATGCCCTTTACCTTGATGTGGTGGCATTGAATTGAGCAAAAACTAATAGCTTCTCATAATTCTGTCCAGTTTTCATGTTTTATTGTCTACTCTGCATACCAAGATGGTGACTGTAGTCAAAGATAGTCCTGTCATGACCCTTCTTTTTAATTTTTCTGGACCTTTTATTAAAAAAAAAATACTTCCCCACTCACCTGAAATTTTGTAAGGAATTGTCCTGTTTTAGGATGATGACAGAAAAGGAATAATAACCATAACAATCAATAACCTTATTGATTTCCTCTTAGATGTTTAGGATCATTTGCTGATTAACCCAGAAGAAGCAGATGTTAGGCTTGCCATTTGTTAGCTGATGAATCTATGCTCTCTTCTTGAACTTCAGAATGTTGAAGAAGGAAGTCCAGCTTGCCAGGCAGGGCTGAAGGCTGGGGATCTGATCACACACATCAATGGAGAGCCAGTGCACGGACTTGTCCACACGGAAGTTATAGAGCTCTTGCTAAAGGTACTGTCTTTTTCATGTCTATGCCATACGGATAAAGGTCATCAGAAAAAAAACTGGTACCAAGCATTCTCTCCTTAAGTTCTAAAGTTCTTCTCCATGATGCACGCAGACATACTCAGTCTTATTACTGAGAAAATAGTCAGTAGTTTAAGGTTTAATAAAAAGTGAAGAGAGAGATAATATGAATTTGTTGGTTATACATATCGTGAAAAAATATGACCTTCTCTCTGCACAGACACTTCTGAATTTAACTTCTTATTCTAAATTACAAATAACAAGAGTTCTCTACACCTTATAAGCCTCCAAATGTAAAATCCATTGGGAAGTCACCTATCCTAAACATGGTTTTCTTCAGGGCCATTGAGTAGGTTTTATTCCAGTACAATGGAAGATGAAGTGGTATGAAAGTGAGGTCAGATTTGAAGTTTCAGTCTGCGAGTTGGATTTCCTTTGGAAAATAGAAATGGAAATATATACACGTACACTGTAGATGACAGAAATAAGTAGCAATGGAGGAAGGGGTTCTAGCAAACATTATGCCCTCACATAAATGATTTTGAGCATAGATCATTTTCTGTTTTGAATGTAAGCTGAGAAAGCCCATGGAGTTAAGATCACAAGAAGCATGAATGTGAGTGGAGAGAGAAAATCTACACTGAATCTTCAGTTCTCTTATTTGCTGTAGCACCTGCTGACTCTAGAATATAAAGTTATAGCTCCAAATACGGCTCTTATAAAAATAAAGACAAATTTGTACTTGATTTTAAATTGTTCAGAAAAAAAAGTCAGTGATTAGAAATAGAGTCTGTAGATATAAGATTATTTTACAAATCAGCAGATTTATGGATGATCCTTGCTTTTTGGGCACTGAAAGGGGCTGTAGGGGACTTCTGTACGGAGAGGTGTGAGCCACGGCTTCAGATAAACTGCAGCCTCTTGAGAGACAGAACATAAATACATACATGCCATTTAGATAATGTACATTCAGACCCTTTTCAGAGCACCTGTTCTGAGCCCAGTGCCATCATACATATTAGCAACCCCGGAATTAAGGTATAGTCCTTGTCCTTGAAAAATATGGGAGACATAGGAGATGTATGGAAGCAGATAAAGTTCAACTTAGGACTGTAGCAGAGGGAGGAATGTTATACTTTTGGAGAGAAAGGTCTACGAGTGGGGAGAGACATCACAGTGAAATTCCATTGAATGAAACAGGAAAGAAAATTAGACATGTAGAAGGCGCTACAAAGCAGTGGGTGTGCTAAGCCTTCCAAAAATAAGTGCAGTTGAATGACTTTTCTCCTTTTCTCTCATGCCCTCAGCTAATATGAGCATATTCTTCAAAAGATTAGGGTTGGCCTAGGCTCTGAGAGTAGTGGTAGCAGGCATATTCAGAGGTCCATTGTGAAACAGCAGGTTGTAGGAAAGTGATTGCCACGGATCAGTTCACATTATTCGTGAAATTTTGGTCTTGGGTTCAAAACCAAAGTATGTAGAGGGTGGCGCCTGACTTTGCTGTCATCCGTACCTACAGGTTGTTCCCCTAACACTAACTAGCTTCCTCACAGATGCATGCTATCGATCACTGGAGGCATTGGACTCAATATTGAGAGAACATCATGGTGACCCAAACCTGAGATCTATAGGTGGGCATGCAATAAATGTTTGTGGAATTGAGGTGAACGATAGGGTTCTCCTTTGCTTGCGGTCCAAAAGCTACCTTGGAAGGAGTCAAATACCACATGGCTACTTTGGGTAGGTCTTGGCTCATGTCTTGATATGCAGGCCATTCAGTTTGTCAGTCAGTATGAAAAGGCTGGGATTAGTCTACTCTTTGCAGTCGGACTATTGAATAGAAAGAGTTGACACAGGACCTGCGGTTTTCACTTGAGCTCACCATCTATGCCTGGTAATACTCTATGTCCACCTGGTGTGGAACAGCTTTCTCATAGTAAGAATCCAAGAAGTGGGTGTCAGGGCATTGAGTTCCCCTGGCTATGAAAGTCGCCTGAAGTGACTTTGGGCTCCGCACAACAAAATTCTGGAGGCATATAAAGAATCGTGAGTCTAACCAGCAGCTTCTCACACAGTACCTGATCCTGTGGTCCGGGCCTGCCCCAGTGCTGGCTCACAGATCGACCCCTGGGTGGTTGTTGTTGTTGTTTTAAGTTTTTTTACTTATTTTGAGAGAATTCGAGGGCCTGGGAGGGTTAGAGAGAGAGAGAGAGAGAGAGAGAGAGAATCCTTTGCTGAAAACACGGAGCCTCACATGGGGCTCGAACCCACAAATGATGAGAACATGACCTGAACCGAAACCAAGAGTCGGAGGCTTAACCACCTGAGCCACCCAGGTGCCCCTTGACCTTTTGTGAGTAAGAGCCCAGGAAGGAAGGTTGTTTTGGGTTTTTCTCTCCCTCTGTCTTCATTTCCAGGATACATGCCTTTCCAGTTGCTTAGGCACCTCTGAGGTGGCCAGACTTCACTGGCGTTTGTCTCTAAAATGCTCTTTGATCTGTTGTTCTAGGAGCTCACCCTTTGTTTTAGATAATAAGTCTCTGTTTTGCAGTGAGGTTCTCTTAGCTATTATTCATCCTGCTGGAGCTTTTTCCAATCTTGGCGTTAGCATTTAAAAGAAGGTCAAGGGATTTTCAGTGGTAATGTAGCTTGGCTCTCTCCTTTCTTTGTAAGAGTATTATGTTACATGCAGCATGGCTTTGTCGGCCACAGACTCTCTTCCTCTCACTTCCTGTATCTGCTCATAAAATCAAAAAAAGAAGTAATAAACTCATATGTATTTTAAGAAAATGTGCATTTGTTTGTCTTGCTGAGACATTTGGTTATTTTCATCATTTATTTTATGGAGTACTAGGTAGGATCCTGGATTTTAAAACCTGTTTCTGTGAAATGTGAACGTATATTTCTCCTGAAAGCCTCTGGCAAAGTCTCTTAGCCGAATCCAATCCCCTTCATAACATTTCGTCCTCCTCTGGTGGTGGAGCACCTTTGTTGCTGGATGTAGTCCGTGTGTCTCTGAAACTGAGTCACACGCTGTGTCGGGAGCCATGGCGTGCTCTGTCACAGAGCCAAGCAGAGGATCCCGCCTGTCTCTGCTTCCTAAAGGAAGCACTCCAGAGGAGCAACCAGTGTAATGAAACAAAAAGGATACGAGAGATTTAATTATCTTCCCAGTGAACTGTGTAATCACGCAGCTTTTTTCCAAATTTAAACAGCGGTTCTTGGACACTGTGTAGAGCGAGTAGGATCAACACTGAGCTTCCTCGTGACGTCACTCATGGAACGGAAGCGTGGTGGCTATATTTTGGTATTCTTGGATGCTGTTTACTTGATGTTCTTTTTTTCTAATTTTTTTTAATGTTTATTTTTGAGAGAGAGACAGATTGTGAGTGGTGGTAGGCCAGAAAGAGAGAGGGAGACACAGAATCTGAAGCAGGCTCCAGGCTCTGAGCTGTCAGCACAGAGCCCTATGCGGGGCTCGAACCTGAGCCAGAGTCACATGCTCAGCTGACGGAGCCACCCAGGCGCCTCTGTTTGCTTCATGTTCTACACTTGTGAACTACTCACGAAATGTCATGGCACCTCAGGAAAAAACAGAAGAGCCATTGCTTGCGGCTGCTATTTATCTGTTGAGAAGGAAGTGTACAGTACTGAAATACCTTTCAGATTGCAAGCAGACTAAGCAATCTCCACATTTGATGTCTTCACATCTGGTCTCGTTTACTCTGACAGCTTCCAAGAAGACCCGCTATGGAAACACTAACTTATATCCACAGGGAAGCTTGTCCAAAGTCGCTTTGCATCATAGAGCCATGGAATTACAGAATCCTGTGGTTCTCCAGTTCCGTTCCTCACGGGTTCTGTGAATCCCCTCAAGCGTGCTCCTTCAGCTTTGCCTCACAACTGCCCTGCCACAAGGAGGTAGTCACCTCCATTAGGCTTTCAGGTAGCTTCTGGAAAAGCGGTGAAATCTTTGTCCACTCACAGCAGCGATAGATGGAGTCCGTATTAAGGCACATGATAGCATGCCTGGCTTAACCTCTCTAAGGTGGGAAACTCTCAATTAAACCAGATTGCTTTTGGGGGTAGTATTAGTTTAAATACCCAGAGCATAAAAGCAGCCCTAAAACTTCATTAGCCCCTACTTCAAAAATTTCCTTTCTGTGAACTCTGGGGAGCCTTTAGATATGAGAACGCAGTCTATCAAATAGTGTCATTATGACCACCTTACCTATTCGCCAAGTCCTGAGAACGTGCAGAGCATTGTGTTAGGTACTGAAGGGCTGACTGCTCAAGAGATGGCACATACAAATACTAGGGAATAATGCTTTATGTAGATGAACCCCTATAATCCTCACTTGGCTGTGCAGTAGGTGCTGTACATCACGGTGTCCCCATTTTACAGTTGAAGAAATTAAAGCAGGAGAAATTTAGCAAAGCAGCCCAAGGCTACCCGCTAGGATGGAGCAGAAGAGGATTCGCACCCCACAGTGTGCATCAGAGCCTGCGCGTGGCATGAGCCCCCCAGAGCGCCCCATGCGTGACGTTCTCTCATCGCCAGTCACGCAGTCCATGTTCACACGGAGAAACAACGGTGATATCAAGTCTCTAGTCACCGTGTTAAATATAAGGAGCCGACTGTAAATCCAGCCCACATTCTGAAGGAGAGGTGGCTTTCCAGGGAGGAAGAGTTAGGGGCTATCTGTGCAGGGCTGTGGGAAGGCTGTGTGCAGGGTTGGTGTATGGGAAGGGAGTGCAGGGTGAGCGCAGCAGAACAAAGAGGGTGTGTGCAAACGCAAGGCCACGGAAGCTCAGGGTGCTTGAGGCACCCGAATCACCCTGCAGGGACTGGAGCCTGGGTTTGGATGTGGGATGGACTGTGCAAGGTCCTTGTTGGAGTAAAGACATAGACCTGCAGAAAGCGCGACACTCCATGGGCGGGTTGCGGAGACAGGAATGTAAAAGTAGTCTCTCCAAGGCCAGCTGAGAAGCTAACATGGAGCCAGACTGAGAGGAAGAGCGGGATAGCCTGCCGTTGTGTTCGTTTCAGCCAGCTTCAAATAATTTCCCTTGTGCCGTACACAACGGTACCAACAGTTTCTAGCAAGAGTGAGCAAATTGAACACGGAACAGTCTGCCGGCACCATTTTTTTGTTGTTGTTGTTACTTTTCTTAAACAAGTGCCACAGAATTTCTCTTACAAGAGTTCGCTCTTTCAGAAGAGCGTATTGATGAAAAATTGGCTTGGCCAGGTACTTGGCACTGGGCTCAGGCAGCCCTCCATGTACCCACCGGATCCAGCAGGTGGCAGGCTTTACAACTCTCACCCTGTTGTGGATTAAGCTATTTTTTTTTCCCATTTACCATTTTCATAATTTGCACTTTACATCTTTTGTGTCTGTAGTTCCTCCTTAGGGAAGTTTTGTCGATGTACGATTCAAGCACTCTCTCCTCTGGAACAGCCATATATAGAAACAAGAAAGGGAAACCTGAGTTTTTAATAGGGGAAGGGATCATTTGTACTGAACTCGGTGATACGCTCTGATTTAAAAGCCGTGGTTGTAACTTTTGTGATGAGATGTGCTCATCATTTATTTTTATTTCATGTGTTTATGCTGTTTTTGTTTGTCTTGATTTTCTTCTTAACAGTCTGATACACTGACCATTCCCTATACTGACCCAGTGCCTGGTTCCTTCACTCCCTGCTAAGTGTAAGCCGTCTATTCTGCTGGGGCAAGAGAGGCGGAGGGCCCGGTCATGCCGTGCCCACGGGGGCGGGCAGGAGGGTGAGGGGCAGAGAGCCACACGTGGGCTCTTAAGCTGGGCTCTGCGACCTTGGGAAAGAAGGACACTCCTCATCCGTGCTCTGTTTTCCTCATCTATAATGAAGGCTAACAATCCATCCCCACCTCACAAGGTTGTAAAAGAAAGACAAAAAGAAAACCACCCTCATGATTTGGTGGTGAAAATAAAGTAAGAGAATATACAGGAAAAATGCTTCAATGCTCAAAATGCGCTTTAAAAACGCTGGGTGGCCTTGTTAGCCTCTTATAGATAAAGATTGAAAACCACTGGTGAATTATGCCAGAAAGTGGGAATCGGATTCAGGCTCAGTGACTCACGCAGTGGGGTAGCCCCAGTGGACGTATGATGGCTGTCTGTGTCCACTCTGTGTGAATGTGGAAGGAGCTGCAGTGAAAGAGGAACTCTAGCCATAGTTGTTAACCCTTTTCATTCACCTAAGGACATACAGGAAAACTGAAATGGTAGCGTGGCCTCCCTCCATTGTGAAGAGAACATCCCTTCTCACAACTTCCACTCATGGGCCTTTCATGCTTATAAGCTGAATGTTCCGTTTAAACAAGAAAGAGACTCAAACTTTACTGTCAGATAAGGGTTTAGTTTTAAACCTGTGGCATTTGCATATGGAACATACAGTTTATTCTTTAAGAAGTCTTTTCCTTTTGTTCCTGTTCAAATCTTATTTCCGTAGGATACTTTTTACAAAGGTGACATTCGGTAATGGAATTACACGTTCTTAAGTATACAAAAAACCCCTCTAAAATCATTCATAAAATACTAATCTTGCTGATACAAAAGTGGATGTAAGACATGAACAGATCATTTTAAAAAAATAGGAATGACCAAAATAAATGAGTCATTGTCACAGAAAGAAGATTAAAACTTGCTACAACCTATTTGTATAAAATTGGTAATTTGTTTAATGTTAATACTCAGTTCTGAGAAACCTGTGGTAAGAAAAGTATTTACATGCTGGTGGCAAAAGTATGTATTGACCTAAGCTTTCTGGAAAATCATGTATTAGTATGTACTAAGAGTCTTTAAAAAGTTTAGGGCAGCTGGGTGGCTCAGTTCGTTGAGAGTCCAACTCTTGATAACAGCTCAGGTCATGATCCCAGGTGCCGGACTCCAGCTCCTACAGGTCCAGGGTTCCCCTGAAGGATGACAGTGTAGGCCAGAGAGAGTGAGAGAGCCTTGTGTTTCGTTCTGATCACCAGATGGGCATCCCTGCCCACCTGGCAGGTATCTCTACCATTTTGGCAGGCATCTCTGCCCTGTCTGGTTCTCAAGCTTTATTTATGGCAAAAGGTACAAGAACCAGAGAGAGCAGTAAATGATTTCTCATAGGTAAGTTTTACAATTTTCCAGGACATGGGTTCTGCAGAAGTTACAATTCTAATAGTAATGATTGTCATAAAAAACTTAGCTACAGGTATTCATGGTGTCATAGGTATTTTTACAAAACCTCAGGTCTAGCCTTAACGAAGTGACCTCTAACCAAGAGGCAAACAGCATTGTTTAGTAAGGGTCAGTTTTTTATGAGTAAGGGTCATTAGGCTGTTTATAACTCTAAGAGAAAGTTCCCAGAAAAGCAGGTTCTCAGGAGTCATAATGCCTGCTCTCACAGTCCCGAAGATGATTGATACGTTTTATTGCAGTAGTGACTTTCACAAAGGCGTTCAGGCTCAGAAGGTAGTCAGTTATCAGATAATTGCTTAGGGGAAACTATATGTTGCATTAGGGTGTATCTAGTTTACTCATCTTTTCCCTGACCAGGTGCAATCATGCCTCAGGGACAGGGCAGGGGGACAGGCCGCTCCTGACACTAACCAGCAAAGCACTCTGAGGTTTAGTGCCCAAGCAGAAATGAAAAGTTTCAAGAGGGTAGATTTTGGGAGTTATCTGGGGGCAAGAGACCATGCAAACTTGCCATACACTCACCAGGAATTTTCACTCTACCAGTGAGTTCAAATAGCTCCCAACACCCAGGGTCATGGAATTGAGCCCCCGTCAGGCTCCGAGTCTAGAGCCTGCTTGGAATTCTCTTTCTTTCTTTCCCTGTCTCTCTTTCTCTCCCTCTTCCCACTGCCCCTCTTCACCTCTCATGCATTCTAAAATAAAAAATGAAAAAAGTTTAGATAGGCCCTTTGATTCACTGCACTGACTCTCATTATGTAATAATCTAAGGGAACTGACAGAGATTAGGACAGAGATTTATGGGGAAGGCTATATATGGCAACTCTTAAAAGAACTGAAAAGTAGGAAATAATACTAGTAGGGAAATCATTGAATTTTCATTCACCCATCTCATGAAACATTATACAACAAATAAAAATTATGTTTTTTTAAAATTCTTTTTAATGTTTACTTCTGAGAGCAGGGGGAGAGAGAGGGAGAGACAGAGTGGGTGCTAATGGGGAAGGGACATAGAGAGACGGAGACACAAAACCTGAAGCAGGCTGCAGGCTCAGAGCCTGACACAGGGCTTTGAGCCCACGAACTGCAAGAACATGACCTGACCCGAAGTCAGACTGAGCCACCCAGGTGCCCAAAAATTATGTTCTTAATGAATATTCAGTGATGTAGGGAAGGTTTTCCAAGTTCTATAATGTCAAATGGAAAAACAAGATAAACCTAAATATTAGATTAATTAAAATTATTGACAAAGTATGTCTGTGTATGTGCATAATTTATACATGCCTGAAAAAAAGAGCAGGAAATATACTGAAATATTACAAGTTAGCTGGTGATAGGCTTCTCATTGATTTTTATTTTTACTTATACTTAGCAATCTCTTCTTAAAATGTCACGTATCCTCATATTGGAGCAGCGGCGGGTGGGAGGTGGTAGATGTTAACAGTAAAACAGTCAGTCCCCTTGGTTTGGTCCCCCTGCCCCCACAATACTTAACTCCCCATCACTTAGTACCACTTAGAGCTGAATGGCTAGGTGTTTTCTAGGCACAGACCTTTTCAAAGACCCTTCTCCTTACACTTCTTGTCTTTTCGAGGTAATCAGGGCCATCTGTGACTGAAAGGACATGTTTCTCCCCTGGTTATTAAGAAATTCAAGAAGAAGTCATTAATGCTGGAGCGAAGGGGATCAGCCCTACCATCTGCCCAGGGCGCCCCTCAGCCAAGCTTCTGCCTCCACTCTTCTGTCCACCCCCAGAGCCTGCCCAGTCAGCCCTGTCCCAGCACCGAGTGAAAGTCCCAGAAATCTACCAGGAGTTACCTCGCCATGCGTGACCTGGTTACAGAAAGGCCGGTTTATACTCTGTGGCATAAACTCCCAGCTCTGCAAGCTGACGGGTTTTATGGTGATAGCGATAGAATCTTTTAAAATAATTAAAAATAAAAGTCTCCCTCAGTTTTGCTGGTCTATAATTTCTAGGTAAAGGAAAAACACAAAAAGGAGAAAAAAGAAAACTAAATCAACCAAAACCAGACAGCCGCTGGGCACATTTATACTTAGTACATATGGATGAAGAGCACTGTTATGTATAGAGTCCCTTGCCCTTGTCATACTTGGTGCCGAAGGCTTTACGGACGCCGTGCCGGGTAACTCTCACACGAGCCCCCGAGAGTGAGATGTGATGCTGGACCATTGCTGGATAGTGCACGTGTCTGAGGCACAGCGAGGGCATAGAACTTGAATTTGAACTCACGTCTGTGGAGTCCAGAGCCTACCCTCTCAAAGAGGGTTTTGCCTTCGTGTTGTCAGGATGTCACTGCTTAAAAGGCTATTTAGACATGGAAGGCTTTTGTATGTATGTCCTTATGTATCTTTATTTGGTTTTGAATCTCCTATCCCAGTTCTGATCCTGTTTGCTCCCAGATTTTCCCTTTAATGCCACCCCATATATTTTTTTTTATAGAGTGGAAATAAGGTGTCAATCACTACTACCCCATTTGAAAACACGTCAATCAAAACGGGACCAGCCAGGAGAAACAGCTATAAGAGCCGGATGGTGAGGCGGAGCAAAAAATCTAAGAAGAAAGAAAGCCTAGAAAGGTTAGTTAAAGCAATATTTTTGTGGGTTTTTAATATACCCATGTTGGGGGAAGGTTATTCCTTAATTAACACGTATGACGAAGATTCGTTTTTCTGTGAGACATTTGGCGCCGTGGTTCAAATATATATACATTAAAGTGCACATTCATAATAGCATTTTTCACAATGAAAAGATTTACATAGTTACATCATACAAGAATTCAGGCTGCATTTTTGTTTTTGCCCCATATGAGTACCATGAACAGCACTTTGCTGTTTCTTAAGCCTCTACACTTGAGTTGGATTTGAGGCCCTGGACCTTCAGGCACTTTTTTAACATTAAATCTAAGTTTAATAATATCCTTTACATTATCTGAGAACAAATAGTTGCTATTTTTTTAACAGTTGCTATTTTTTAATGCCAGATACTGTAAAATAACTGTATCTATAAAGCATCCACCTAAGTTTAAAAATAAAGGGGCTTTGTTTTACTTCAGATGTAACTGGCTTACACATGTGCAATCTGGGAGGCGGTGTGAGTCCTTTTGTGCTCTATGCAGACACTGGAAAGACGTGTGCATGTGTTTCTGGTGGGGACACTTCTTGCCAGGCACCTGTCTGGATGGGCTCCCCACATGACGCCGCAGCAGCACCCCTCCTTTTTCCACTCGGATCTAATGTGTCTGATGTATTAAGAGAAATTTTGATGACAGAAATGTGGGGAAATAAGCAAATGAAAAAGGGATGCTTAATAACTCCAGGAAAGACGAAGTCCTCCAACAAAGGAAATGGAATGATGTTTTGCATGGCCCAGCTGTGAACAGTATTTATAATATAAAAGAGAGAAAAGCCCAGCCTCTTTTCTAACTGAAAGTTTTGTTTTAGCTCTAGAGGGAGGAATAGAAAAGGGGAAGTGTGTTTGGTCAGAAGATGGAAGGGGGTTGTGTAAGAGCTCAAGTGTCATCTTCTGTACAAGGAAATCAATACATTGTTTCTAAAACTGAAAAAACGAAAACATGAAGAGATTACTTAGCAATATGCAGACAAATAGGTGAAGAAAGAGCTGAAGGAGTAGAAAGTGGTTTCTGTGCCGAGTGGGGCTGAGGGCAGAGCAAAGGAGTTGCTATCTGTCATTAGGAACTTTATGAAATGATTTCATTGTTTAACTCCAGTACATTCATTACTTAAATTCAAGTTACACCCACACACAAATTCTGAGATGCAGTCTTTTGTATTAATATGTGATTTCTATACTTTGCTTAATGGGTGCTTTTAGATTTTAATTGTGCTTTAAGTCCTATAGAACACATTGTTTCTAAAAGAGTAGCAGCATTTAAACGTTTTGCTTAAGCTCACTGCGGGTGAGTGAGGCTTCCATGACGAAAAGGTGAAAGAACTCTCTATAGCCACTTGTACTTCTAAGCCATCTGAAGCTTTCTTTCCCCCTTTAAGATATGCTTGTTGAGCCCTAAATACACATTTGCTTCTGCTGCAGCTGTATAGTGTCTGGTGCCCTGCTGATAATGATAAGCTTCAGTTCACCTTTCTTGCTTTTTCTATGTAAATGTACAGCCTGCATTGTCATTAGGAATATTCGAGAGCCCACAGTGGAATAGGCCCAGCAAACAGCCCCTCGCTGATAAAGCCTCTGCCGGGTGTATCGCCATTAAAGAATTCTGTATCCAAGATGATGGTTTTTCTTCCAGAGACTTACTTTGTATTATCTGTTAATTAAATTGTGTCACTGTATCTGAGGGTTACATACTTAGAAGCTTTCAGGTACGAAACACGTTCCTCATAACCCTGACAGATAAATAAATGACTATATATTTCATAGGCTTTCTATTTGTCCTATTCAATCACTTCTTCTTAAAGTCTTTGGAATGAAGAGTGCTTCCATTGTATACTAGCAAAGACCCTTCCTTTCTGAGTTATAAGAAGGTTTTTAAAACGGAAGTGGGAACCTGTACCTTAGTGTGGGGTCTGCCACCATGTCGCTGTCCCTGGCGCAAGGTGTGAACCGAGCACACCGGTAATGTGGGGAGATGGTGCCGGGGGGTGGGTTCTGTGTAGAATCTGATCCGTTTGCTCGTTTTCACTCTAGGAGGAGATCCCTTTTCAAAAAACTAGCCAAGCAGCCTTCTCCTTTACTCCACACCAGCCGAAGTTTCTCCTGTTTGAACCGGTCCCTGTCATCAGGGGAGAGCCTCCCGGGCTCCCCCACGCACAGCTTATCTCCCCGGTCCCCCACGCCCAGCTATCGCTCCACCCCTGACTTTCCATCAGGTGAGTCTGTCTCCTGAGCCAAACAGCAGGGGAGAGCTGAGAAGGGGTCAGAGTCACCATCGGAGCCCCTGAGGGACTGGAGCTCATTCCAACCCAATGAAAGAAGGTTGGGCATATAAATCAGTGAGTGGCCATAAGACACTGCTACTTAGACCCATCAGGGCAGGAGATACTGAGTTGAACCCTGATGTGGGGGAGGTTTATCTGAAAAGCAGTTATTCATTAGAGTTAGTTGCTAAGACAATTTGCTGACCTTGATATGACCTGACCTACAACCTTTTGGGTTAGAAGCATGGAAAGAAAAGGGAAGGAGTCAATTGCTCACGGCTTTGTGTTTTCCACCCATAGGTACTAACTCCTCTCAGAGCAGCTCCCCAAGCTCTAGTGCCCCCAATTCTCCAGCGGGGTCAGGACACATCCGGCCCAGCACCCTACATGGTCTGGCTCCCAAACTCAGCGGACAGCGCTACCGTTCTGGAAGGCGGAAGTCGGCTGGCAGCATCCCGCTCTCTCCACTGGCCCGGACCCCGTCTCCCACACCACAGCCCACCTCCCCTCAGCGGTCACCATCCCCTCTGTTGGGACACTCGCTTGGCAATTCCAAGATCGCGCAAGCCTTTCCCAGCAAAATGCACTCCCCTCCCACCATTGTCAGACATATTGTGAGACCTAAGAGTGCAGAGCCCCCAAGGTCTCCACTGCTCAAACGCGTGCAGTCAGAGGAGAAGCTGTCTCCTTCCTATGGCAGTGACAAGAAGCACCTGTGTTCCCGCAAGCACAGCCTGGAGGTGACCCAGGAGGAGGTCCCCCGGGAACAGCCTCCGCGGGAAGTGACCTTGCAGAGCCTAGACGAGAATGTGTGTGACGCCCCTTCTCTGAGCCGCGCCAGGCCTGTGGAGCAAGGCTGCCTGAAGCGCCCTGTCTCCCGGAAGCTGGGGAGACAGGAGTCTGTGGACGAGCTGGACCGAGAGAAGCTCAAGGCCAAGGTGGTGGTGAAGAAGCCAGATGGTTTCCCAGAGAAACAAGAATCCCACCAGAAATCCCATGGACTTGGGAGTGATTTAGAAAACCTCTCTACTTTTAGGCTAGAAGAGAGAGAGAAGAAGATATATCCAAAGGCTTTGGAAAGGTCGAATCATTTTGATAGCAAAGGGGCCTTGCAGGAGGCCCCATCCTTGGGCAGCCTGCTGAAAGGGGCTCTTCACAAGCAGGCCAGCGTTCGGGCCAGCGAGGGGATGACCTCAGAAGGGGCAGCCGCTGGTCACGGCCCGACCCCCGGGGACCACAGCCAGGGCGTCTGTGACTTCAAGCGCACCTCTGCTCCCAGCACCCTGCAGGACACTGTGTGCCACTCCGCTGACAGGTCCAGCTCTGGGAAGGGTGAAAACACAGAGAAGGCCTCCCAGGCTAAGGAGTGTCTCCGATGTGAAAAGTTAGACAGCAAACTGGCCAACATCGATTACCTCCGAAAGAAAATGTCGCTTGAAGACAAAGATGACAGCCTATGCCCTGTACTCAAGCCTAAGATGACGTCTAGTGCCCACGAAAGCCTGCCCGGGAACCCAGTCCGGCCCATGGGTGGACAGCAGGAGGCCCCAGCGGCCTCTGAGAGCCGAGCATTCATGAGCCCTGCCCATGTAGCTCAGATCAGCGCTGTCTCCTTTGTCCCCCTCAAGGCACTAGCTGGCCGGGTGGACGGTGGAGTGGAGAAGCCAGGCTTGGTTGCTCCTGAGTCACCTGTCCGGAAAAGCCCCTCCGAGTATAAACTAGAAGGTAGGTCTGTGTCCTGCCTGAAGCCAATTGAAGGCACTTTGGATATTGCTCTCTTATCTGGACCTCAGGCCTCTAAGACAGAGCTGCCTTCCCCAGAGCCTGCCCAGAGCCCCAGCCCGGCCAGCGATGTGGGGCCCTCTGTGCCGCCGGCTCTCCCCAGCACGGGAGCCAAGAAGGGTGAGACGGCGGGTCAGAGGGAGCCTTCCCCTGGCGGCTTCAGGATGAACAAGTCCTACCTGCTGGAGCCCCGGTTCCCGCCCCCCAGCCGGGGTCTCCAGAATGCACCAGCAGCTCCCGTGCCTTGCTCTGACCCAGAGCTAAAACGGGACAGGAAAGCTTCCCGTGCGGCCAGGAGCCCAGTGACGGTCATGGAAAGTGATCCCCAGCTGAGAGAGGGGGGCCCCAGCAAACACCAAGACCACAGTCGCGACACCAAACTCCTCCTCTCCCTCGGGCCAAACCCGCAGGGCGCAGGCGCTGACCCACCCAGGATGCGGGGCCTGCTGCAGCCTGAAGGTACCGTCTCGAGAGAGAAGCCGAGTGGGAAGGAATCCTTTGACCGGGGCCCTTCCATGGCCAGGGGCGAGCGGTCTGCTGTGAGGGCTGACTCGCACAGGGACCCCTCCATGGAGTCGTATCCTCCAGAAGCTGCTAAAACCAGTGATAATTCCAGAAACCTCCTCTCCGGGGGAAGGACCCGCCCAGATTCCTACGCACAGACCCACGCCATGGAGAAAGCATGGGGATCTTGTGGCAAGACAACCCCCAGAGATGTCCGAGATGAGGTGAGGCCACCGGCACGGGAGGAGGCTGGTTTGCAGTCAGCAGCGACTCCTCGCGAGAGGGAGCTGGGCAGAGGGAGAGGCGGCATGGAACCCCAGCCAGAAGCTGCTCCCAGCCGGGGGTCCCAGCAGCCAGCGGGCACTGAGCGTGGGAAGGAGGACCAGCTCTCTGCTTTCCCATCTTTGCAGAAAGACGGTCCCAAGGAACCGGAAAGGAAAGAACAGCCTCTACAAAAGAACGTCGGCAGTAGCTCTCAGTCCCCGCTGGTCACCAAAGACCTGCCCGGCCTGGCCGCTCAGCAGCTCGGCAGCGCCCCGAGCCACACCGCAGGCAGAGAGCCGGGCGGCAAGCCCTGTGCCACAGAGCCCAGCCTGGGCCCCCAGGGCCCTGCCAAGCCCGCTGCAGTGCATGGCGAAAGCAGCAGCCACAGACCCGGGCCTGGTCCCGACCCAAGCCCTGCAAAGTCCAAGCACCCTGACCGAGCCGTCTCCTCCCAGAAGCCAAGCGTTGGGCCAGCGGCAGACGGAGAGTCTGCGGCCCAGCCCCCGGTTGGCCCCAGCCGAGAGAGGAAGGGCAGTGGTAAGGGCTTGATGGACGTGCTCCCCGCCCGCCCAGGCTGCCAGAACACAGCCACCCAAGCGATTAGCCCAGGAGGAAGTGGACCCTCAGTTCTGCTGCACACGCAAGGGGGTCCTCTCGACGCCAAGGTAAAACCCACCAGTGGTGGGCGGCCCCCGGAGGCGCTGGAGAAGCCCACGCCTCCGCCACAGCAAGGACACCCCAGAGGGGTTGAGCAGGGGGACCAGAGAGTGGCCCCTGCCAGTGAAAAGCAAAACGTGTCTCCAAAGCACCCCAAACCATCCACTGTGAAAGATTGCCCCCCTCTGTGCAGACAGACAGACAGGAGTCCAAGTTCACAGGCTGCCACCACCACAGACAGGAAGTCTGAGGGGAAGAAATGCACTGAAGCACTTTACCTTCCAGCCGACGGTGGGAAGCTGGAGGCCAGCCTTGCCCTGGCACCCAGCGAGGCCCGGCCCAAAGGCCCAGAGCGGCCGGCAGCTGCCATGGGGAAGGGTTTGCCAGAGGCCAAGGGCAAAGTGCTGAGTCCCCAGAAGCCGCTGACAGAGGCAGGCAAGCCCAGCGGCATGAAACGGTCGCCCTCGGCCACCGGACAGAGTTCTTTTAAATCCACTGCCATCCCGGAAAAGTCTCTGAGCTCCTCTTCCAGCTTTCCTGATGCCAGACTGGGGGCTCGAGAGGCTGCTGCGACCGGCGGTGACGCATCTTTGGCCAAGGTCAGCGGGGCTGCGGGGAAGACCCTGCCCGGTGGCGATGGCAGAGCCCACATGACAAAGAGTGACTCTCTGCCATCCTTCCGGAGCTCCACCATCACCCTGGAGTTGCACCCCCCAAGCCCGCACGTGGCAGGGGGAGCCGGCGACAGGGACAAGGCCCTGTCCATAACTGCCACCACGGGAGAAACCAAAGGCAAAGAGCCTGTCGCAGCCTTGCCCTCTCAGACTAGGAAACAGATCTCGGGCAGAGAAGTGACCAAGGTGTCCCCAGCTCCAAACCCTGACCGGCCCATCACCCTTTCTTCTGAGAAGGACTTCGTGGTGCGGCAGAGGCGGGGGAAAGAGAGTTTGCGCAGCAGCCCGCACAAAAAGGCCTCCTAACAGGGCAGGCCCCAGGCCGGACTGGGGAGACCCGACCTGAATGTGTACCTGAGTCTTGACTACCTTGTGAAGCCAGCACTGTGTGGGAATGCCTGCCAGGCAGAGCCTGCAGGCTCTCGGCAGAGGAGGAGAGGGAGAGAGAGAGAGAGAGAAAGAGGGGACCTTCTTCCAATTGCCTTCCCGATTGTAACCCGAAAACTGTTACCAGAGAGTGTCTGTAGGAAAAAAAGAAAAGAGCAACAATAAAGAAACACCTTTACAGCGGAGGGTGGTTGAGGAAAAAGATTCTCTCTGTAAATACCTAGCAGTGTGTTTGGTTTGGGATGTAGAGTGATATCTTGCTGCTGATGGCGTTGTTTACCACAGCTTTTTTTCCCCCAGTAGGATTTTGCTTTACCACTTACCATCATGTAGTAATGAAGCAAAGTGGTTAAAACTCGGTGTGTGTAAAAGTTTAGCTGCACTCATGTTCGTGTATATATATGCATATATACACATCCACCCACATGGTTTGCTCTGTGGTTTAAGAGACTATTTCAAGACTACATTTTTATTAAGTTAAAACATTCTTAGAGTTCAAGATGAAAGAAAGCCCTAAAGACAGTAGATGGTGAGTTTGTGTGTGTCTTTTTAACCCGAGATTTCGATAGTGCTGTATCTGGCTCCGTAGATTTCCAGATCTTAAAGCAAGAACTACTCTAATCACTGCATTTGCCATCTTCCTCCATTAGGAATGGCCGGAACGAGCGGAGGTAACCACTTTCATGTCACAGTCATCCCAGTGGACTTGATCCTGGGTCCAGCTGTCTGAAAGGCCAGTTATCCTTGTCTGTGGGTATATATGTTGGGTCTTCACCCTGGGTGTTGTGGAGGCTCTAAACACATGTCAGCTTTATTTCTCTCACTTTCCCTTCTTTTCACGCTCTTAAACTCAGGCCTCGATGCTATGAGTTACTAGTCCAAGAAGCACACGTTGTGTAGTAGTCTTGCACCAGCCCTGCTCTTGAACAAAAAAAGAAAATTACTGGCCACACACAGATTGGAGAGTACTTAAGTTGAATAATAAGCATCAGGCATTGGAAGAGGTTTTAAATTTGCATTTTTGAGGGAAAAGGGGGGCATCATAGCATATATATTAATGAATAATCAGGACATCAGATACATTTTAATACATAGCTGGGGCCTTATGTTGTAGATGAAGCTTGCTGTTTTTAGCAAGTTCCTGGGTTTCACATTCATTTCTGATGCATCGAGTAGCTCCATACATTTCATAATATGATCTCTTTATTCGTATGCAAAAAAAATACTGTATTAATAAAGAGCAGCATTTTTTAACAAAAAGACTTGGTGGAGCTATTTGGTGCTTGAATGTGACTGTCCTTTTTACTTTTGCTAAGCCTTATTTAAATTTTGTATACCATGGAATATGTAGACTTCGTCACATCATTTAGTGCTGAGGGTTTTTTTTGTTTGTTTTTGTTGCAGTTGTCCTGGTGGGTTGTTTTGTATCGTAAGATGGCACTTGATAACCTAAGTACTAAGGCACTAAGAGAAAATACACACAGATAAGTATTTATAAGATGCTTGGGATCCATGGCAGGATTTTCTGTTTTGTTTTTCAAGACAGAAAAACAATTCCCAATAAATACGAATTCAGCACCCAAACCCCCTCGGAGGTCTCAGTATCTAAATTGTTCATCTAAAGCACAGCCTGTGGATTGTAAATTATTTAGCAAGGCTGTAAACTCTGCTCCAAAAACAAAGGCAGAACTTAACTGACTGCTGGGTTGTCCTTCATTGTAAAATGAGTTGGCAAAACAAAACAAAAAGTGCCCCCCACCTTACCCCTGGTTTTCCCCCCCCTTGTAGTTTTACGCTTTCCCCATCACTAACGTTGCGAAATTGTAGAAGAAACACATATTTTAGAAGAACCTAAATGGGTTTCCAAAGTGGTCTCAACATTTATAATTCATATCTGTGTTTGGCAGTTGTCAGAACCCAGTCCTCTGTCCTCAGACATCATGACAGGTGTGTCGGGAGGTAGTTCATGGTTTACAGCCTTTGCTTTTTAACTGTCCAGTTTCCTTTAAAGCACAACTAGCTGCTTGTTTACAAATGATATTTTTATGTATATTTTGTATAGTGTATTATCATTTTTGCCAAATATGTTTTTGCATTTTGGATGAGTAAAGAGTACTTAAGGTTGCATTCATGTAAACCCTGTTCGTTGTTGTAAACCTCTCCAATCAGCTGGTAGAAATTCCCCTGTGTTCTCTTTGGTCCGTCTCCTGTGATTGTAAGGTGTGCTCCTCGGTAGTACTCCCAGCTGTAGATTTACCAGCTTACCAGTTTGTTAGGATCTGTGCAATAAAGTGTTTGCAGTCTTATTTTCTCTAAGAAATTCCCTATGGATGTCATAATTGTTGTATATTGAACAAATATTTATACTTATGCAGTTGCATAACATTGAAATAAAAATTTAGCATGAAAAGATAATGACTAATATTTTTCTCTTATCTACCCATATGTCTCTAAAATTTACTGAATATCACTGTGTGTTATGGGAAGTATGGGTTTTTTGCAGATTGCTTTTTGTTGAGTGGACTGGTTTGCTAATTTTTTTTTAACTTACACAAACATCTTCTATTCTTGAAGATTGTCTTCCTATAATGCCTTCCTACGTTTTCTACCAACCGGACTCCTTGCCTACAGAACTTACCAGCTTCTGCACCAAGGTTGCTGTCTTTCTAGTCTCTTCCTCAGTGAAACCATCTCATTCACTTCTCCTGTAACCTTCCTCCATCAGTTACCATTGTGCCCTGTCCTCTTGGATTTTCTCCTTTCCTGTGTTCTTCCTCATAATCAAAAACCACTGAAACTGTCAGGAAGGAAAGAAGCAGCCTAACATTTCTTTTCTACCATTTATATATACATACACACACACATACATACACGTCGTGCTGGGCAAGATGCTTTTCGTCTACCATCTCATTTTCTCATTTGAGCCCAAACCAGATGATAGTGGCTTCCCCATTTTATAGATGAGGAAGCAGGCCCAAACAGGCTCTGTCGTTTGTTTAATATACTCCCTCTAGAGGGAATTTGGATTAGAATCCAGATTTTTTCTGGTTCCAAAGCTCTTGACCTTTCTAAACATCACAAGGTGTTGTGTAATTGAATTCAGATCTAGGCCCCTCTGTGAAAGATCTAAGCCATCTCATTGTCTCTTTCTTTACATGTAGAAAAATCATATGGTGCAAAATTACATGTTTGATGTAATTGGTGGGAAACCACAAGCCAAGGAAGCTAATCATTCTCTGTAGTATGGCTCCTTTATTAATTCTAATTCATCAGCAGGTGATTTCCCATCTAGCATATGGGGATTCACATGACAACACAAATGTAACATGTAAAAGGGTCACTTTATTAATTACAAAAATTTGCGTCCTCCAATATCAGCCAGGAATTAAGGAATTCAGTGGCCAGGCAGCACTCTAAATCTGATTACCCATCATTCAGTATGGTTTGAACTCATTCCTCAAATCAGTGTTCCTCCTCCCTTCTACCTCTATCCCGGTGAATATTACACCCATTTTCCTGTAACTACAAAAGCGAGAAATGCCCACTGCTTTGTTGCACATCAGTTTCATGACTTTTTGCATATGGGAAGTCAGTCAGTCTGGCTCAGGTTCAAGTTCTCTGACAGTTCCGACTCCTTGGACCCGGGACTGGAATCCTAGCATCAGTCCTCACAGAAAAGCAGCAGCCTCCCACTGATTTCTGGAACGTGCATTCCCAAAGACAAGATGGCCATCACTTGTCACAGGCTGGCCGTGGGACTCTGTTCCAACATGCGGATGCAGGCAAGCACATCAAAAAGGGAACCTGCTCCCAAATCTGTCATACCATGTGTACTCAGTGACTTGCCAGTCATGTCTGTTGAGATGTGGAGAGAAGAGAGATATGTTGTATATGGTTACTAGGTCCTGCCCACACCGCTTTATGAAAAGTCTGTTCATACTGTAAAGCTGTAAGCCTCTCACAAATACTGCTCTGCTATTTCATTAAGCACAGCCGGGAGATGGCTGTCAGTAGCCAGGAGGTGAAGAATGAAGATGTTTACAAAGCCTGAAGCAACATGTTGCATTTACCAAGCCTTCATATGTCAGGCTGGCATCACCATATCCTCCAGCCCTAACCTGTCTGCATAAAAATCCCCTGCCCGAAAATCCTGTCCCTTTGGAATACGTGCCCTGTGTTACACACCATGCTGTGCCGAAGTGACTTACCCAGGCTGGAGACAGATTGATGCCTGCACCTGCCCATTCACACCCATCAGTGTGATGCCACCCTGGTAGTGCGAGTCCAAGCTCCTCTATTCCATCCACGTGGTCATCCTTAGAACAACCATGGCTGTCTGACCGCAAAGAAACAGAAAGAGCCACTGGTAAAGCTTGGGCTTGACCATTTGCATTTTTAAACACAAAGCCTTGGGGCACCTGGGTGGTCAGTGGTTAAGCGCTGATTCCAGGTTTCGGCTCACATCATGATCTCACAGTTCCGAGGTTTGAACTGCACTGCCACGCGGAGCTTGCTTGGGATTCTCTCTTCCCCTTTGTCTCTGCGCCTCACCTGCTGGCTCCCTCTCTCTCACACTCTCTCTCTCTTATCTGTGTCTCTCAAAATGGATAAATCAAAAAAATTACTTTAATAAAAATAAAAACACAAAGCTTTAGGAAAAGTCTGCCTCCTTTTTTAGTATCTGTAAATTCACATTTCCAGTGACCTCTCCATTCTTGCACCTTTGTAAAAAAGCAGAAACAGTCTTTTTTAAAAAACCGGGAAAGTTTTACTGCATAGCATGGTCGTTGAAGGCAAATTAGAAAAAGGAAAAGAAGAAAAATGAATCCCTGACATCCCACCAGCCACTCGTCATTCTTCAATTTATATAGGTTTTTACTTTTTTTCAAAAACCTGAAGTAATAGTGGCTATGAGGTCTGCTGACCTCTTCTGCTTCGTATTAAATCACAAATATATTTCAATGTCTATTAATATACTTGTGCAGTATTGTTCATAATGGCTGCGTGGCACTTCATTTTATGGGGAGCTATCTCGCTTTGATTCACGTGCACGTGCGTCATGGCAGAGGGCCTCCGAGGCAGACGACTGGGTCGTCCCACCAGTTCTCAGCTGCCTTATGCCTGAGTTCATTTAATTTATCCCCACACTTCCTTTCATCCCCTCTCCCACTCTCTAGGCAGCCATGTTAATTCATGGTTTATCTTTTGTGTTCTTACAGAATACTGGTATATTGTTTTGTATGTGTGTCTTTTTAATTTATAAAAATGATCATGCCAATATGTCATTCTGGGTTTGTTTTTTCCCCATCAAGCTCTCTATGTTGGTTCACAGACTGACCCCTGTGCCTGAAGGGGGAGGAGAAACAGAAGACAGTGGCAGACCACCCCAGATCGGTAGGTGGCAGGTTTAATGAGCAGGGAAACTTGGTGGCCACGAGGCAAGTAGATTGCTATGCCCATATGTCAGAGTCTTAAAAGTTTATACTAGAGGTCGTAACTGGGTTTAGTCATGTGTACCATCCAGATCAACAGAATGTTGCTTTCTTAAGGCTCCTCGTGGAAACCAGCTCCCACTGTGGGAATGGTGAGGGGAGCGTGCATTCCAAGGACCGGGGAGGGCATGAGGAGCCTCTCATTGCCCAGATCCAGCTCATGGGTCAACCAGTAGTCCTGTCCTCTTGATGAGGGTAACAACACTCAATGTTGTGGAGATGTGAAATTTTCTTGAGAAATATATCCTAGTAGAATTCGTGGATCACATACTGTATGTTACTAATTGGTGTCAGAGAGTCCTAGAATGCCTATGCCTGTCTATGTCTGTAAGCCATGAATGCGGTTCCTACAAACCCACATCCCACCAGTGCTGTTATCTAGGTCTTCCTAACAGAAACCTTTATCTCATTTTAAGTTGTATTTCTCGAATTCCTAGTGACACCAACAGGTTTCTAATGTTATTATCCCATCCAAGAATATAGAACATCTCCCCATTTGTTCAGATCATTCCCTAATTTAGTTAGACCTCTGTTTATTGTTGGCTGTTTAGGTTGTTTCCAAAGACCAGATGAAGAGTAGTAGGGACACCCAAGCTGTTTATAAAGCCCATGAACAAACATGAAAGGAGGAGTAGAGAGATGACTACTCCAGTGGCCACCTGTCTTTTGCTTACCTTTGTAAGCTTTAATACCTTGTCTTGAACAGTCAAATACTTAGAGAATGTTATCCAAATTTGGCGGGATGAGAGGAGGAAGTTCAATGAAGTTCACTGTTTAATCTTTCATGAACAATAATGGCTTTTAAAAATAGTAGATTAGTTCTTTCCTTTTTCAAGATCCACATTATTCAGTAAGTGGTTTCATATTGTAAGTAGATAGGATGGAACGGGAGTGGGGGCAGGGGGGGCGTGTGGGAGAGCAGGCGAGCTTAGCAGCACAGTCTTGTGGCCTGGTAGTTGTGGCAAGAGACTAACAGGTTTTCTGCCCAGGATGTCTCACCCTGGGATTTGAAGACTTCTTAGCCCCTTATTCCCATTTTGTTACAAAATTTCCTCTTGTAGAAAATGGAGCAGTTCTGTGCTCGCTTCGGCAGCACATATACTAAAATTGGAACGATACAGAGAAGATTAGCATGGCCCCTGCGCAAGGATGACACGCAAATTCGTGAAGCGTTCCATATTTTTACCCAAAGCAATCTACACATTCAATGCCATCCCCATCAAAATTGCACCAATATTCTTCTCCAAACTAGAACAAACTATCCTCAAATTCATATGGAACCACAAAAGACCCCGTTTAGCCAAAGTTATATTGAAGAAGAAAACCAAAACAGGAGGCATCACAATCCCAGACTTTAGCCTCTACTACAAAGCTGTCATCATTAAGACAGTATGGTATTGGCACAAAAACAGACACATAGACCAATGGAATAGAATAGAGAATCCAGAGCTGGGCCCACAAATGTACGGTCAATTAATTTTTGAC
>NC_043705.1:47414954-47427411 GCF_006229205.1 Suricata suricatta
AAAAAAGAAAATGGAGCAGTTCTTCAACTCATCTGAAGCATGAAGTCTAATATATGACTCTGCTATTGGTTGATACATTCCGTTTAGGGAAGGACATTTTGCATGAAATCATTTGGCTTAGAGTCCAGTGCCTACCCAGTCTAACAGAATTCCCGCATCGGGGGTGGGGGAGCAGAGGAATCTGTTTGGTGATGAACGCCCAGATGATTCTGGTGATCAGCCAGTATCTAGGAGCCACACCTGGCTCGCCCATTCTTCTGTAGCCTTCAAGCTTACTCCCCCACCCCGCATCAGACATTTAACTCTTAACATTCTGGTTAAACACTCAGGGTCCCCAGTTGTGGCTTGCTTAGAACTAATTCATTCTTTCTTGCTGCAACTCAAGTTAATTTTGTCTTTAGCATTCAAGACAGATGAAAAACAAGGTTAGTCATACCTCTTGCATCTGATAGTAATATATAAAGACATTTAAAGGCCGTTTATTTCATACTTCCATAAACTTGAGAATTACAAATGACACTTAATGAGGAATTGGACAAGTAGGAATGATCTGACAGTTTCCTGTCTTGAAATTTTACCGACAGTGCCTGTGTTTGGGTCTGTCCTGTGTTCAGTTAGCAGTGATGGCTGCTGGCGCTGTGGAAAGGTATAATTTGCTACCAGATTGTGGGAGTTGCAGCTCATGCAGAGAGTCCTCTGGATGGAGGCCAGTCAGCTTTTATGGACTTCAGTGCTATTTGCTTCAGTACACTTTGAAATGCAGGGTCAGCTCACTGAGCTACAACGTGCAATAATAACACATTTTTATAGGAGTAGCTTGTCAGAGCAGTAACAACATACGATACATAAAACCAATAAACACACCATGTCTACAGATTCTATCCTAGTAACCGGGATAAAGCAATAAAATTGACAGCAGCTATCAAAAAGCTGCCTTTCTGACTTTGTAGGGTGAATTTACTGTTGCTTAAAACAGAGGAGCTGTCACAAAGCCTTAGATCAGTGTGCAGTTACGGAATAGCAAGTTGCATTACACGGAAGGGGCACATGGCTGATAAATGAAAGCAAAATGGGCAATTACGTTTTGCCAGGGCTAAACCCTACAGTCTTTCCTGTGATGCAGTCCTCATCACAGATAATCTGCAGAATACTTTTGTTTTTGTTTTAACTATTAGGGAGAACCGTGTGGCTATGGAATGGTGAGACGATGATTAGTATATCCTCTCTGCAGCTTAAATCCTATAGTCAGGAAAGAGCTTGAATTTGTTAAAATGTTCAGGAAATTCCATGCATGGTGGTTCTGTCTTAGACTGGATTCATTGAGGGTCGAGTTCCATCCTGTCTGATATGGGTGAAGGAAGGAAGGAGGGCATGAAACCAGTAGAGAAGGAGGGAAGCACAGAGAAGGAGAAAAGGAATGAAGGGAAGAAACAGCCAAGAAAGCAAAAGGAAAGAGAAACAAAGAGAAAAGGGAAGGAAAGAGGAAACACTGAGCGGGCTTTTTGCATCTTCGTGGTCACTACCAGGAATAGTTCCCAGAATTTCCAGAGCTGATCATCTAATTTGGTACAAGCAATTGAATGAAATCAACAAAACAAATTACCTGTGTGTCCTGCTACCTTCCTACCTGAATCCTCCAAGGTGAATGGCTCTGGCACAAGAGTGGGCAGCATGGGGTGATGTAGTCAGCAAGGATGCTCTCTCTTGACTTGGGAGGGTTGGCCGCCTGAATTGTAAACTAACATTGCCCTTGGGTCCCTAGAAAGAGGGGTCTTTGGTGTGGCACTAGTCAGGGAGCTGCCTGGGAGAGCCCCTGCTTTGCATACTGACAGGGGCTGGCCGAGGCAGCCATGCCCACTTCTGCATTAGGTCTCTTCTGAGCCCAAAACTCAATGGAAAAAGGCCTTGGTCATTGTCAGACTCAAAGCCAATACCAACACAGCAGTGGCTCAAACCGGCCCTCTCGGAATATTGCCCCACCATCTTAGGCCCAGGGAAGGAAGAAAGGTGGATGCTGGATGTGTCTCCATTCCGCATAATTTTAGCACTTAATTCTTCCTTCCCCACACATCTTTATTTTATCTAAAATGCTTTATTTTTGAGAGAGAGAGAGAGAGAGAGAGAGAGAGAGAGAGAGGGGCAGCCAGCAAGAGCAGGAGAGAGTCAGAGAGAGAGGGAAACACAGAATCTGAAGACAGGCTCCAGGCTCTAAGCTGTCAGCACAGAGCCTGACGTGGGACTTGAACCCATGAACCGTGAGATCATGACCTGAGCCGAAGTCGGACACTCAACTGACTGAGTCACCCAGGTGCCCGTCCCCACACATCTTTAAATGACTGCCTCTCCAATGCTCCATCTGGAAAGCCGAGGAAAACTTCCTTTTCAGGTAACTGTTTTCCCAAACAGTGGTATTCAAGGCAATTAAAGCAGCTAATTGTGTGATGTTTCATTTCATGAACAGAGTGGTGCTTTGCTCGTGACCATTCACCAGGTTCCCAGGCCACCTAGAGCTCAACGAGATCTAGTATCCATTCATCTCTGCCACCTCTCTTGGCTTTGAAGGAAGGATGTCTTTAAGTTGGAAGTTACCTGAGGATGGGGAATAAGGTGTATGTTCTCAGACACTTTGACCTGCTTCCAGAAAGTAAGGGGAAAAGAAAAGGCCCTTGAGAATAATTTTGAGATAATATTCTTGCTAAGAGGGCCTGGAGAAACCGTGGCCTGGGAGTTAACTGGGGTCCCTACTTCTTAGCATTTCTCACAGTGGGAGTAGGGTGAGACCAGTGAGACATCCACTTGGGTGCTAAATATAAGGGGGCACCAAAAACTCAATAATGAAGATAATATTTTAATACAATATCAAATTTAAAAAGTAATGCAAAGTATCAACCATGAACAAAATACCAAAATTTTAAATAAAGGCAGGATCAGTATTAATGATTTTTCCTTTTGCCTCAGGCTCTAACATGATTCACCACGGGACTATTATGAATCATGTTTTTAAAAATTTTGTTATTTTATTTATCATGGATTTTTTTCCATTAAAGTTTTTAAAATATTGCATTAAAATATTTTTGTCTGGATTGCTGAGGTTTTGCTTCTTGTTTTTTGGGGGTTTTTTGGTTCCCCCTTAGGTTATGCACCGAAAGCAAGATCCTCTCTCCCTTTACCTTGTGTCCTTAATCAAGAACTTCTGGAAAAACTTTGTCTCCCACTTAGTACTACACAAAAAAATCCCCCAAGACTACAAGACTAGCCGAGCATTTGCAAGAGAGGTTTATGGCATTTCTTCACTATTTCCTGTCTTTTTTGCTGTTCTTGGGGGGGATAGAGAGGTAGAGTTTCCATTCTGTTAATATGTCCCACTGTTAGGCCCTCAACATAATGGCTAATAAATTCTGATTGGGTATGAAAGTTAATTTTATTTTGATATTCCAATCAGATTTTCATAGCTTGAGTTACCACCTCTAGACTAAAATTGCTTCCAGAACTTGAGGCCATATAAATGCCACATCCTGAATATAAGAGATTTCAACTTTTGTCCACCGGTGCAGACCACAGAAGATCAAGCCTTAAAGGGATGGACCCTTTAGGTCTTGCAAGGCCTAAGTCCTAACACTTTGCTTTTCTCTGTCCTCTCTTGCTCTCTCTATATTCAGTGGTTCTGTCCTATCTTTTCCTCTGGCACAACCATGGCTGACAACCCCAGACTCAATAGAAACTCATTGAGCCAGACTATTGTGTTGTGGACAGCTAGAGCACAGTGATGCTTTCTTCTTCCCCTGGTTTTCGCTGCAAATGCACGGTCTTGATTGCTATCCCAGGTGAATAGACTTTTGGGAGCTGCTCTGGGAACGAAACCACCATTTATCTCATAGTTCCTGTGGGAAAGAAGCTTCTAAGGACCAGACGTTCAAATGAGAAGAGCATTTGGACCACAGCCCATGTGTAAGGTAGGATTTGTAATATAAGACCAAGCACACAAGATAGGTAGAAGAAACTTCCATGGTTCTGAAGTGAGGGTGGCCAATGTAACAAAAACCCTAGACCTTGGAGGATGAGAGACTGGTGGGGTGGTTTGCTTTTTGTTTTTGTTTTTGTTTTTGTTTGTACCTATTTACACCCTAGTGGCATTGTAGAGACCTTAGAGACTTAAGGATTAAGCAGACTAATGAAGTCAATTTGATATCACGCTTCATTTCTCAGCCTCTTCTTTTAAACTCACTTGTGTATTCCCTTTTTCATTTAAAATAAGCTTTGACACTTGATCCTCAACAAGTTTTTCAAATGACCAACTGTCTGAGGACTCAGAGCCAAGCACGATGCCCAAGCTGTGGGAGACAGAGTTTGGACTGGGGTCACCACTGCCGCCATGTTGTGGTTGTTGATCTCCCTTTAGGATCAAGGTAGGTGCTGCTTTGGGGGCGTCCAGGAGTGGAAGGGAGATAGCGTCCTAGAAATTCCTCTCTTGGCCTTTCCCTGCCATCGGTCCTCCAACCCCCTTTTATGTGAGGCAATGGCTGTGTCTCTCACAGCTGTTGTTTGGCCCCCTGGCCCTAGTCAGTTTATGCTCCAAGAAGGTTCATTAGCTCTGGGACTCAGAAAAGCACAGTGAGTCCCTGTCCAGCTGCAGGAGCCAATCTGAAAATTCTGACAGCCTGAAAAGGAACAGACAACAGTTCCTTTACTTGGGGCAATTTCATTAAACACATTTATTTGCCATCTCCAGAAACCTTTCGCACTAAATGTGCTGGTATTTCCACCTAAGGAGAAATTTAACTGAAAAAATGAGCAGAATAGCAACGAAGAGTAAAAATATTATAAGAAAGAAAATGCCCACAGCCGTAATCCCACAGGACAGTTTGACATCATATAGCTTAACTCCCCTTAAAGATGGGGGGTTCGCACACATGGTTTCCTCCAAGCCCTCAAATTTCTGCAGATTTTCTTTGTACCATGTTATAAAATAAATGTTGGAACAAGTGCAGTCCAGGGGATTGTGACTTAAGTTAATGGTGCTCTGCTGGGACAAGCTGGGGAGGAGATGCAGAGGGACGGTGTGGATGCTATTGGCAGCCAGATTGAGGTAGAGCCCCTGAAGATGGCTAAAAGCATCGATGCTATTGTCCGTCAGGCTGTTGTAGCTTAAGTCTACGTGACTCATTTTCCCAAGGCTCTGGAATGCTTGCTTGTCTATGGAAAGGAGGTCACAGTTGGATAAAATAAGAATCTGTAAGCTGCTCAAGGGCTGAAGTAGGTTGGTCTTTGAGATGCTCCCGTCTGGAAAGCGATTCCCCTGTAAATTTAGATGGCGGAGATCCACCAGACCTGCTAGAAGGTGCTGATTGCTGGTATCTGGGAGACAGTGAGAAAGATTCAGAACCTGTAGGAGATGAAGGTTTTGAAAAGGACTTTGTGGAGCCTTAACTTGCAAGTGGGTAAATGCCAAATCTAGACGTTCTAACCGAGGACATTCTTTGAATGCCTGACTCTGGAGACCAAGAGGCTCATTGTAACTTAGATTTAGGTATTGTAAGTGGGGCAGGTTTTTGAGTTGCAGATTGCAGCAGTTGGAAGCTGTTATATCATTGTGGCTTAAATCAAGTTTCTGAAGGTTTTCTAGTTTTTCCAAACACCCAACACCAAGGTCAAGTGTCCTCACATTGCCTTTGATAGAGAGGTCTGTGAGGGATGGAAAACTGGCAGCATTGATTTGACACAATTGGTCAAAATTATTCACATTGAGAACTAATTTCTTGAGAGTGTTCATACCCTCAATCCCAGAGGGTAACTCTTTCAAGTGAGTTGCTGTCAGATCCAATTCCTGGAGTTGAGTGAAGCATCGAAATGTGGTAGATGAGATATCAAAGAAATGGTGCTTCTGTAGATTGATGCTTTCAACAGACACTTCGCAAAGTCCCTCAAGCATGGCTGAAGTAAGGTCTTGGTCTTCAGTGTCGTCGAACGTCCCCAGCCAGAGAGATTGAGTAGTAGAGTTCTGTAGACCATTCAATATAACAGACAAGTTAAGAGTCCCACCAAATTTCAAACTTTGGAATCTTTTCGAATGGAAAGCTCCAGGCTCAATGCCTCTAATGTCATTGCCATTGAAATTAAGGCTTAGGTTGGTGGCCTTCTCTAGACCATTCACGTCTTCACTAGAGAGATAGGAGATAGCATTATTCTGAAAATCCAGGACTTTCAAATTCTGTGTTGGAAAGTTTTCTGGAAACGTAATGGAAGAAATATGGTTGCTTCCAAGATACAAACTTTCCAACTTTTCCAGATTGTACACTGGTATAAACTCTAGATTGGATATTCCTGTTTGGACTAAGAAAAGATGCTTCAGTGATGTGGGCCCATTAAGTGCTGTTTCTGCCATGAATATTAGGGGATTTCCAGTCAACACAATTGTGTCCAGTTGATGCTGGTATTGAAAAGTGTCTTCATGTATCCAGTTAATCTGGCACCTTAAAAAGATAATAGTATTTAATAGTAATTACTTAGAAAAAAGAAAAGCTCTGTCAGAGTGACTAATATTAACCAAGCCATCTTCTGTGTATACTAACAACAGTATACATCATTCTTTGGAGTAAAACATAAAACACTTTCTTCAGTACCAACAGATGATCTATTGAATTAATGACTAGCCTCAGTTCTGAACACTCTGATTTATAATTTTTTCCAGATATCTTATTCCTTTGGATCGAACTGTCAGAGGTTTGTTTTTAGAACTGAGGGAACTGTTAGTGGTTTGATTATAGTGAACTGAAGGTATTATTTACAGTTTTAAGTCATATACAATATGTAGCACATAATGTATAATGTGGAACAAATGACATATATGTATCTGTGTCATCCTAGATAAGTCACAACTTTTCTCAAACTCTTGTTTCATCTATAAAATACAGATATGATGAATGTGTTAGGGAGTGGTTGTTAACCAAATGGTACATATGAAAATGCTCCATAGAAATATGGAGCAGTACAGGAGTCATCCTGGGGTTGTTCCTGAAAATACTGGATTACACATGTGTGAGTGCACACACACACACACCCACACACACACCCACACACACACCCATGCTGCAATTCCCTTCTGGCTTCTTCCTTATTTTCTTATAACACTTCTGCTTACTGGTTCATAAACACTGGTCCTGATTCTAAAATTAAATAATGGAACTCTTTTCCCAATTTACAGGGGAAAAACTTAGTACCTTATGTGTTTCTTCTATAAATTTTTCTTAAAAAGTCATCACCCAATAGTAAACTATACTAACATGTAGTAAAATATAGCATCTGATTGAATAAAAGATTTGTTTTTAGTTTTGTTATTAGTATTCCTTAGAGCTTCTTAAATAACACTGTTGAGTCAGTGTTCCTTGAAAACAATCCACTCTTCACTTCAGTGATTGGTTTCTTTAATACTATATTTCACCTGAATAAAAATATTTCATGGGCAAGAGTAAACAGACAGGAAAGGTAGAAGTCCCCTGTGCTTCCAAAAAAAGTTCCTGGAAACAATTTGAATGCAAGTTGTGTTATTATGTAAGGAAAACATCAGGCACACACAAGGAATTCAGACACATACCTGGTTAGGTCCAAAAAGATAAGATCTATGAGTCTGGTGAAAGTTGTATTTTCAATTGTAGGCAAGACATTAAAGCCAAATTCTAAAAATTCTGTTGTGTTTGGTAGAGTGTCAGGAACTTCTGTGAGACCTAAATTTTCACAGTTATATGTTTTGTTGGCTTCTTTCTGACAAGACAAACAATGGAAATTAAAATCAAGGTTGGTAATTTGATTGGCTAGCAAAATTATGTATAGTTTATCCTTTGCACAGCAATCCCACTCCTAGGAATCTTCCCACATACACACCTGCAAAGACACAAAGTGACTTGTGCATAAGATTATTTATTTTAGTATATTTTTGTAATACGAAAAGGTGGGCAGTCACCAGATTGTTCATCACTATAGGACTAGGTGAACAAAATACGGTCCGTTCACGAGATGGAAACTTCTGCAGATGAATGGAAGGGTAAGGTCTCCGCAGGCTGGTATGGAGTGACATCCAGGTATCTGGTGAGGTGTAAAAAGCAAGCTACAGAGTGAGCATATAGTGTATACAGTATATGGTATGTCATATATAGTATATTGTATTTGTACCTCCCCCTCCTCCTCAAGAAATTAAATTTGAATCCAAGACTTTAGGCCTAATTTACAGCCTACAAACGATATGAGACGTTTTAGTTAAAAGTATCACAAGGTAGCTGTCAGCCAAATGCCCAGGGTGGAGCATTCTATGGCATAACTGAGTTTGTTTTATTGACATGTGAGTGGTGTTTGGGAAGTAGAGAGGCGGGCAGATGAGGCAAGAGGACACTGGTACTCTTAAAAGAGACAGCGATAGGAAGTCTCTAAGAGATATAACCAACTAATAATA
The DNA here is from genome assembly GCF_006229205.1 of Suricata suricatta. Lineage (NCBI taxonomy): Eukaryota > Metazoa > Chordata > Mammalia > Carnivora > Herpestidae > Suricata > Suricata suricatta. Next base: position 47,423,398 of record NC_043705.1, read on the forward strand.
GAGTAACCATTGTTTGGATTCTGATTCAAATGAAGCATCAGGAAAAGACCTTTTATAGACTATCAAGAAACTTTGAGGACAGAATATTAGAAGATATTAGGGAATTAAGAATTTTTGAATTGTAACAGCAATGTTCTTATTCTCTTACAATGCATTTTGAAATATTTCTGTGTAAAAGGACTTGATGTCTGGGATTTTATTTAAAATACTCTGGGCATAAAAGAGGGGAGAAGTGGATACATGCAATCAGTAGGCAAATATAGGTGATTTGTTGAACGTCTATATGTACATGGATGTTCCTTATAACTACTTCTGTATGTTTCAAAATTTTCTGTCCTCATACTGAGTTGCAGACAGTCCTCCTTAGCTGGAAACAGAAGACTTTACTCTGAAGCCTGATGTTTAAAATTTTTTTAAATGTTTTATTTATTTTGATACAGAGAGAGACAGAGCATGAGAGAGGGAGGGGCAGAGAGAGAAGGAGACAGAACTGGAAGCAGGCTCCAGGCTCTGAGCTAGCTGTCAGCACAGAGCCTGACGCGGGGCTCGAACCCATGAACGTGAGATCTGACTTGAGCTGAAGTTGGAGGCTTAACTGACTGAGCCACCCAGGCGCCCCTGAAGCCTGATGTTTTAGACATGTCACATTTTAATTCCTTTTTGCTTTACTACAGCGTTGCCTTAGTGGTGCACATTTTTGTAGGTACAGCGAGCATGCTCACCTACAGGAAATCATGTTTTCTTCTATATTGTGATAATATCATCAGTGTTACTGATGAAAATGCCATATTTTTATTTCCTTATAATTCATTCTTCATTTTATAGACCCAAAGTCCTCCAGGCAATGTCACAGATCCACCTAATGTCCTTGAAATTCACACTTCACATTTAAAACTTAGATTTAGCTGACTGGTGGGAGAAACACAATTTGCCAGACCCCTCTTGAGCCCATGAACCTGGATGGCCCCAAAAGGCGATGTATGTAACTTCCCCAGTAGCTGCTAAGGTTTGGAAGCTTTGAGAAGACATTTCCCTTCTAATCTGGCATAACTGATGTCACATATCCTTGGAGAACGTTCCTCAATTCGTCTTGCACTATTCTGGTCCGACAGCACAAGGCGCCGCGCTGGCACTTCCCTCCTTCTGAATATATAAACACCCGTGACACCGAAATTAGTCCTCTTCTGTGCTTTACTAAGCACTTTTACTGCATTAATGTAATTCAGAAAGTTGAGAACCAGCAGGAGCTCTCGGGAGCCGGTGGCCTGAGGGAGCTTCTAGCAAATGCAAAGGCAGATAAATGCAATAGTTCAGTTTTAACCCAGTGAAAAACAGAACTAGTGGATAACATTACCACAGAGTATTGAGAAAACCCCCATGAGCCTGTGTCATACATTAATCTGTAGTGTAGTATAAACTGCAATGAACTCTCTGTCCTTGATTCCTGGGAGAACGAGGCAAATGACAAGAATTGCAGCTTATAAGAGAATTTAAAAAGCATGCACATTTTGGAGAATGTCCTGAGTTCCATACACACAAAGCCTGTCCCCTTTGGCTTTCATTTTCACACTCTTGTCCACTCACAGTTACTATTATGGATGGTGACACGGAGCTCCCCATGCTCTGGAATCTCTCCAGCAGCGTTAAATTGTCTCCAGTCTCTCGAATTTTTTAAGGCAGAAAGTACACACACACACACACACACACACACACACACACACACTCACACACACACTGTTGTTCTCATTCCTTTTTTGTTGAGAGTAAATTGTAGACATCATGACCCATTCCCCCTAAGTCTCCTAGAACAAGGACATCTCTTCTATAACCACAGAGCTAGTGCTTAATTCAGAATATTGAACAGTAACACAATGTTATTATCCAAGGTACAGTTCAAATTCACATTTTGGCAATTGTCTTAATATTATCCTCATAGTAATTTTGTTTTTTCTAGTCTATGTTCACACATCACATTTAGTTTTTATGTGTCTTTAGCCTCCTTTAGTCTGAGACAATTCCTTAGCCTTTTGTTGTCTCTCATGGCATTGATGTATATACCAATAAAACACGCACACATATGTATGTATATAAATACATACATAAATAAATATATTCAGTATATACATGTATACTGAATACAGCCTCATGTTTTATAGAACGTTCCTCACTTGGGGCATCTTTCCTCATGATTTAATTCAGATTATACATTTTTGGTAGAAATACTACATGACTGAAGTTGTGTCTTTCTTAACGTCAGGATCCTCTCAAAACTTTTTGAGAGAGAGTCAGGATGAGCGGAGCACAGGATTCTGGGGCTGCAGCATGACCACATGACAGAGAAGGAGGGGACAGGCTGCAGAGAAGGAATATAGAGCTAAGCTGCCGGGGCTCCGTGTTCAGCGGCTCCTCCAGGCAGAGACCCACCCCTGCTTTTGCAGCCCCTGTGGTTCCTCTGAGCTCCACGTGACCACTTCCTGTGAAACTAGCTTTCATTCTCTGCCTCTCAGTGTGAGGTCATTGTCTAAAATCAGCTTCTCTCTCTCTTACTTTTGCTGGTCCCGTGGCAGACAGGTCCCTTCTTGATGTGAACTTGTGCAGCCAGCGGGGCTGTGCAGGGCATTCACAACAACCCCATGCCTACCCCTTTCCAAGCCGTGGGCCGTTTACTCAGGACCCGCTGTGTACTGGGACCTGCACCAACCGTTTTGTCTCCAGTTTCATGTCCGAGCTGTGCCTTTTCCGCAGAGCGGGACTCATAAGTGTTAAATCTGTGTTTGCAATCCCTTTTCCTTCCACGTAATTCATTTGCATTTTTTCAATCAGGATCTTATTTTGCTTCCTTCTGCTGTAACTCTCTCTGCTATCCCGCAGTAGTTTCTCTTCTCTAAAGTGTTGAAATCATTTTCTAATTTTGAACCTTCTGAGCTTAACCACGTGCTGATTCCCACCTTTCCAAACTTTCCTTTGCACTTGGCATACACCGCAGCCAGCAACCCCATGCGCAAAGTCTGGCATGTGGAACGCTGACCCTCCCTCCAGTTTGTCACTCCTCTACCCAGAGTTAGTGTGACTGCATCAAATTCCCGAGTAACAACTGCTCTCTGAAAATTAAAAAAAGATAGTCCTGAGAGGACACAGTCCTAAAACTTCATTGGGAAGCCTGCTCCTACAGGCAATGGCCACCCCAGTTATATGCAGTTCATTTTCTGTATATCTTGAGCCAGATTGCTTCAGGTCCCAGCTTTCAACCACTAAACTGTCTTCTCTGAACATTCGTTTTTGCCAACTATAGATGGAGGATGACTTTCTCTGTGGGCCAACTCTGAGGATTAATGAGATAATGTATGTTGAGCACTCACAAGAGGAGTTCGTGTTTTACTGGATCGTCACCATATCATGTCCTTGTTTAGAGCTCTTCAGAAGCCTTTGTATCTGTGGATTTGTGAAGTTGGGGTTCTTCTGAAAAGGAGCTCTACTAGGCACTTCCCACTCTAACCTAGGACTGAAGGCGTATCTCCTACCATAGGCTTGGATAGCCAAGATGAGCGCATTTGAAATGAAGAGGCATATCTTCGCTCCAGAGTAGTTATTCAAGAATGCGTCTAAAGTGTTACCAGAATTCAAATCACAGAGCACTGCATGTTGCCCATGCTCTTCCAACTCCTGCAGCACCAAGATGGCGAGGTTCTCTCGGACACCTGCTGGGCCCTGTCCTATCTCAGTGATGGCTGTAATGAGCGCATTGGCCAAGTGGTAGACATGGGGGTCCTGCCCAGGCTGGTCCAGCTCATGACCAGCTCGGAGCTCAATATCTTGACCCCCTCTCTCCGTACTGTGGGAAACATCGTCACAGGAACAGATCACCAGACCCAGGTGGCCATTGACGCAGGCGTCCTGAAGGTCCTGCCCCAGCTCCTCATGCACCCCAAGTCCTCCATCCAGAAGGAGGCGGCGTGGGCCTTGAGCAACGTGGCCGCAGGGCCTTACCAGCACATCCAGCAGCTGATTGCTTGT
>NC_043705.1:47427511-47522249 GCF_006229205.1 Suricata suricatta
GGAACAGATCACCAGACCCAGGTGGCCATTGACGCAGGCGTCCTGAAGGTCCTGCCCCAGCTCCTCATGCACCCCAAGTCCTCCATCCAGAAGGAGGCGGCGTGGGCCTTGAGCAACGTGGCCGCAGGGCCTTACCAGCACATCCAGCAGCTGATTGCTTGTGGCACGCTGCCTCCCTTGGTGGCTCTGCTAAAAAACGGAGAATTTAAAGTCCAGAAAGAAGCTGTTTGGACCGTGGCTAACTTCACAACTGGAGGCACCATAGACCAGTTGATCCAGCTTGTCCACTCTGGAGTCTTGGAGCCCCTGGTAAATCTGCTTACCATCCAAGACCCCAAAATTATTATCATCATCCTTGATGTTCTCTCTCTTATCCTCAAGGCAGCAGAGAAGCTTTCCAAGAAGGAAAACATGTGTCTCCTGATAGAAGAAATTGGTGGTGTTGATAAAATTGAGGCTTTGCAACTTCATGAGAACCCCCAGGTTGCCCTGACTGCTTTGAACATTATAGAGAAGCATTTTTGCGAGGGAGAAGAAAGCGGCACAGTATTACCAGCTCTGAATGAAGATTGTGAATTCTTAAACCAATTAACAAAAAATCACCAAGGCCCCACGACTTCTAAACCAAGGACCACACCCTAATGGGTAACTTCTTTAAGAACCTTCTAGATCTTGGCATGCCATAGGTGTAAAGCTTTTTAAACTGAATGTTAATAAAATTTTCAACACATTCACCTCCATTTATCAAAAAATGCCGCTAAACCACTTGCATCTTAAAGCCATATGGAATTCGTCTCCTAAGAACACGTGATTTAGGGGTTACCTTTAAGGATCTTAAAGGAAGACCCTGAGAACAGTAGAATGGTCTATGACTATTTAAGACAAACTTTGGCTTGTAGACTTGATTAAACCAGTAATTTTTCTTTCCAAAAAAAAACAAAAAACAAAAAAACATCTATCTATCAGCCTCCAAAGACTTGGTCAGGGCTCTGATTTTGTTACTTATGGTACACACACATACAGAGAGAACAATAGAAGGATATAAGAGAAGAAACACACACATACAGAGGAAAACAACAGTAGGATAGAACGGGGGAAGGTTACACATGGAGTGTTTATGATGTTCCTTATATTTTTCGAACTTGTCTATATTAGAAATATTTTTTCAAACAAAAAGTTTTACTAAAAATTTATCTCGACTCCCACCTCACATTGTATGCAGAAAACAATTCCATATGGCCCATAGATATAAATGTGAAGTGTAACAAGAGAAATAAATGCAAAGCAAACTTACAAAAAACATAGGATTTTTAATAGGACTTTCAAAATTTTTAAACAGGACAGAAGTGCACTAAAAATAAAGGAATAATTTTTAAATAGGGCAGAGTGCACTGAAAATAAAGGAATAATTATAAATCAAGCTACATTAAAAGTAAGAACTTCTTTTCATCAGAAAGTATCATTAGGAGAATGGGAAGGCAAGCCATAGACTGGGAAAGAATATTTGCAATCTGACAAAGGATTGTATTTGCAATACACAAGGACCCCTTACAAATCAATTAAAAAAAGACAGAAAACCTAAGGGAAAATGGGCAAAAGACATGAGAATGCACTTCTCTCTCTGTCTCTCTCTTTGTCTGTCTGTCTGTCTGTCTGTCTGTCTCTCTCTCTCTCTCTCTCTCTCTCTCTCTCACACACACACACACACACACACACACACAGATATGCAAATGGCCAACAAAGTTGGAAATGCACTCAATCTAATCATCAGGAAAATAAAAATGAAATCCCATTGGAAGACCACTTCTCATCCATCAGAATTGTTAACATTCTTGAACAAACAATAGCAAATATTAGTGAGCAATCAGAATTCACATACATTGACAATGAGTATAAATGGTACTGACCCTTTGGAAAACAGATTGGCAATATCTACTGAAATTAAATATATGTATACCCTATGACCAAATACATCCCCACCTTGGTATACACCTAATAAAGATTTGCATATTTGTTTACTAGAGACAGAGATATGAATGTCCAAAGAAGCAGAATTAATAGCCAAGAAGTTGACAACAGTGCAAATGGCCACTAACAGTAGAATGAATAAATAAATAGTACAACACAATACCATTCAGCAACGAAAACAAACAAATGATTGTTGTATGCAGCATCTTTGGTAAATGTCATATATTTACTGCTTTGGAAAAGAAGCCAGACACAAACGACTATAAACCATGTGGTCTCTGGCATATAAAATTCACAAAGAGGCAAACTCATTCTTTGACAGAAGTTAAGAGTACTGGTGCCCCTGGGGGCCACTGCCTGGGAATGTGCACGAAGGGGCTTCCAAGTTGCTGAGAATGTGCTATTTCTTGATCTGTGTTCTGGTCACATGGATGTGCTCACTTTGGTAAAGACTCATTAAACTGCACGTTTAGGATTGGCAAAACTGTATTTTTTTTTTTTACTTCAGTGAAAGATTTACTAAACTGAAAACAAAGCAAAAAAAGCCATAGGACCTATAGGCTAATGAGCACATAGACAATATTGTGGTTAATTTTGCTTCAACTGGAGGGGAGAACAAAAGAGGAAAGGAAAGCAAGGGGGAGGCTGAGCAAACTGGAGTAATCTGCACTTTAAAAGGGGCTGGATCCTTCAGCCCAAAAGCTCCCTCTCCCACCATTTCCACGTCTATTCCTCTTATTGCAGCCCGGAAGTTCCTTACCTTCAGGAACAAACTCTCATTCATCTTTGTAACCCCCAGGAACTTCCCAGTGTTCACGGTGACTGATGGCTGGTAAGCAGCCAGAGAATCCTGCTGCCGAGAACTCAGACATGATAGAGGATATAAATGAAAGTATAGATCCAATGTTAATTGCATTGGTTCCAAGTCATTTAAAATCAGTCCTTTCAGAGGGAGGACTGCAGGGAGCTTGTTCTATTGAAAGGTTTCAGTCTCACCCAGTTTTACCAAAAAGGAAAGCTCTTGCTGCCACATAGGGAACAGGCCTGGAGATCCTGGGACCCTTAGTATCACTTTTGCCACCTGAGTGTCAGGGAGGCCTTGAAACACGCAACCAAAAGACTAGGGCACTCTCCCTGTTTCTTTCCCCTCTTCTCTGCCAAAGCAGGAACTATTTGCAAAAAGGAACTGGCAGTTCTGGAACCTAGTGTCTTCAATACGAAGCTAGACTGGTCCAGTATTTTTGTGGGCTTTCCAGAATCTCCCAGGACTCCCGTATGGGTGTCTAAAGTGCTGCACAGGCTTTGCCGCAATACTGGGATTTAAGAGTTGAACAGGTAGCCTTCAGAGTTGAATATTTAAAATAGCCTAATTCCCAATAAGCTGGACTTAGAATTTAAGTGTGATAGTGTCCTACCTGAAAGTGTTGTCAGATGGTGGGTGGCATACCTACATGGTCACTGAGGAGGTGGTGTTCCCACTCTTACCCTCTATCATGTCACCTACATATCTGTGTGCAATTGACCTTCCAACTTGAGTGATGAGGAGAGAACCTTCTGGGGCTGATAAAAACCTCTTACTTGACCCCTTCTGTTGTGGGCTGATTTGTGTCACCGCCAAATTTATATATTGAAGTCTTAACCTGGGTACTCAGAAGGTGACTTTATTTGGAAAAAAGAATCTTTAAAGAGGTAATTAAGTTGAACTGAGATCGTTGGGATGGCCCCTAATACAGTATGACTGGTGTCCTTACGAGAAGAATAAATTAGGACACAGGCAAGTACAGAGGGAAGATGATGTGAAGACACAGGAAGAAGATTGTTATCTGCCCAGGGAGAGCCAATGAACGAGGTCTCAGATGAAACTAACCTTGCCAATGCCTGATCTTAGACTTCTAGCCTCTAGAATTATGAGCAGTTTCTCAGTGGGAGGAAGGTTGCAGTGTTTTAGAAGCTGGCAAGAGACCCTCTCCAAGAACTTCCCACAAGTTGATAAATATTGTTATGGGCTGAAACAGAAGATGCACTTTGGCTCTGTTCTCCAATGTTACTCCTGTGGGTCAGTAAAACAGATGGAGGGCTGTCCAATTCGAGGAGAAAGCCAGACTCATTCAGAGTGATCTCTACGTGCTCTGGCACAGGCCATCTTTGCTAATCTCCAGGAAACCAAAAAAACTGTTTGTGGAGTAGTGGCCATATGCTGGGGTGTTGGACAAACAGCACCTCCATTCTGGAAAAACATTTGGAGGGCTGCTCTTTGCCTGTTGGTATATTATGTCTCAATTAGGATCGTTTTTGAGGGAGTTGTTTGTAGAGGAGGCAAACTCTCATTTCTTCCAATGGATAATTTTTGAGATCATTCCCTGACTGTGCTCTGTGGCTCCCCCTTCATTCTAAAGAACCTCTCCTCAGCTCCCTTAAAGAAATTTTTTTTACATTTATTTATTTTTGAGAGACAGAGACAACGTGTGAGCAGGGGAGGGGCAGAGAGAGAAAGAGACACAGAATCTGAAGCAGGCTCCAGGCTCTGAGCTAGTGGTCAGCACAGAGCCCCATGTGGGGCTCGAACCCACCAACCGTGAGATCATGACCTGGGCGGAAGTCAGTTGCTCAACCAACTGAGCCACCCAGGCGCCCCTCATCACCCTTTTAAAGACAGTGGATATTGGGAGGCCAAGGCTCAGATAGGACTGCATGCTGAATCTCAACTTTTCCGGGTAGTTTACTCTGGATAAAGACAAACAATTCAGACTCACCTCAGTGCACATCTGATCCGAGGCGGTGATGACTTTACAGTTGGCAGAAAGCATCACTGCCAACAGGAAGCAACTGGCACAGGGAGCCATCACTGGAACGAGGCCCCCTCAGCTCGGTGGGCTTATCTAGTACCTGGAGCAGAGAAATGGAATCAAACTCTAACGGCCTCCGTAATTTGGCAGGCAGGGAGGTGCTCAGACGGGCCTGATCTGGGAACAAGAAATGCTGTTGACTGCTCAGCTAGTTCTGTGCTGAAAAAAAAAGGGGAAGTTCCTTTTGCATACCACTAGTCCTCCTCGCCCAAAATAGCCAAGAACCCAGCTTCAGAAGGGCCCCAGCGGGTTTCCTGGCAAATATGAATCAGTGAGCACCCCTTTGGGGCCAGTCACCCGGGTGCTCAGTGGGATGGAAACTATGGTCGGTAGGCCAGCTTCAGGAGTTTGGCTAACTCCAACAGCTTCGGGTCCCTTAGGCAAGAGAGGCTGTAGAATCAAGAAGCTGTTCTCACAAAGGAGGCCACTTGGTTAGTTGTCTAGGTGAGTGATGTGGACAGTTGTGGCAGCGTGCCATGGGGGCACATGGAAGGGCCGCATCTTGTGGCGGCGCCTGCTGAGGTGGGCCCTGGAGCAAGAGGGAACAAGGCCGTCCCCAGAAAGGGGGTGTACCTGCTGCTTACACTTCCGCGACAGCCTCGACCACCCAGTTCCTACTGCCTCTGGTCTTGTTCCAGAAGGAGGACACATCCATCCTTTGAGTCCAGGATTCAGGCTGGCTAACGCAGCTGGGATGGAGTTCCCTCTTTTTCCCTTTCAACCCGACCCAGGGAAGCAGGGGGCACTGCTGTATCCAGAGCCTTCTGGCTGAGAGAGCAGAGTTAAGGATGTCAGCCTTGGCTCTTTTTCTTCTTGGAAATAGCTTGAAGCAGCGTTGCAATTGCCCTCCTCATGGGGCAAGATGTGGTAGTTACTAAAGAAGGTAAAAAGTTCCTCACCGGCTGACTCTAGCTACCTTAGATGTTGTTTCCCAATTTTCTGACAGAGAGGGGCTGTTTGGCATTGCTGCTTTTCCATTTTATTAACAAGAGCCCTGTTCTTAGCATCAGAGTTCAGAACAACTTGAGATACTGTTACCACTACTGTCTTACTTTTGCTAATGCATCATTATAGGACCTAGCATTTATGGAGCACTTACTATATGTCAGACCCCAGGCAGGGATTCTTTTGTGTGTGTTTATATCCTTATCACATGTTCTACCAGAGAGATGCTATTATTTCACCCACTTTATAGATGTAAAAACCGAGGTTTAGAGACACTCAATGATCTCTCCAAGGCCACACAACTAGAAAATGGTGAATGAGGGCTTCAGATCTACTGTCTCACGGAGGACACTGTGCTACTCCCTTCTATAGATTTAGAAACAGTTTTGCTTCCTGAAGGAGTGAGAATGGATGGGATGAAGAAAGTTCTTCATCTGGAGGTTTCAGAGCAGATGCTCAAGACCAGAGTGGGTTGGAGAAATGACGGCATTAGGCACTGTGCATAGTCACTCCTAAAATGCCATCTTTATCAACAGAAGCAGCTCCAAAGATGCTTTTGGTAAAACATGATTCAAGCAAACGCAGGCCAATGATAGCGCACCTTGCTTTGAAGGCATGCATTGCGGTGAAAAGCAAGAGCTGATCTTGAAGCTGTGTAGTTTTCAGCCTCAGATCCGCTGGTTATCAACTGAGTGAACTTGAGCAAGTCATTTCACTTAAGTGAGTCTATTTCCCATCTGAAAAGTAGAACAGGAAGCTCAGTTCCTGTTCTGCTACTCTCACAGGGTAATTATGAGGATCAAATGGGATCATACATGTGAAAATGCTTTCTTGACCTTTAATCCCTGCATAAATATGAGGAATGTTACTCCTCTGATTAACCAATTCCAATGTCATGTAAATATGACTATCAGCAAATTGTCTCCTGCCCTAGAGATGTTGAAAAGGTATATTACTTTTCTTTTTAAAGAAAGGTTTGGTGGCTCAGTTAAGGCCATAGGATTTTGTCATTTTCTGAGGCCACACTATTTGCATATGATTTGCATGTGTTTGCATAATAGATTCAAAAGACTCACTGCAAGTGTATAAGAGTAAAAGAAAAATAAATGAATATGAGTGACCTTCCGCCACAGCATTCAAATCAAATATTCAGGGCATAATACCCTGAAATATGAAATAGATTAAAACTTAAACTATTGCAAACAGATGGGAAGATAGGTTTTAGAGTTCAAAGGCAAGAATGAAACCCTTACTTGGGGCCTGGTTGTAAAGAATCACATACTCTAAAAGGTCACTCCATCCAAATGATTTTCATACCTGAATTCTTTCCTCCACACCTCTTGCCCCACCCCTTTCCATAGACAAAACACACACCATTACCTTCCAGTTTATACTTTTTATTTTCTAATGTTTATTTTTGAGAGACAGGGAGTGTGAGCAGGAGAGGTGCAGAGTGAGGGATGGGCAGAGGATTTGAAGCAAGCCCCATGCTAACAGCAGTGAGCCCGGCATGAGGCTCAACCCCAGGAACCATGAGATCACGATCTGAGCCAATGTCAGACACTCAAACAACTGAGCCACCCAGGCACACCTCTTTCAGTATATTCTGAAAAGCTTCAAGTGACAGAAAATTTTCTGTCCCCCAAGAAATTGTTTTGGCAAATTTTAACTGTGTAAAACTGAAGCCCTTAAACCACAAAAGTCTTCCTTCTAACTTCCCTCCAATGACCCTCCTTTCCTCAGTCCAAAAGAACAAGTTCCAGCCCTTAGCTGTCTGCTGGTCCTTTGGCTATTTGACAGTAGTTAGGACGTCCCTGAATCATCCCCTTTCCAGATTAAAATTTTCTAGTTTCTCCAACTGTGATATACATTCCTGCATCATAAATCCCTAATAGTCTCTCTGAATGTGTTCCAAATTTCCCAGGAAAAGCAGTGACTTGAATTCTAGCTCTAGCATTGCCCTTAATTCGTGTGTCCTAATGTCCTCCTCTGTAAAATGGAGTTGAACTAGCTTATCTGTATGGCACTTCTTCATCTTCATCTAAAAATCCCATTTCTCTGTTTTGAAACCATGATTTCCATTTAATTTACGTAACAGTGATTGGCTTGAGCCAATGAAATGGAATTATACTTGCTACCTGTTGACAGTGATTCTTCCTTTCTTACTCCAGGTGGATTTGCCCCTTCTTGGCAAACATAAAACAGAGAGATTTGGCTGGAGCAATGGACATCACGATTGCTGCATTCCCTTTCATTCACATTGCCATTAAAGGATGGAACTGCTGTCACCTATTTTAAGAACCAATTCTGGGGCACCTGGGTGACTTAGTTAAGAATCTGACTTCAGCTCAGCTCATGATCTCACTGTTTGTGAGTTCGAGCCTCACATCGGCCTCCCTGCTGTCAGCGCAGATTCTGTTTTAGATCCTCTGTCCCCCTCTTTCTCTGCCCCTCTCCTGTGGGTTCTTTCTCCTCTCTCCAAATAAATAAAACGTAGAAAAAAGAACCAATTTTTGCGGAGATAAGTGAAGAGAAAGGAGATGGTGAGAAAAGGCACTGGAAACTCATTTATTTCTACTGGCCACTCATCAAGTCACTTGTAATGCTTTTATTCCTCATTTCCGTGCAGCTCATCCCTTGCGTCAGCTGCCACCCCATAGGTAACTCATAAGCCAGCCCACTTTCATGTCTGGAAGGCTCATGCCTTCACTTACCTATGTTTCCATTTGATTATAGCCTGGGAAGGGACTTGGGGGGTCCTAGGATACCTTGTTTGGGTCTTCAAGCCATTTCTTAATGACAACTAATAGGCTATTTTCTTTCAAGGGTTTGCAAACCCAAAGATGCTTTTGTCATCCAACTTTAGCCAAGAACTAGATGTTTAATTTCCATCATAGCTTATGGACACCAGGTGGTGTACAACTGTCCTTTTTCATTTTTCTCTTGTACATTTAGTTTTTGTTCTGCTTTTGGGTCATGCCTGCCCTTCCCCCGGTTCCTCTCCCACTCCCAGATGCCTAAATCTACTTGCATCTCAAATTCTACTTAAACTCGAATATTCTAATGCATTTTTATGATCAATTTTTATGCTTTGTTGCTATATTTCTCCATATTTATTTATTTTACTAAACTACTCAGGTTTAGGGTGGTAAAGGCCAGGAGTAAAACCCTCTTTAAGTCATCCCCGTCTCTCTTCCAGGGTTTCCTGGTGTGCTGCCTGTGGGGACATCAGAACGGGGTCCTCAAGACTTCTTGTCTTGCTCTATGCTGCTGCCTTTCAGGTGATGGCTCTTGTGAAGTCACCAGGCTAGACAGAGCAAGCAATGCTGATGCTCTTTTCCAACCTGGAGGGGAGACATGACTCTCCTTACATCCTGCTTGAGTTCAAACTCCTTTGTGTTGATGGCTTCACAGTGCCGTTCTTGATTCTACTGCCTGTTCCTGTCACTGTCGTTGATGGTCCAGTCGCCATCATCAGCACCTCCAGTAACAAAACAGGCACAGTATCCTCATATGGTACGTGAACCTGACCTCCCGGCACATCCCTTCTCCTCCACAGAAACCCCCTGGGCCTTCTTGGCTTCTGTACTCAGAGATAAAGGAGGAGTTCTTCTTGCCCAGTCCAGGGACAGTTTGCATTTCCTGCCCCAGGATTTACCCCTTTCTGAGATGACTGATAGAGGAAATAGCCACCACCCCCTGGAATTTTAACCACTTAAACTGATTTAAAGGTTATAACATTTTAAGTTGATAGCCATTTAAGAACTGATGTTTTAAACACATTTCCCCAAATCTACATTTCATTATTATCGGTGGTCATCTGGTTACACATGCAGTTCATGGTTCTGGAAATATGTGTAACATATTAGAATATTTGTCAAGTTTTAACTTCCAATTAACCATAAGGTCAGTGCCATTTACTAAGTTTTCTTTTGTCTGGTGTATTTTAGAAAGGCATAAATGTTAAAGGCATCTTTAGGGTTTTTCTCTCCAGCTTTAAATGAATATATTAACAGGCATGGGATACAGGGACTAGAGAATAGGACTGGGAATTGGGATTCTGAGATAAACCCTTAACTCAAATAGAGTGGTCTTAATAGTGGTACATTGACATCAGGAATTTTAAAGCTAAAAATAAGCTTTTACCTAATCTAATCCAACCCTGTCATGTTTTAAAAGAAATCTAAGATTGTAAAAGAACATGAGCGTGACATCCCCAGGAGCTGAGATTATTCATATTATTGTTCAACCATTTACTTTTAGCCCTTCTGGAACATTTTTCACGTCCCGTCTCTTGTCAGGCTTTTTACTATGAGCACCATATTAGATTAAATTCCCAGAGCCCTTGATAGTGAAGCACCAGAGGAATGGATTGGCTGAATGAGCAGAGAGGCAAGAAGCAATTTCTGTAAATGGCAAAATGACATCCTTTCCTCATTCTAGTGGACCCCAGAAAAGTCCCATTGATAAGGGCGGAGCATTTGTTGGGGGCTGGAGGATGGCTTGAGGAGACTTTTGTTCATTTCCTTCATACCATGTGCAGCACTGACTTTCTCATGGAGGTAGGATTAGCAGCAGATAGGAGTTCAGCAGCTTTTATGGGTTCCCGTCTTTGGACTCGGCTGCCTTTGTGACCTGGACAAGTCATCAGTCTCTCAGGGTCTCAACTTGTGTAAAAGAAGTGTGCTTATGAAAGAAGGGTAACCCGTAAAGAACTGTGAAGAGTATTATTTCCAGCTTGAAGCATGTGTGGGTGCCCACGTTGGTCCCTTGCTCCCATTCAGGTCTCTGTTTCTAAGAAGCAGGTCCTCTGAAGGCAAAGTAAAGCTTGGGGCAAAACTAAAGAACACTCCTTATAAAATATATGCAAGGATCCCTAACAAGGAAGGTGCCAGGTATTCTTATAAGCTCTTGACATGTGTTATCTCAAAAAAAAATCTTCCGAACAACTTGTGTAAGAAGGTTCACTTGTTATCCTAGATTTATAGGTAAGAAAAATGAGGCCAGATTGGTTGAGGGATATGCTCAAGGTCACAGGTCAGAATATGGAGGATCCACAACCCCTCATTGGCTCTGTCTGTTGCCAGAGTCATGATCTTGTGCCTCACCACACTGCCTTTCCAGAAATTCCCTTGCTTGCAACAGAAAGAATTCCAAAATTCCAGAACCCCAGCCATGTGGCCGAAATTGCACAGCGTGTGTGTCTCAGATTCTCAGGTTCCAATTCAAGCCCTCCCAGTTTGCTGCTGTGGGCAGGGATTCTTCTGGCACTTACTTGACGACCACGTTTTCATAGGACAGAGACTGTATTTGGAAGAGACGTCAGCCCTAGAAATTAAATCAGCTGGGCTAAAAGCAATCAAGATGCCATCTGGACAGACTCTGACTTCCTGCCCAGAAGATAAAGACATCTGGACTTAGGAAATGCCAAGGACATGCTGACTTGGTCCCCAGGCCTGCGGGCAGCTCCTTGCTTCACACAGGTCCATTTTCTTAATCGTGCAGAATCTACAGCTGTGAGCTACCACCAGGCTGCCGAGGGCTTCCCTGCTCACAACCAGTGATGACTGTGGGCTGCAATGACTTTCCATTGCTAAGGAAATGGATTGACTGCAAAGGCCACTGTAAATAGTCTTCTTTAATGATGGAGCAGGAGGTGGCTGCCCCAGACCCAATTTATTGTTGTGATTAGGGCACATCATGGCTGCTGATCAGTAAGTAGGGCCGAGGGGAAATATTTATACAAACAAAGACCCTAATTTAAGGGGACTCCCGATGTTCACCTACCCAATCTATGCTTACTGCTGCCCCCTCTTGTGAGGCAGGCTGACTCCAATCATGTGCATTCTTGAGCACTCAGCCTGCATGTGGGTGCCCTGGGTGGAGGGCAGAGAAGGCCTCAGGGAAGAGCAGAAAAACTAGAAGTGAAAGATTAGGATTCTGCACAGAGAGCTTTTCTTGTGGCAACATCTGAACACTTGCACGTGTTTTTCTAGGAGTGGATCTCACACATCAGCTTCTACTTTAAAGCATAGGTTGGGTCTCTCCTATAAACCCTCAAAGCTCCCGAATTTGGCTGGGCTGGGACAACCCTCTCTTCCCTTTTACTTTCCCAGAGAAGCAATACCAGCCCCATTTAGACTTCAAATACATCTCTTTTAGGTCCTGCATAGATGGAACATATTGAAGGTTGTTGGTTTGGGGAAAAAGATGTGCCAGTCTGAGACAGTGTATATTTGGGAGGTTTTTTATTTCTTTTTTTTTTTTTATGTTTGTTTTGTTTTTGAGAGAGAGTGCAAGCAGAGGAAGGGCTGAGAGGAAGGGAGACAGAGAATCTGAGGCATGCTCTGTGCTGACAGCGGAGAGCTTGACGTGGGCCTTGAACTCACAAACCGAGAGATCATGACCTCAGTTGAATTCGGTTGCTTAACCTACTGAGCCCCCCAGGTGCCCTGGGAGTTTTTACTTTCAAAATAATGAAAAGTGTTTATAAGTGTTTACCAAGTTACTGTTGGCCGTGACCTAAAAAATAATACAAAACCACCCCCAATAGTAGGAATTTATCAGTTCAGATAATCTTCAAAGCCTTATAGTTCCTCTGGCCTCTGTGCTCAGGAGAAAGGCCTTGCATTTATTTTCTTGTCCACTTCATTTCTATTGTACGCCCTTTCTGAAAATCTTTTTCTTGTAAGGTTTGTCGGTTTTGTTAGCATTCCATTCTTGCTTCAGTGATCTATACCTCTTACTTTTCTTCCTCTTGGATTTTTATATTCTTTTTTATTTTTGAATCTCATCATTAGTTATGGCTTTTCATCGTCCTAGCATCCCAGGTAGCCCTTACTTTTCAGACCTTTTTTCCTGTAGGATTATCATCTTTCTTGGTCTCCAAAGGACCCAGGCAGAACCCATTTGCTTTCTCTCTATAGGACCCCATACTTCCAAGACCTTGCAGGGTTGCTGAGGTGCCTGATCGGGTCAGCAGCCAGCACATTTGCAAAGGAAAACCAACTCACATCTCACTCTGAGCTTCCTCCACTTCTAGGGCTGGGACCTGCTCGTCAGTTGAGCCTGGCCAATGGAACGTGTGCCTGGTTGGAGATAAATCAAGGAATAGAGGGCCCTGATTACCTTAGAGGCATCATGCCCTGCAGCCCTGACACTGACCAACACGGTAGGCAGTTCACCTTCAAAATGGTACCAATTCAGCTTTTGGCCTTTTCTTTTTCAAGTGAGATGCAAACATGTGGAGCCTGTGGGGAAGAAAATAAGAAGCCAAGAACTGGTCTTGGGATTTCCAACAAGAGAGAGAAAATCTGTATTGTATTTCTTTTATTTATTTATATATTTTTAAGTGTTTGTTTATTTTTGAGAGAGAGATGGAATGTGAGTGTGGGAGGGACAGAGAGGGAGACACAGAATCTGAAGCAGGCTCCAGGCTCTGAGCCATCAGCACAGATCACAGCATTTGTGATCTTACCATCTCACAAATGGTAAGATCATGACCTGAACCAAAGTCAGATGCTTAACCAACTGAGCCATGTAGGCACCCCCATATTGTATTTCTGCATAAACATGTATTGTGATAAGATCAGCCATAAATAAATATCAGTGTTATACAAAAAATAAAGTCTTTACATAGAGATACAATCAACAGTGGCCAAGATTGGGAAAATTATGATTATAGCTTCAGTTTTAATATAATCTTCCTCTTTGGAACACAAGTCCTTCCTGTGGCAGTCTATTATTAACAATCAGAGCAAAAAAATTTTAAGAAGAAGAAGAAGAAGAAGAGGAAATTCTAAAACTTCCCTTTCAATTTCTAAATATGGTTTAATTCATTTTAAACCTATCTACCAGAACAACTGAAATTTGTTACACTGATCATAGAGAGAGGTTTATTTTAACAAAGGACTGTTTATCCATGACTGCACTGCCCGTTCCTTTAAACTGTAACCAAATCTAGTGCATTTTTTGATGACCTGATTTTTCAAAATTTAACAGTACGTGTATTTTTTGTGTGAAGGGAAGCTGACTTGTAGCTTTGAAACATATGCCCATTAAGTATGCAAGAGCCAGAAATAAACCAAAGAAATGACAAAGAAGTGTTCGCTTCATGAGTTGGTAATGTCACAGCCATTGTTGGAGTTGTCATAGAGCTATCCCAAGCTTTGGCTTTCTAAGAAAGATGTAGGGCTGCGTGGGGGCAGGGCAGGTGTATAATGTGTGGAGAAGTCAGCTGTGATGTCAATGCGTGTGCCGACACGAATGACCGAGCTACCGCCACCATCGAGACCCGGGGCAGGTTGTTCTGCAGATGCTGGATGAGCATCTGACTGTTTTATTGCAGGAGATGGAGTGGGAATCTGGCCCCTTGAGGGACTGGGTGCTTCCCAGGGTAGGAGGTGGTTCAGTCCCCACATAGCAAAATATCGGGAAAATCACTTGACTATTGTTCACAGTTCCCAGAATAGATGTATCTTTTGTTGGCTTGTCAGTTTTTTCTTTACACTTTCAACTGCAAAATTGGGATTGGAAATATTTTTGTTTTTCAGTTTTTTTTAATTATGATTTGGAATGCCATCTCTTTATCTCCTTCATAAGCAAGTTGAAAAAAGTTATGAGAAAATAGTAATATCTAGTACATAGTGCTTATTTTTGCCGAGTACTTTACAGATATTTTTCATTTAATCTTTATGACTATGCTCTGATTAGAGCCTGGATAAAGAAACACAAGGAAGCTAAATAGATTGCTCAAGGTCATTTGGTGATGTGTATGAGACAGGGCTTGAACCTAGGCAGTCTGGTACCAGAGATAAAACAGAAGAAGGAAAATGACAGGGAAATCCAAAGAAGAGAGAGAAAAACCCATCAGAGCAACTAGCTTCGCCTAATGCTTTATAAAAACCCTTGAGCTTTGTTCTCTGCTCCTGCCCCCAACCCACTTTGAAAAATCTTAGGACAGGATCTGAACTGAGACCAGTGCCTCTAAGAACAGAGAGGGATCTAGCTTTCCATTGAGGAATTGTGTGTGGGAAAGGATCCAGGTGAAATCTGAAAGACCCTGTCCAGCCACACTGTCACCCCAGGAATTAGATCCACTGCCCCTTTAAGCTGGAAATGTCAATTGCCCATTTGGTCAGGGTCTCATACTCGAGAGCAGAGCAAGGAGGGGAGGAATGCTAGCCCCGCTGCTCTGTGACTCCGCAGCTCAGCCTCATTCCCTATTTTCTTGTCCTGTGCCCTCCCAGCCCTGTATTATCTCATTAAACAATAGCCCCTTGCTTCAGGTAAACCTACACATCCTTCTGAACAACACTGCCCAAGAAAATGATGGGAGCGACACAAGTAATTTTAGATTTTCTTGTAGCCTACTGCAGTGGACCAACTGCTGGGGTCTCCTCACATTTTATGTTAAAGACGGAATCCCCAGTTTGATAGTATTTGTAGGTGGAGATTATGAGAAATAATTAGGTCCTGGAGGTAGAGCCCTTGTGAAATGATTGGCGTCATTTTAAGAGACACAAGCGAGATGATTTCTCTCTGGCCTAGTGAAGATAGCCTAAGAAGGTAATTGTCTCCAGACCAGGAAGAGGGCCTTCACCAGACACTGAGTCTGTCAGCACCTTGCTTTTAGGCTTCCCAGCCTGTAGAGTTGTGAGAAGTAATCGCCTGTTGTTTATCCAGTTAGTTGATGGTACTGTGTTACAGGAGACTCAGACACCCACATAAAAATTTTTTCAAAAGTAGGTTAAATTAATTTTAGTAATGTATTTTATTTAGTCCAAAATATCAAAATATTAGAATTCCATGCAATATATACATCATTGTAGTCACTGTAAAATAATGAGATATTTACCTTTTATTTTTCATAATGTATATTTTATACATATACCACATTTCAACTTCACAGTACATTTTCATTTAAAATTCTTGGTCTGTGTTTAGATTTCACAAAATTTGTAGTTGAAATGGGAGATTGACATACCCAAGTTGTTCCAAGCATAAGTGAAAGTTTTTCAATAATTGAATAGAGTATTACCTTTATATTTACATAAATTAAAATAAAATAAAATATTAGTTCCTCATTTGCAGTAGTCACACTTCAAGTGCTCAAGAGGTCCATGTGACTAGTGTCTACTGTCTTGAACAGCATAGCTCTAGAGGCTGGGGATACACAAAACTAAATAACCATGAGTTCATCAGTTCATATCAAGAAGGAACTAAAACCGTCATTAGTTACTGTTCCTCTCTTTCTGGTCACTCGGGCCAGCAAACGTGGAAACTTTCAGGACAAGCCAGAAGTTTGGTTCTGGGCACCAGATGGTATCTGATTAGTTCCTACATAGTATCCGGCTGTTGGCAGTTATTTTGCAAATGTTAATCCTGCCACCTAGTGACCACTTTCTGAATGTCACATGGAGATTACTGTGTGGAAAATTCCATGTTGACCTCTGCATTGGCGCCCCTTCTGACAGCTCTGAGACTTACTCCTGCCTGGAGATGCCATGTGACCCTGAGCTGCTGATCAGTCATTACTGTTGTGCAGCGGCTTTAGGCTTTCGCCATGCCTGGAGAGTAAAAGCTGCATTGTCATTTCATGTCAATTTCATGTTTTCTCTTTTCCCACAACAGTTTATAAAGCTCTTGGCGTGCAGTGAACACTGCTCAGGAGCACCCTCTGTGCCAAGTACTGTGATGGAAGATGAGTGCTCTCCCCATAAGGGTTAGAGTCCTCACTCTCCTTTTGATTGTGTGATAGCTCCTGAATCTTTCGTTTACTTATATGCCTCCCTTTTTCATTGAGTTATGAAATCTTTGAGGACCGTGTCTTGCTTATTTTATCCTTACTGCCTAGTTTGGTGTCTTTCTCACAGAGGACAGTTGGATGGATGGATGGAGAGTGGAGCTGTAAATTCACAGCCCCTTCCAGCCCTCTTACCACGTTTCCCCAGTCAGGGTATCTTCCCTTTTTCACTCTCAGGATGAACTATGTTGTCTTTTTGTCCACTTTTCCTCACCTATCAGTCTCCCCATTATTCCATCCTAAGTTTAGCACATACTTAGCACATGACCTTGTCTTGAATTTTGAAAGTACAAAGGTGATGTTGTCAATTCCCTCACTTATACCCACCAACGTCCAAAGTGACCTGCACCTGTGCCTGATCCTCCTTGGACTCACTGCTGTGCCTTCCAAGTATGGTCTGTAGCCCCTAGACCACTCCCTGCAATCACCTGGGAAGCACTACCCATGACTGACATCTGAGTCTCAGCTCAGGAAATCTGACATCATTTGTCTTGGGTGAAGGCTGGTTATTGAGATCTTAATATTATCCCCAGGAAATCCTAAATGGCAGCCCAGATTGAGACCCGCTTTCTGCTTGCTTCTCCTGTCAGCCTTGTCAGGCTTCAGCCAGCAACCTCATACTCACTTGTGTATCCAATTGTTGCTATTCTTTTGGCTCATTTTCCAAGTCACATACAATGTCCTACTTAAAATAAGAACAGAAAAAAATCCTACCTGGATCCAGTATTCCCAGCAACTGTCTACTGTCTTTATTTTCCAGGCCAAGCACTATTTACATCAAGAGTAAATTGTCCACACAGGCTATTTGTCTTCACTCTTTTTTTTTAAGTTTATTTATTTATTTTGAGAGAGAGAGAATGAGCAGGGGAGGGGCAGAGAGGGAAGGGGGACAGATGATCCAAAGCAGGCTTCTGTGCTGACAGCAGAGAGCCTGATGCGGGGCTCGAACTCACGAACCCTGAGATCATGACCGGAGCTGAAGTCGAACGCCTGACTGAGTCATTCAGGTGCCCCTCACTCTTAAGTCTTCTCCACACTGGGTTCTGCTCTGGGTTGATAACTGTGTAGTTGAAAAACACTTACCTCCCTTGGCCTCCAAGACCCCATCATCTCCTGTTTCTTTCCTAAGCTGTCTTTCTTCCTGACCTCTCACTGTTTAGAGTGCCTCAGGATGTGGTACTCAGCTGTCTTTCCTTTTCACTCCACTTTTATTTTATTTACTTATTTATTTTATTTTATTTTATGAGAGAGAGTGAGTGTGTGTGAGTGTGTGAGCCAGGAAGAGAGGCAGAAAGAAAGAGAATCTTAAGCAGTCTCCATGCTTATCATGGAGCCCAACATGGGTCTCATTTCTGCAACCCCGGGATCATGACCAGAGCTTAAATCAAGAATCAGATGTCCAAATGACTGGGCCATCCAGGTACCCCAATTCACTCCGTTTCTTATGCTTTCCAGTCCCTGGGACCCCTGGGGTTTATACTGTCTCAGACCATCCCATCAGTTCCGTCCCTACATGTCCAAATCCTGACTTGGCCTGCCTCTCCCTCAGGTGTGTGCTAGGCCTCTCAGATGTCATGTTCCAGACTGAATCCTGATGCATCTGTCTTCTCTTAGAGTGGTCCCACCGCGTCAGTGTCGTGTGGCCTTTGTAACAAATCACTGCAGTCAGACTGGCTTAAAGCAGTGCACATTGATACTCTCACAATCCTGGAACCTGGAAATCTAAAGTCAGTTTCACGGGACTGAAATCAAGGTGTCGGTAGCACTGTATCTCCTCTGGATGTTTAAGAGGTGAATCTCTCTCTTGACCCTTTCAGTTTCTGATGGCTTCCAGCATTTCTTTCTATATTCATGAGGGTTTTTCAGAGAAACAAAACCAGTTGTGTGTGTGTGTGTATGTGTGTGTGTGTTTTGAGAGAGAGAGCACAAGTGAGTGTAGGACAGAGAGACCAGCAGAGCTCACCCAAAGTGGGGCTCAATCTCACCCAATGAGCTCACCTGAACCCACGAACTATGAAATCATGAGATGAGCCGACGTCTGATGCTTAACTGAGCCACACAGGTGCCTTGTGTGTGGTTTTCTTATAAGGAACCGGCTTCTGCAGCTGTGGAGGGCGAGAAGTTGTAAGATCTGCAAGCTAGAGAGTCAGGAGGCCCTCCAGCGAGGGGAGAAGACAAATGTCTTAGTTCAATCACTCAGGCAGGAGAAATTCCCTCTTACTAAGCCTTTTTATTCCATTCAAGTCTTCAGTTGATTGGCTGAGGCTCACCAAATTGGGGGGGCAACTTGCTTTACTCATCCTTCCAATTCAAATATTAATCCCATCCAGAAACACCCTCACAGACACACCCATAATGATGTTTGACTGAATGTCTGGGCACCTTGTGCCCAGTCGAGTTGATATAAAATTAACCATCACAATTGGCTTATGCCCCCATCACTCCAATCTTCAAGGCCAGCATCTTCAAATCTCTCTCTTGTCCATCTCCATATTGCCTTCTCATGTGTGTGTGTGCGTGCGTGCATCTGTTTGTCTTTTGATCTCCCTCTTATAAGGATACCTGTGTTATAAGGATACATGTCATTACATATGACTACACCTAGGGCCCACTCAGATAACCCAGAATAATCTCCTGCTCTCAAGATCCTTAAATTATGATACCTGCCAATATCCTTTGTTCCAGATAAGCTAGCATTTACATGTTCCAGAGATTAGAACGTGGGTGTTTGGTGGCACCTTATTCAGCCTACTACACTACTCTAGCAAAGGGCACTTTAATCCACTTGGTTTCTTAAACCAGAACTTTGTGATATACCTTTGTCATAAATTCTCCCCAACACCATCTAATCCATTGACAACTTCTATTATGTTCGATCTTCTAACTAATCTTTAATCTGCTCAGCTCTTTCCATCTCCTCTGCTGCCCACACAATATAAAAAATTGTTTTTTCCTGACTATTTTAATGGCACACTGTATCAATTGTAATTATCTCATGTGTGCGTTATTTGTAGAGTTATCTGTCACCAGTCACTAATTTATAAGTTCCACGAAGGTGGGAACTTGTGCATGTTTTGTCCATCATTAAATTCTATTTATTTGTTTATTGTTTATTTTTGAGAGAGAGAGAGAGAGAGAGAGAGAGAGAGAGAGAGAGAGAGAGAGAGAGAGAAAGCATGAGTAGGGAAGGGGCAGAGAGAATGAGAGAGAGAGGATCTGGAGCGGGCTCTGTGCTGTCAGCACAGAGCCCAACGGAGGGCTTGAACTCCTGAACTGTGAGAGTATGACCTGAACGTAAGTCAGTCGCTTAACTGACTGAGCCACCCAGGCATTCCTGTTCATCATTATATTTTAGACTCTAGCACAGTGCTTGGTATACATCAGGTGCTCAATAAATACTTATCACATGTATGAATGGATGGATGCCACATTTCCTGCCATGGAGGAGTTCCAGCTAAGGAGCCATTCAATGGCTTTGGACCTAAATTAATGTATTTGTTTATTTAGATTATTTGTATTGAGAGCCCTCTGTATGCCAGACAATCTAGGAAGAATCCACAAGTTAACAAACTGTGTAAAACTTCTTGTGCTCATGGAACTTTGTATTTTAGTGTGGGGAAAGACAGATAGGAAGTGTAATGAATATATAGTAAACGCATTTGATATATGTAAATGTGCTCATATATAACATATAGAAAGTGATAAATGATAGGAAAAGAAATAGAGCAGCTTAAGGGAGGTTTGCATGCACTTGTAATTTTAAAAGGGGTAGAGCTTCATGAGAAGTTGATATTTGAGAAAAGCTGTTGAGGACCTGAGGGGGTGAGTTATGAATAAATCTGGGGCAAAATCTTCCCGGACAGAAGGAACTGCCTCTGAGGAGGTGCCTGAGGCGGGACTGGTCCTGGCTCGTTCCGGGCGGGTGAGGACGCCAGTGTGGCCAGTGTGGCTGTGCTGAGTGAGTGCAGCTGAGAGGAGAGGAGGGGAGGGCCCACGTGCTTGGGGACCATACGATATGGGACCTTGGAAAGCCATGGAAGGACTTCAGCGTTTCCTCTGAGTGCAGAGGGCGCGATCACAGGATTTCCAGCAGAGAAGGGACACTCATATTTGATGACTTTTTGTTTATTTTTGCTACTCAAATAAATATTTATTTATTTTCTTTGCGTTTTTATTTAAATTCCAGTTAGTTACCAGACAACATAATAGGGGCTCCTGGGTGTTCCAGTTGGTTAAGCGTCCAACTCTTGATTTCAGTTCAGGTAATGATCTCACTGTTGGTGAGATCGAATCCCATGTTGAGCTCTGTGCTGACAGCATGGAGCCTGTTGGGATTTTCTCTCTCACTCTCTCTCCCTCTCTCCTTCTCTCCTTCTCTCCCTCTCTCCCCTTCTCTCACTCGTGCTCTCTCTCTCTCTCTCTCTCGAAATAAATAAACTAAAACCCACCCATACAACATAGTATTAGCTTCACATGTGGAATGTAGTGATTCATCACTTACAAAATTATCCCTCTGTCTGCTGTGTGCACTGTAGGTGAGCAAGGATGGGAACACAAACCTTGGGGAGGTTTCTTCAGTAATCAAGGTGAGAGATAATGATGACTTGGACCAGGTGATAGCAGCAGAGGTGGTGAGAAATGGGCAGAAAAGGCTCTGTTGAGAAAATATGGCCAATAGGATTTCCAGAGAGACTGGATGGTGGCGGGAGGGTGAGGGGTGGGGGAGATATATGTGTCAAAAATGACACTGACGTTTTTGGCCTGAGCAGCTGGAAACTCGACTAAATTCAGAGTTGTGTCTGGAACTCCTACCCCAAACATCTTAATTCCCTAAAGTCACTGGAACAGCTCAACAGCCCTGAACTTTCCAGACAGCTGCACGGAGTTGTCATCCATCCTTCCCTGGAGAGTGTCTGATCCCTTCCCTAAACTTATGTCCGACTCCTCTTTCTCTCACATCTGTGCACAGGGGACTCGGTCAATTTGCCATCACCACAATGCTCAGCCCACATTCCAGCTGTAACGTACCATCACAGTGCATTCTGGGACTTCCTCTTGAGGTTGGTCTGACACTGTGGTGTCCGTTTGACCCTCAGCTCTGTGTTCACACCCAAGGCTCCGGGAGGTTGGTCTGATTATTATTTTGCAAAAAAAAGTTTCTTCTTGTTCTGGTCCAGAACAGTTGAGGTCATTCAGTAGCCTCTGAATCTCTCTGCTGCCCCAGGTGGCCTGGCCAAGTGCCATTTGAGGTAACTATGCCCTGTTTACTCAACTTCTTCCTGGAGTTTTAATATCCTCATTGAGGGGCTTTGGACTAGTTTATGTGACAGGCTAAGTGAAAAGACCATTCCGTTAAGAAGCTGCAGCTGTTAAGAGAGGAGGCTCATTTTCCCTGAGTATGTGCAGCTATGTGGGTACGTGTATCGGGTGCGATGGGGCTTTGGGAGAGGTTTCGGAGAGTCAGTGGCAAGAACAGTTGTCTAAGACAGACCTTGTTATGACCCAGTCTCTCGCCTCACATAAGCATCTCAGCACATAACAGGAAGGGGTCAAGCATCTCCTGTTTCTTCCCCCAGGAGACTCAGCAGTGCCACTGTTTCTCCCACTTTTCAGTTGCTGAGTAGATCCTGTTTGTCTGTGCACCTGTGCTCGCGAACCTATATGTCTGAATTCTTGGAAAGAAGTCTCTTAGGGGTGGGGGGTTCAATTGAACTGATTCCCAACTATCTGTCCAGGAGCAGTCAGTGTTGAAATCCACAGTCACAAGCTCTCGCAGATTCCACCCCTGTCCCTGAAACCTCAGTATTCACGACACTCTTGCCTGCCCCTGCGCCTTCCCTCCCGGTGCCCAGTCTGACAAAATGCATTCTGGGTTGGCTGCGGAAAGACCCCTCAGGTATGCAAATACACCGGAAGTGCTGCAGTCCTCCAGTTAAGGACCTGAAAATGGCAAAAAGAGGGGAACAGAGAGGTCTGTGGGCATCTCTGGAACCTGCTGGACATGTAGCCTTGCTCTCCCCACAGTAACATCTGAATTCACACCTCCTGTGAGTCGTGCTCTTATTGGGAGACTTAGGAAGGGTGGGGACCGGAGCCAAATGCAAGGGCTTCCACGTTACCTGCTAGAAACACCTTGTGACCTAGTGCAGAGCTGAGCCAGCTTGGGCCAGATTGTGAGGGGGGGTGCTGATTCAATACAGCTCATCGTATCTGGCTGAATTTAGCTTTACTTAGCATGTAATCAAATTAAAATGTGACAAGGTGTTTTTCTCTGTGCTTTGAAAGCGGTTGCAGCCAAGACTAAAGGTTTATGAAGCCTTTACTCTTCCGTGTATTGTTTAGACTTAGTGGGATCTGTGGGAGGGAGGTGTGATTTTATTTAGGGGAGCGTGGGCTCTGGTGACACCGTTTCTTCCCAATGTCACACAATGGGGAGAGGTAACAGCCGAGTCTGCAGGGAGCCTGTCTCTGGGAATGTGAGTGGGGGAAGCGGTTCTGAGCTCTCTGCAGCAGAACCGCAGCATGTGTGTGTGTGTGTAGGTGCTCCTGGGGTCTAGTTGATATAAAACTCCTGAGTGCTGCAATGTCCTCTGATAAGATAAACTCCATGGGAACAGTTGTTTATTTAGCATTTGCTATGGGTCAGGAACCATTCTTAGGACTTCACATGCATTAGCTGAGATTTACAAGTCACTGAATGTTAACAAAAAGCAAGTTGCCCAAGAGTATGCATTGTGTTCTTTTGTTTCTCTAAAAAATGATTATACTGTATATGTCTTTGCAGGGGAGGGAAATCTACCAGAAGGCTACCTCCTAAAATGGTACCATGACTGCCTTTTAGGAGACTGAGAGCCGCCTCAGTGGAGGAACTGTGGTATGGGGAGGAGAGTTTTCATTCCGTACTTAATCAGAACTTTTGTTCTGTTTGAATTATTTTTAACCATGTGTGATGTATTCCTGTTTCAAAAAACAATACTACACTTACTTTGAAGGAGAATGAAATGAAACTTTATAGTCCGAGATAGTTTTGTGGATCAGATGTGAGGGCTGAACCCTGGCGGAGGACAAGTGCAAGGGAGTACAGCGGATAGAGTACCATGGGCAGGATGCCGGGGGCTATTTGTGGAGGATGGTTTTGACTCAAAGGAGCTTGTAAGCAATAGCTCTGATGTCAAATTGGGAGGAGAATTGGAAATAGCAGTTAAAGTTCACTTGACATGAATCAATGTCAAACTTATATGTGCAATTTTGCACCTGTAACTCTCTTGCAATGTATTTATCGTTCTGATTCCAAGATTGTGTCGGCCTGCGCGACAAGCCCGCCTCGCTTGGTCATCTGACTAGACTGAACCCCAGCTGGTGAAGACCTCCGACGTAGTTGTTACCACTTCTACAGGTAGTCACACGTTTGGCCCCGTCATCTGATCCTCACATCCATAGGTGGACATTGCTGTGCTAGTGTTTGGAGGGGGTCCAAGGCAAATGAGACCCCAGCCTGCCCCTCCGAGGAACACACGCTCCAATGTGATAACTCCTGCCGGAGGAATAGACACAGGATTATGAGGTTTCAGAGAAGAGCAGGATTGCATTAGTCAGGAGGCATTTGCGGACATTTAAAAAGTGTTTGCTTGCCCTTAGGATTTTGATAGAGGGAAGGGAAGATTGTTCATGCAGAAGAATGGCTCGAGGAATGAGCACGAAGATGGTTAGGAAACCAATAAGGAAGTTTGGGTGAAATGCTAGGCGTTTGAAAGGGAGTAGAAGGCAGACAGGCTGTCAATTGGGGGAAGAGTCAGCTGGCAGAGGGTCTTGAGTTCCAATTCTGTGTCAGCAGCGGGGAGCCACTTAATTGTTGTGAGCATGGGAGTTTCAGGGCTTGAGGTCTTCAGGAAGATGAACCTGGCACCACAGAGAAAATGATGAAGGAGCTGGCTCTGGGAAATGCGTTTTTAGGCTCTGGGATTAGTCATCTGGCTGAGAGCTAATGAGAGTCCAGGAGGAGGAAGGGAGAAGAGATATTCATGATGAATTTTGCCAAGGGCACAGAAGAGAAGTGATGGCTAGTTGGGTGTCAGCAGAGAGGAAGCAGTTGGGGAAGTTTTGAGGCTGGTTGGGTAAGAGGGCGGGGATGGAATGAGTGGATCTGGTGGCAGCGGTGTTAAGGGATGGGGTGAGTCAGCACAGCGTGTTTGGGGGTTCTTGGGCCCAACACACAGAAGTGTGTAAAAGGAGTTGGTGAGAGAAGCCCAAGATTTTGGAGGGGAGCTCTGCAGCGGGAGCAGTTGACGCCCAGGTGTGGATGATCTTTGCCGTTAGAGGTTTTTGAGAAAGCAAAAAGAAAATGAGCAAGCAAGATAAGTCTAAGAAAGATTCGAAGGAGCAATGAGGAGAGGGAGGAGTCAGAATCTTAGCTGTGGCGGTTTAAGGCAGGGGTTGGTAATAAAACAGCTCCATCCCTACACATAGAAGGTTGGAGAAAGTGAGGTGAGAAAGGCCATTGCTAATGGCAACTGAGTGATTGCTGATGACTTAGGAACACTGTTTTCTGGGGGTTGGGTGAAGGAAGCCAATGGTTTTAAAGAATAGTTTACGAATTTCGGGGCCGTGGGCCGAGGGCAACTGGAAGGGGAAGTTTACTTGATCCTCAGTGTTTAAGATATCATATGAATTAATTGCTAATATTTCACTGTTAATTAGCTTTCATGCAAAAATTCCAAATTCCAAACCTAAGCGATGTGGCCCCCCTGGGCCCTCATCCCTCCCTGGCTGCATTCGGGCTGGAGCCCCGGGTCTGGCTGTGGGAGGGGGTTGTGGGAGGTAGGGGCTGGTGGCTCCAGCTTGCTTAGGTGAGCCTCACTCCTGCTCACATGGCCGCTGCTCGGTTGCATTTTTGGTTGAAGCCTGTGGAAATGGTGAAGAAATGCAAGTCATTTACTCTTTCAAGTAGACTGTTTCTTCAAAAGTTTGGCAGTGATGTGCAGAACAGAAAGAGGCTGGTGAATGAGGGTGCTCCAGAGGAGAAGATGGGTGTGTTAGGGTAATGGAGACGTAAGCTCCATTTGGTGTCACCAAAAATGAAGTATTCAAGTACAGCAGGAGAGACCGAAGAGGCACGGGAGGAAATGATTGATGAAAATTGTATGTGGCAGCGGAGGAAGAAGCAGGTGTGGATAGGAAATGGACATTTCTGCTTTTGAAGTAGGAGAAACAGGAGACAGAAATGGTAAGTTGGGTGGGGGGCAGCTTGTGATGGAGAAGAGGGAACAGCAGAAGAGCTGGGATTGATGTCATGTGTGGCATCAATTTGCGGAGGTCGTAAAAATGAGCGGGGGTCACAGTGGGACATGTACATGATGGGGGGCGGATTCTGAGAGCAGGGCCATAATTTGGCAAACTTCAAGTGGATTTTTTTTATAATTTTTTATTTTGGTGGCACCTGAGTGGCTCAGTCAGTTAAGCGTCTGACCCTTGAATATGATTGAGGTAATGATCTCACAGTTCAGAGACAGAGCCCTGTATCTGGGCTCCATGCTGACAGTGTGGAGCCTGCTTGGGACTCTCACTCTCTCTCTCTGCCCCTCCCTCTCTCACTCATGCGCTCTCTCTCGCTCTCTCTCTCTCTCAAATAAACATTAAAAAATATTTTTTTATTTTTAAGTAATCTCTGTACCCAGCCTAGGGTTCGAATTTACAACTGGAGATCAAGAGTCACATGCTCTACTGGCTGAGCTGAGCAGGGGCCCCTCAAGGGGAGATTTTTTTAAGTATTTGTTTAATAGTCATTTTGTGATAGCAAGGAGAAGCTGATTTTCTCCTTTAAAACTTACATACCTGCATGAGTTTCCTGCATGCCCTGAATACAGTATAACATTTAGACTCAGCTGAAATGGCTTTTTTGCCTAATATATTTTTTATAGTGATAGGTACACCCATTTACTAAGTATAGGGAAAACCACACAAATAATTGTAAAGTTTTATTCAAATGTATTAAAAGTTGTTTACTGACCTCGATGATATAAAATTTCCCATTTTCCCTTCTCTCTCTCCCTTTTTTTTTTTAAGATTTTTTTTTCTGAATCATAGAGCTTCATAGAAGTCTTAGGTGAGTGCTTCAAATGGAGATAATAATGTGAGTCTCTCGTTACTGGTAAATAGTACTACACACGGCACCCCTAGTTCCTGCATTTCGTCTGTCCCTCAGTGCGATCAGAGCTGTTCTGTCTGATGGTCTCAAGATCTTACAGTCTGGGTGCACCATCCATTTCGCTGGGGTGCACTGAAGGGAGAGGTGGTTCCATGTGGGATGCTTTTAAATATATACATTGGTGGGGGGGCCAGGAGTGGGCTTAGTTTGGTCGTTGTATGAATTTTATGTGCAAAGCTGAGTTTTATGTGCAAAGCCAAGATTTATTCCCATGTTGCTTTAGTGCACCTGTTTAATAAATTGATACCTGTAGAAGGTGTTTGGATGGCTCGAGGAGCCAGAGTCCAGTGTGGACTGATGGTGGTGACTTGGAGCATGAGAGAAAGGAGAAGAAGGAGAGGAAGCGCTACTCAGGTGTTAGACTTCCAGTGGTCTTGTGAAATTTTCATTTTACTGAAAATTTTTTAACTTTTAAAAGAGTTATTATTTATTTATTTGGAGAGAGGGAGGGAGGAAGAAAGAGGCAGGGAGGGGCAGAGTGTCAGTGTGGAGCTGGACATGGGGCTTGATCCCATGAACTGTGAGATCATGACCTGACCCAAAATCAAGAGCCAGAAGCTTAACTGACTGAGCTACCCAGGCGCCACTTAGTGAAATATTTTTAAAGTTGTTTTAAAAATACAGCCCTATAAAAGTGATAGTTAAAAAAATGCTTCTCTATGAATTACTTGGAGGGCCATCACTTTAAGCTTCATGTGACGGAATGTAGTTCCTTTTTCCTAATTGTCTTTGGTCCAAGGTGAATGTCCAAATTGTAGTACATTTGTGGCGCCCTTCCAGAGTATAGATTTCTCATGTGATGGAACATGGCACGTCCCTGGAACTTTCATTTTAGTGTTTCTGTCAATCTTGACTGAGCAGCATTGGCCACCAATACATGCTGGGGAGGAGTAACCTTTGTGGACATTGTTAAGTCTCGTTAAAATGATTTGGTCAGCGTTCACAGAAGGAAGGATAAACATTAGCACCATTACTATCTTGGACATCCCTCAACCTCCCTGAATACTAGTTCCCTTACTTCAAATGGCCATGGAGTGAGAGTGGTGATGGGGTGGGCCAGAGGGTCCCTAAAATATTTCCCCTTTTTCAATGTCAGAGAACACGACACTAAGCTAGGATGGGATTCAGGACTGAGTTGGAACATGCCAAAAGATAAACTGAGGCATATTAAAATGTTTATTTGAGCAAATTGGGGTTCTAATTAGGCAGAGACACAGACTAGGGTGGTCAAGAGCCAGGGGAAAGCCATTTATAGAGAAGACTCAAAGCCAGCAAAGAAATGATTTGATTGGCTGTAGCTCAAGCCAGTGCCATGTTTGGGGAGCCTAGCTGGCTGTGATTGCTGTCCTTAGGTTTCAGTTTCTTAAGCTTGAGGCATTTGCAGTCTTAGGTTTGGGTTCCTCACGAGGCTACTAAGGCATTAAAGCCACCTCCGTCTACTGGGTTCCTTGTTTAATTTAACAAACGTGACCAGAATAAGAAGGCAGCTGAGCGGCACCTGGGTGGATCAGGTCATGATCCCAGGGTCATGGGTTCTGTCCTAAGCATGGAGCCTGCTTGGGATTCTCTCTCTCTCTCTCTCTCTCTCTCTCTCTCTCTCTCTCTCTGTCTTTCTCTCTCTGTCTCTCTTCCCCACTCCCCTGCTTGCACACACACTGCATAAAGTTCTTGGGTCAGAGTTCGTATTTCTTTGGTCCATGTTAAGAGAGGTAGGCCATTTGTAGCATTGTCTCAAAAAGCTAGTCTCTTTCTCTTCGTTAGTGTTTATGTTTTGGAGTGGTGGCTGGTGGGGCAGAGAGAGGGGGACAGGGACAGGGGGTCTGAAGTGGACTCTCTGCTGGTAGAAGAGAGCTCTGTGCGAAGTTTAAACTTACAAACCCTAAGGTCCATCACCTGAGCTGAAGTTGGATGCTCACCTGACTGAGCCACCCAGGCACCTCTCAAAAAACTCTTCTGAATTCCAAGAAGATAATTCTTGTCACTTCCATGTTTAAAACTTGTTATAGCTAGGGTGTATATCCATAGGCTAACTACAGTAGAACTGGTAGGACATAGGGAGGCTTTGTAGGCTTTAGGACACGGGGTTACTACTTGAAACGATTTCACTCTTTTGCGTTGCTCTGTGTCATAGGATGTGCTGCTCTCCAGAATATGGCAGGACCCACGAACAGGATGTGTCTTTCCTGAAATGATCCTGCTCATCAGCCCCTGCAGGAAGTGAAAGGTTTGCGGAGAACTTGAAGAATATTGTGGGTCCCTTTGTTGCAGTCTTGCCTCTTCTCCTGGTCTTTCTGGAGCAGTCTCTACCCTCTTGCTCTTGCTCACTGTTGGAGTGTTTGTGGGAGGGCTCCTCTCTGACTGTGCCAGGATGCCCATTTCGCTGGCCAGGGTCCCACCTCTCAAGTCAGCATATTAATCTTCTTCACAGAAAGGGCGTCATCTGCTGCTCTTCCATCAGATACATAATGAGTTCCTTTATTGCGTGTCTGCAGTTTCACTTTGGCAGCCCAGCTTTCTTTCCGTGTGGTTCCCCTGGGCACCTTTGCTTTGGAACATGGCTGCACTTACTGAAGGTCAGAAGATGCAGCCTGTGCACTCTGGTTTTCTGATGCTTCGTTCCCAGGTCCCCCCAAACGTCATTCCTTGTGGGTGCATCAGAACGTTTTCTGTTTTTTCTTCCTTTGTTGCTCTTGCTATGGCTACAAAAAGATTTTTTTTTTTCTTGTCCAGTATCTGTTTTCTAGCTCAGTGTCTGCTCCTATTTTGGCTGGACAGTTGGCTAGTTTTAGTTTGTCAGGGATCTGCTTCACACTGGTATCAGAGAATTACAATAGCTAATGATAACTCAGAGGTAATAATAAGGTGTTTATTAAACATCTCTGTTGACAAGATGTGTTATGCGCTTTACACAGATCATCTCCAGTCTTCCATGCTGGGCCGGCATTATTCACCGATTTTGCCATAATGAAGTAGAGGTTCTGAAAGGTGACCTGCCTTACCCGGGCCACACAACCGGCAGGGACTGACCAGGAATTTGGAACCGGCTGATTGTCAAACTTGGGAGCTTTCCACTGTCCCATGCCGTCTCTTCAAAGGGACTTGAGAGTTTCTATTTGAGTTGGTGAATTTGATTTCTCTTGTCACTAGCTTTTTTCTTGTGCTGCCTGTCTCCCTCATTTGCACCTCAGGTCTTCTCCATTCCCTCTGTCAGAACGTATTCCTCCTATCTTAGACCTCCACCAAACATACAACTCCTCTCCAAAGCTACTACTCACTAACGCTTACCTGACTTTGAGTAATCTGTCCCGTTGCAGGTGTTCTGGGTATCTCACGTCTCTAGATGAGACCTGAGAGTACAATTTCATCCTTAAAGATAATACAGTTAATTAATAAGCACTTACTAACTTACAATTTTTAATTCCAGTATAGTTAACATACAGCGTTATATTAGTTTCAGATGTACAACACAGTACAACTTTCCTGTACATTGCTCAGTGCTCATCAGGGTAAGGGTGCTCTTAATCCCCTTCACCTCTCTCACCCATCTCCCCTCCCCCTTCCCCACCTTCCCTCCGGCAACCACCAGTTTGTTCTCTGTAGTTCTCTCTGGCTTTTGGTTTATCTTTTTTTTCTTTCTTTGTTTATTTTGTTTCTAAAATTGCACCTATGAGTGAAATCATATGGTATTTGTCTTTGTCTGACTGACTTATCTCCTTAGCCTTATATTCTCTAGATATGTCCATGTTGCTGCAAATTTTAAGATTTGACTCTCTTTTATGGCTGAGTAATATTCCATGATATATACACACCACATCTTCTTTATCCATTCATCTATCACGGGACATTTGGGCTGCTTCCGTAATTTGCCTATTGTAAATAATGCTGTAGCAAACATAGGGGTGTATATATCTTTTTGATTTAGTGTTTTTGTATTCTTTGGGTAAATACCCAGTAGTGGAATTACTGGATTATATAATAACTCTATTTTTAAGTTTTTGAGGAACCTCCACCCTATTTTCCTCAGGGGCTGCACAAGTTTGCATTCCCACCAACAGTGCAAGAGGGACTTTTTTCCCCCTCCACATCTTCACCAACACTTACTGTTTCTTGTGCTTTTGAAAACACTAACTTTTAAAAACAAGGAGTTATTATAGTTTTTAATGATTTGGATCTAATTTCCAAAATATACAAGGCAGCCTAAAATAGCATATGTAACACTGTGCTATATCTATTATGAACATTAATATTTTCTCCATAAAAAACCTATGAATAAGGATTATTATTCTTGTCCAAGTTCACATAATGAGAAGAGAGCAGGTTCAAATCAATACCTCTTTTCTCTGATACCCAAGCTCTTTCTACCACACCTATCTACCTCTATACTGAATTGTTTATAATTTTAGTTTCCATATATCCCTGTTATTTTAGTGTTTGGAGATAAGCATTATCATTAGGATTTGCTCTGAGTTTCCTGGTAGAAGAGAAACATGGAGATAAAGGTAGGTAGGTAGGTGGGTAGTGGGATAGACAGATATGAAGAGACTGGCACAGACTGAGAGGAGAAGAGCTTATGTTAATAAGTATACATATTTTTAGACATTTGAACACAAATTTTAAATAGTAAATTTGACGAGTTTTTCGCTGAATTAAAAAGTCAAATTGGAATTAAGTGAAAAATATTTGAAATCCGATCACCTCTGCTTCCTTTCTGGATAGGTCTTACTTGCCATTCTGAAGATGATCTCACTCATTGAAAAGAAAACCTATTGGTCCAAAGGCCCTTCTCTGTGTGTATAATACAATAATCCCATCTCTCTCTCTTCTGTTCTTAATGTTGGTGTGTTTTTTGTCTCCACCTCTGAATCATAAACTCCTGGGAGTGAAGACTCTTCTTCTTGTTCTTTCCCATCTTTTTGGGAGACTGATGAGGGTCAGGCCCATCATATGCTCACTGAGTCATGCCAGACAATTAGACGTGCTTTCAGTCCATGAGAGGAGATGTCCATGAGTAAACAGGGAGAAAAAGAAGATGGCACGGTGCCTGGTGGAGGAGACTGGTTGTGTGAGAGAGGGTCACCAGCTCTGTAGCCTCACTGTCTGCTCACAGGACCACTTGTTTGGCTACCGAAGTCCAAACTTGGGACTTTGCTGGAGATGCCAGCACTTAGTGTCATTCCCCCTCCCCTCCACTACAGACTGGGGACACAGGTGGGGTTATACCGCGTCAGTGACCCGCCTGATAGCAGGTTGGGGTGGGCGTGCGGGCAGATGTTTGTTTTTGAATGACCAGACAGGCTGTCTCCTGAGATCTGACCAAAACTGGAACTTGGAGGAGATTCAGCTGGCTTTGATTCAAACCGGACAAACGAAAACAACGCTAACAGCCAGGGAAGGAGTCTCAAGACCCTGCCAGAAATGCTTACTCACCTTCAGCCTGAAGTCCGTAAAGTGTAAGCAGGAGAATGTGAGCAGTCTCTGAGCCCTGTGCACTTCCTCGCTGCACAGAACATGCAGAAGCGTTCTTCTGTGGGGGTGAATGATGGCTGCAAATTTATAAATAATAACATTAAGTGCTGTTGCAGCCAGGTGAACATGTTGTAGATAAAAATGACAGAAGCAGGGGCGCCTGGGTGGCTCAGTTAGTTGAGAGTCTGACTTCGGCTCAGGTCATGATCTCATGGGTTCCTGAGTTTGAGCCCTGTGTCTGGCTCCACTCGCTGCTGTCAGCAGGGAGCCTGCTTCCCATCCTCTGTCCCCCTCTGTTTCTGCCCCTCCTTGATTGGCGCTGTCTCTTAAAGATAAATAAACATTTTTTTAAATGACAGAAGCATATTCATAATTTAGAAGATTCTTCAATTGCGGAAAATTAGTGTAAACTCCTTAGAGAAATCTTAACACTGCCATTTATTGACTATTAACTGTGACAGTAAGGTTAGGCACATAAAATTGTGTGGACTCAGGTGGGTGAGAAAGATAATGTCTCTAAGAGGGAAATAAAATGGAGTGGAGAACTGGCCAGGATGTCCATATTTGTTAGTACTGTGGAAGCAGGTGGCCTGCTAGGTCTAGTGACACGCCACTCCGGTGCCTTGGGACCTGACGCCTCATCCCATGTGCTTTAGACAATCCTCCTTTTGGGTGAGGGCTTAAGAGTTAGCTTGAAGCGGAGCTGCCTGGCTAATTTCATGGCTTTCTGTCTCTGTCTCTCTTTGACACACACACACACACACACACACACATACAGGCACACGCACACAATTGCATATTTGTATGAGGGAGGGCAAGATGGAACATAAAATGTGGTTTAACTTTCAGGACTTTAAATGAGAGCCGTTTTGTTAGTGGAAAGCAAACAAAACAAACTGGCCACAGAGTGAGCATGCCCTGGAATGCAGGATCGTTTGTCGCCAAACAGCCGCCTGATGTGGGGTTTACGTACTGTTTCAGCAAATCGAAACAATGAGGACATTTATCATTAACTCTCCGCCTGAGCCATAAAATCAGAATGGGGAAGATCAGGGTCATTAGCTCTGATCCTCAAGACCCTGAACACACAGCCGAGCCCAGGGCAAAACAGCCACTTAGAGCAAGTTGTATGCATTTATTAAACACCTAGTGGGGCACCTGGGTGGCTCAGTCGGTTAAGCCTCCGACTTCGGCTCAGGTCAGATCTCACATTCGCGGGTTCGAGCCCCGCGTCGGGCTCTGTGCTGACAGCTAGCTCAGAGCCTGGAGCCTGCTTCTGGTTCTGTGTCTCCTTCTCTCTCTGCCCCTCCCCCTCTCACGCTCTGTCCCTCTCTATCAAAAATAAATAAAACATTAAAAAAATTAAAAATAATAAACACCTAGTATTTTGCCAAAGACTGTCTGGACAGGAAGGTGCAAAGGCCTAAGCCCTTTGCAGGGTATGTATTCCACGACTGCCCTGAGATCTACCTAGCAGGTAGAGAAACTAGTAACGGTGTCATTGTTAACCTGGTTTTCTACTTAGACAAAATGCCCTGAGTATAAACAGAA
Organism: Suricata suricatta; assembly: GCF_006229205.1. Lineage (NCBI taxonomy): Eukaryota > Metazoa > Chordata > Mammalia > Carnivora > Herpestidae > Suricata > Suricata suricatta. The sequence continues at coordinate 47,461,296 of NC_043705.1, forward strand.
GAGAGTGTTCAAGTTCACCTATGGAGTCAGAGAAGTTTCCAAGAGGAGGTAGGATTTGAGATGAAGGGTAGAAGTTTGCCAGGACCACAAACCGGAAGTGATGGGGTGGGTACAGAGGTACATGCTGGACGCAGGGATAAATAAGGGCCTGGTGTAAGGAACATGGATATTCCAGGATCTAAAAATAACATAGCGGTGTCACACGTGGTGGTTGGAATGAGCATTGGCTTGCGTATGTATCAGGCAAAGGTGCTGACTTTTTATCTTGGGCAAGGAGGAATGCCAGTGAAATATTTTGAGCTGAAGTAACGATTTGGCCGTGTTTGTGTCTTAGATCAGTGCAGTGGCCTCAAGGCAGACAAGTGGGAGGATGGGTGACTAGAGCAGGTAAAGTGGTCCTTCGGGGGTGGGGCTGGGTACGTTTTCCTGACCGGAACACACTGAGGAGTGGTTAGGCCCAGGTGAATTGTGGGAGGCCTGCACAGGCAGCCATGGGATTGATGAGGGGAGCAGTGGGACGTCAGCAACCAGCTCTATAGTCAGCCCTTGCTCCAAGCAAATGGCAGGGTTCAGGAGTTGCTCTGTGCAGCCTCAGGGGTCACCTGACTTCTGAGAGCTGTTCTCAGTGCTGGGCACTGGGTTCACCACCGCTCTGGGGAGTCAGGGACTGGAGGACCGGGCTGTGTCGGCTTTGAGCAGTGCATTTGAGGTCCTGATGCCCTGCTGGTGTCTGGAGCATCGCAGTGGTCTTAATAAAGATCTGTTGATTGAGTAGAGCCCAACACTTATATAGGAGCTGGGGACACAGCAACGACCATATCACACAAACACCCTGTCTTGGAGGAGGAGTGTGTATTCCAGGTGGCGAGACCAGCAAGCAGCAAAAGAAACAATGCCTGGAAAGCTGGATGGGGAAATACACTGGAAAGAAAAAATACAGTGGGGAGGGTGGTTTGCAGTTTTAATTAAGATGTTTAAGAAAGGTTTTCTTGAGCAAAGACCTGCAGGGGGTTGGAGGGCACCCATTGGGCTATGTGAGCAAAGAGCATTCCGAAAAGGGAGGAGTCCAGGCTGCCATGTCGAGCTGGACATGTTGTTGGCATGTTGGGAGCAGCAAGGGGGCTAGCATGGCTGCGGAGACGTGACTGAGGGTTTAGTGGGGTGGGGGACGGGGTTGGGGGCTTGTTCTCCCCTCCGAGTGTGATGGGAAGTTCCGTTTACTGCCCCTGCTGGACATGGGCTGGAGGTATGCAGGAGCCAGGGTCCTTGAAACAAGAGCTAGGACTGTTCTGTGTTAGAGGGCTTACAGATGGCAGTCACGGAGCTTTAATTGTTGGGATGAGGAGGGAGATGGGAATGTGGGCTAATATTAGCTATCATGGAATTTTTCTTAATTTGCTTAGGTATGACTATTCTATCAATAGGATAGGAGAATATATGCGAGAATGTCCTCATTCTGAGAAGAGACCTGCTGAAATAGTTAGGGGTGAATTGTCCTGATATCAGGAACTTACTTTGTTTCTTTTTTTGGTTTTCAAGTTTGATTGTTTGTTTGTTTGTTTGTTTAAAGAGAGCGTGAGTCAGGAAGGGGCAGAGAGGGAGGGAGAGAGAGAGAGAGAGAGAGAATCCCAAGCAGGCTCCTCACTGTCAGTGCAGAGCTTCACTGGGGGCTTGAACCCATGAACCATGAGATCATGATGTCAGCTGAAGTCAGACACTTAACCGACTGAGCTATCCAGGTGCCCCAGGAACTTACTTTGAAATGATTCAACACACACACACACACACACACACACACACACACACGCGTGCACGCGTGTGCACACACACACACACACAATCGAGTGGATACATATATACTTAGATAATGCCGAAATACATAAACCACTGTTACATCTGTGTGGTCTGTATACAGATCCTGGTTGTACTGGTCTGTCAGTTTTCATTTTAGAAAATTTTGATTTTGAAAAGTTGGGAAAAACCCTTTCTGCTATTGTCCATTTTTCTTGGCTCTGTTTTTAGTTGCAGTTACTTATTCTCATGAGATTCTGCCTAGCCCTGTAGGCAATTTATTTACTTTGGGTCAGAAATGTTTACCTCTGGAGACTTATAGGAGACACAGAGTGTGGGGATTTGGATGAGGTGTCTCCTGGGGGGTGCCCCAAACCCTTGGCTGGCGAGCCGAACAAGACCGGACTCTCTGTGGATGGGTGGTGTGTGCCTCCCAATTTTAAGACACTTCTGTGCAAGGGAGGGCAAAGCAGAAGTGCAGCTTTGGAGAGGCTGGTTCCTCTCTGGATTGCGTGCTTTACCCTGATGTTGAGGGTCTAAATTATTCTACTGTTTACCTGCTGTGTGGCTTGACAAAAGGGTAATGTGATTTAGAAACTCGGCGGTCATCCTGAAAATCTGTTTCCAGTCAGGCACTTACAGGCACTGTCAGGGGATTGGGCTGTGGTATATTGAATCCCAGATTTAGTCCAGGGGCCAGTATGTCTGTGAATATTAGAAAAGCTCAGTTGCCCTTTGCATGGGTCTCAGCAATTCCATATGGTATTTTCCACGTCAAAGTAGGAAGCAGCTCATCCAGAAAGCTGGGATTAGCACCTTGCGTCTCCTGATAAAATTTCAGCATATGGTTGGGATGTGAACCTTTACACACACACACACACACACACACACACACACACACACACACACCCTGTATCAGCCACACAAGACAAAAATAAAAAAATAACTCTGGAAAAATAATTTGATTTCAGAGAAAAGAAGAATGTAGGTGGTAATGTATAAAGGACTTCCTAAAAATGAAGTTTTTTGCAGTCTTTTATTTGATTTAAAGAAAGTCATTTGTTCACTGTAGGAATAACAATAAAAGATAAAAGTCATTTGAAGCTAAGTGGGGAAGTAGAAAAATGAATTGTAGTTCTGTGTATACTCAGTACAGTCGTAATAATAATAATAGCAGTAACTATAATAACAGTTGGCATTTACTGAGTGCTTACTATGTGCCAGGCATAGTAAGCATTTTTTACATTTAACTAATTGAATCCTCATAACAACCCTATGAGGTAACTACTATTATCATCCTAGGTTTTAGAAAGCTGGGGTCCAGAGAAGTTAAATAACTTGTGTGAGGTCATATGATGAGTTATGACCGGATAAGATCTATCAAGTGTTCTTTTGAGGTTAGCTAAATAAAACTCTATCCTATTTTTGTAGAGTTCCATTGTTATTTTTCCTCTTGCTCATCTGATTCCTCTGCAGGAGGGAAAAATGCTTTCATGATTCACTGTTAAAAAATTAATGTTGTACAGCAGGACATATATATATATATGGATATATGTGGATATATATGGATATATGTATAATAGTTTATAGAATAAAAGTTTCACAAAATACTTTTACAGTATGTGATACACTTTGCTATTTCCCATTTTATTCTCTTTCATTTTAAAAATGCTGATTGTGACATGCTCATGGATTTTATGTCTTGCTTAATGATTTAGAACCCATAGGTTAGAAAAACTCTTCTTTAGTTCACCTCACTTTTCACAGTAATCTTATGAAGTTGGTATAATTTTAACACCCATTTTACAGATGAGAGAACTGAGTTAATATGTTCAGGGTTTACACGAAGAAGCCAAAGTCTATACTTTATACTTGAGATTATATATTTTTTCAAAACAGACATCAGTTATGTTAAAACACAGCTTTCTAAATTCTTATGAACTTAATGCATTGTCTGTAGCCTGAATAAATACAGTCTTGTACATCTGGGTTTATGGGCACTGTTGTAGATCTAATATATGAAGATGTGCTTATAATTTATCAAATGCAAAGTAACTAAAGTTGTGGTAGCTTTTAGTTATTATACCTGTTTTCACCATTTAATTATAAATAATTACAACTTCTGTCATATGGAGATCTTAGGAATTCTTTGAAATTAATGTTGCTCTTTTTTTTTTCTAGGAAAAGGATTGAAACACAGAGGCCACACCTTCAGAAGTGTGGTTAGCAGACTCATCTGTGTATTCGGGAATTAGACCTTTAGTTTCATCAGGCTCCAATGGACCTTTAGCATATGTATCAATTATTAGGAGGCAGTGGACCACACGGTATTACACATTACACATGTGCTTTCACACAGCACATGAGAATTTGTCACCAACAGAAATCACTGACATTTCCTATCGCCTCACAATGTTGCAGATATTTCAAAATATCACTTATGCTCACCACTAAAATGATATTATGCTAGTTATCAGAGTCACCATTAGATCTTCATAATTAATGCACTGATAGAGAAGCACATGCATTCGTATATCACAAAAGTTGTTCTTAATATTTTGGTATTTGTGTTTCAGCATAGTTTTATATTTTTAAATATATTAGAAAATAGAAAAAAGAAAGGGTCCATAGGTCTTACCCGATGGCTCTGAGATGCAGTAAGGTCTTGGCTAAAGGAGGGGAATGAGTAAGCCCCCACAGTAGCTGATGGTCCCCGGATACCTCTTTAGAAACAGATCCTGTTTCTGGCCCCTCAACATCCACACCACTTATTGTGACAGTTTGGCAAAGGGAGAGTGGGGTGCTTGCTCGTTCTAGACAATGTGGAAAGTGAGGGCGAGCAAGTCTGTGGTCCTTTCTCAAGGTTTTTTTTCTCTCATTTCTGAGTCTGTCCCCTCATGTTCACTTTCACATCTTTGCCTTCCTCACTGATAGGACTCTGCCTCTTACATTGGACACACACAGTTGTGGAAGGAACATTAGAGCTACCATTTTGCTGAATTTAAGTGGAGGAAGTCACCTTTCTTTATCAGATACCCATCATTTATGGTTTCAACAACAAAAAACCCAGCTGACTGATTTTCTTGTCAGCAGGGTGGGAAAAACCTACGTTTCTGGACTGAGGCCTACCACTAGTCTTCCTAAATATTCATGTTGCTTTTGCAGAAGTTAAGAGCCAAAGAACAGCCAGTGGTTTAAATTATTTCTAGACCTGCATTACGGTGCTGCAAGCATTAAATAATAAATAACAGACCTACACTCTCAAAAAAGTCTCTGCTTTGATGAAGGCTTGCAATGGTTTTCATTAAGTCTTGTGTTAAATTTAGCCATAAAGTTCTGTATATTTACAGGAAAATAGGTTATTGTGTGTTCTATGAATTGACATGTTTGACAAAGCTGAGTTATTTTAATCTTGGGATCATCAAGATACACAGAGTTTAATTTACCTCTGAAATTCCTTTGAGATGATATAAACTCCCTTCTATGATGTTATCAGAGTTACCTTTCTCCTTAACAACGAATTGAATAACTCCATTCCTTTTTCACAATCTTAACATGTTCCTGCCGTTGTCAATAGAAGGGAGTTCAAGGTCCTTAAGATGGGTCCCAGGGTGTCATCGTGTGGGCCCTGCTGCCTCTTTATGGCTGATCATCTCCCCCCATGTTGGGTAAATTTCATCCTTTCTAAAGTCCCTGTATTTTCCTGTACTCACTCTGACGTCAACCACCATGACTCTGCATAAGTCTGTTCTGCTTCCCGGAAAGCTCCGATTGGTCCTTTCAGATCTCTTGGTCATCACCCTCTTTGTGAAGACTTCTCTTTTTTAAAAAAATTATTTTAATTCCAGTGTTGTGAACATAAAGTATAATATTAGTTTCAAGTGTACAGTATAGCAATTCAACAATCCCATCCCTCACCTAGGGCTCATCATGGCAAGTGCCCTCCTGAATCCCCAAGAAGTCTTCCTTTGTACAGGCCTCCACTCATTGCTACCCATCCCTTGGAGGTTGGAGGGTCTGTGTTGGCATGTTAACTGGTGGTATTGCTCTGAATGCATAAAAATGGCTCGTTTTCAGAGTTCTCTCCTCCTTTCAAATGGAATTCTCCTTGAGGAGAAAGAGAGTGTCTTTATCTCTTTATTACAGGTGTCCAGCATGAGGCAGGTGCTCTTCTGATTTTGGATGAAAAAATACTGTGATCAGGCTAACCTACTTGATGGTGTGTTGAGAGGATGGAGGAGTAAAATTCAAGCATTACCTATTCCACACTGTATGGGTCACTTCTTGTGCCCTTCCTTATGTACTCTTAGCCTAAGTTTTGACTCCAGCCATTGCTGTGACACCTGCATGCCCTGTGACCTCTCTGCTTCTTGCCTCACCTTCTTAATTCTTGCTTCCTGACCTGGGGCTTCTCTGATGCTTCTGCTTGCAGAGGCCAGGCACCCATTCTTCCCTGTGCTCACACTGGAAGTGGGCATGAACTAAACTCCATGGGGCAGCGGTGGTAATTGCTGGATAAATATTTCCCAGTCCACATATCCTCAGGAAGACATTGGGGGCTCATTCTGCAAGGCAATTCACAGCATCCCAGGAGGAAGGAGCCTCAGCTGCCCATATCAGTGACTATTTTACTGAAAAGTCCTTGGACTGGCTTTTCCTCCTTCCTCCTTTCATCTGCCTTTTTCTTTACTCCTGTACCTTGGAATCACTTTTCGACATAAATCATCTTGTCTTAGGCTCTGTTTTTGAGGAAACCAGACTAAGTCAGAGCCCTGACTTAAAACCAGCCTCACTCTGTTATATTTTTCTTAGCCTGAAAGATGTTTGGAGAGTGTTTGCAAGTTTTATAAAGTAGCCAGATGGTATGGAATACAAATAAATAGGATAGCATCTCCTGAATTTATATAAACGTGCTATAAAGTATGAAATGTTTTGTGAATTAGGGATTCTTATTCCTTCAGTCAGGAGACAGGCTCAGACAGTTGTTCAGTTTTGTAAAAACACTTCTCCGTAATTCTACAGCTGTGTCTTAGGTGGTAACTGATAGTGATGTTTTGATCACAGCTTTACAGATGGTGAGGTCCTAGACACAGCCGCGTTTTCTGAGCAAGTGTGAGGCCCTGGAAGACACATGCCTTTCCCATAGAAGGTCAGTGTAAGAAACTTGGATGTGAAACTCTACGCTAATACCAGTAAACTGGATGGCTTGCTCTGGGTGTGTGTGTGTGTGTGTGTGTGTGTGTGTGTGTGTGTATTTCTTTTTTAAGCACAAGCTATAGATCCCAACTTAGTATTTTAAACATCACAATCCTTGGATTACAAATAGAAAAAAGACATTTTTGGGGGGGAAATGCACATTATTAAGAGGTAAAATTGGCATCTGAAACCCTGTGCATTACCAAATGCATAAGTTACAGAATTATTGTATCCTTTGTAGCCTAGAAGAGATATTCAGCATTACTCAGAGCTGGACACCCAAATAATTTCTCCCACAGCCAGGACTCAAACCTGGGCCTTTGGAGTCCCCTCCTCCTGGTCCTGCAGTACACCGCACTGCCTTCTCTTGAGAATCTTTCTTTTAAAGCAGAGGTGTGCAGACTTTTCCTATAAAGGTCAGATACTGTAGTGTAGGCTCTGAAGGCCACTGATTGTTGTTGCAGCTGTTCAGCTCTTCCATTGTTGTGGGGAGGCAGCCATAGAGAATACTGAAATGAATGAGCATGCCCGTGTTCCAATAAAGCTTTATTTACAAACAAGATGGCAGGCCTGATTTGGCCTGGGGGCTATAATTTGCTGACCCTTGTTTAATACCATCGGTGTTACAATGACTTCTACTTGTTAGTCATAAAAAGGCTAATGGGTCCCGGAGAGTTAAAACTGCCACCCAGCCTGGTGGTGAGCTGGGCTGTTGCATCGCAGCCCACACATGATTGGGCTTCCTTCCAGGTCTCTGTATGGTCAGACTCTGAGCCAGCAGCCAAGACAGTGAGCCTGGCACCCATAGTGCTCCAGTTTCCAGAAGGAATCACAAATACCCTTCCTGTGCAGATAAAAGAACAATTGTACTATAGGAGAACTTACTGGAAAGTAATGTGGGGTCACCAGGAAGGAAAAGGAATTCACTCCTCAGTCACAGTCCAGTCTGGTTGCGAGTCACTCAGACTTGGAAAGGTCATTTAGGATGCATGTCTGATTTTGGCAGCCCTCCAGGGCTCTGCATTCATGGAATAATACCTCGGCTTCAGTGATTACAATGGTGCGCTCAGAGATTTCTTTGGCTGCTCCAGCCATACGTTCCTCTTCACGCTCAGGTACAACATGAGTCCCCCCAGTATTTCACCCTCATGTGTCATCTGCCAATGCTCAGATTTCTCTCTGTTAACCAAAATCTCCAGTAGACTCGGTTTGCCTTCTCAGTTTTATCTTGCACAGACTTGACCACTTGACTTTTGAGTCTCTCTTCTTGTGCTTCCCATCTCTGGGATCTGGTTCCAGGTTCAAGGCCCTGGAAGACAAATGTCTTTGCCTATGTCAATGCAGAGAGCTGGGGTTGAACCCTATGATGCTCGGTGGGCTAGGTGATTGCCCCTGTGTTTGCACCCATGTATGTGTATCTGACTTCAACCTTTAAATCATAAGATCACCTTCCCATGGGCCTCTGTGCTCAGGGAAGCTTCTCCAGCAGCCCGGGTGCCCTTAGTTAGATTCACGAGTATGTGTTCTCTGGCTGTCATTCTCTAGTCATCTCTCCTTTTCATTTTTTATCAGGTGGATCCACATCATGGTCTCTTTCAAAGTTGGAAGGGTCAAGAGCTTTCAGAGTCTGGATGAAGTTTCCAATGGATTTAATTATCTAACACTAAAAAAAGTACGTGCATTACCTGTTTTGATGATCAGCTGGCCACAGTGGCTACTGGGCATAAAAGCTCTTAATGGAGGTCCAAATTTTTAGTGTTGAAGTGTTTTAGGAGAAAAAAATCGTGCATTATTATTTTCTCCAAGTAGCATTCTGGCCCTTGGGGAAAGGGCTGTTGGTAGTTATGTGAGAGGAAGCAGAAATGAGGAGGAAGGAAGGAAGGCAGGAATTTGATTATTTCTTCATAAACAACTGATTCCTTCAGCACCTGGCTGTGGCTCCTGCTGCTGCGAGAAGAATACCAATGGCTTTAATATTCCATTGTTTGTGGCTGGGAAGCATTGCTTGCTCTTCTAAGCTGCTTGGCTCTCTGACTGGCAACGGGGCAGAAAATGTGATGGATATAAGAAGAAAACAAGTCAAAATGCTTTAAATCAGGTTAGCTTTCCCTTTAAAACCCATTTGGGATTCTTCTCTCTTTCCCTTCTTCTTAATAAATCTGTTTGATTTGTAGCTATATTTCTTACCCTGAAGACTGGTGTATTCTTCAGTGCGCGGGTTCTACTGTTCTGCTCACATTATTGCTTTTTTGTTAGTGTTTTTAATGGCCTACTTTGTTTTGATGAAATCCTATCTTCTTCAGTAACACCAATGCTGACGAATGATTAATGAATACAAATGAAAAAACCACTCTCAAAACAGAAGCTTGAAAAAGTGGGGGAAGAGCCGGTGGGTTGAGGAATTTGAAATGGCTTCTTACCACAAGGTGGCGCTGTTAAAACACCTCATATTAAAGTCCTAAAAATAGGTTGCAAATAAAGAAGGAAAACACAAAATTAAAGAGTCTTTCACAAGAAAACACTTGGAATCACAAGAGTGGAGTGTGCATGTGTGATGTTATTTGTGTGTGCATGTGTGTTGAAGATGTAATCGTTTAGGAAAAGTAGTTGTTACGGGGAGCCGTGATAGAATTCTGTTTGTTTTTTGAGTGAGGTGTTTAATGATCGATACTGCCATAATTCAAATAATAAATATTTTTATTGGGTTTTATGTATGTTTAATTACAATTACAACCGGATCCTTCCTGGGGTTTTCTGAAGCATGACATTGTGGACATTAGAATGATGGGTTAAATTTACCATTGCTTAATCTGCTTGCATTCTAATAGAGAGCTGCACACCAGGGGCATTTATTTGAAAACAATTAGTGCCCCATTAGGGGAAACATGAGGCTAGCAGGGTCTCAGATGTTCTTGACTGCTGTGGGAACTTGGTGTGTGGAAAGCTGGTAAGTTAATACAGTACTTGGAAAATACTTCCTTACTTTAAAACATATTGTCTCTTATGTGACTCCCCTGATGCCACTACCATTGTTATTAAAAGTGAATGTTTTCATGTTTGTGCATTCTTTGTCTAGAGTATCATTGACTGATGGGTAGAGAGATGAAAAGCCACTATTTTCCAAGCTTGTACTTTGAAGGGAAGGTGTTCGTATAATGGTGCAGATGATCCTGCTCCTGGGGAAAGGCGGGAGTGGAAAGTTCGCTAACACAAGTGAGTAGAAGCGCCCAGAACTTTACATGGATGTTCCCTTATTTCATCCTCACAGCAGTTCTCTGAATCAGATGATGTTAATATCTCCATTCCCAAGGGAGGTTCTGAGAAGTTAAGTGACCTGTCACCTGTCACGAAGCCACTGTGTGGCAGAATCAGGAGTTGAGCTCAGAAATTACTCAAGGGAGGAAATGCAAGGAAATGAAAAGGAAAAGGTCTAGGCTGTCTTGCAAATTGTATTTAGACAGAGCCTGATAACATAATGTGGATCTCTTTGAAAGAAAAAGAAACCTCCTTCCCCTACCACCAGATGAGGGCTATCGATAGACTAGTACACACAGACACACACGTATGTCTGTTTTCTACTTCTCGCACACGGTTTTCAACAACTTCTGTCTTAGCCTACCTGCAACACTTCCCACCGTCCACAAAGCATGTTCCGTGACTGTTTACCGAAGCGGAAGCAGTAGGCGTCGGTCATGACGGCTGCAGCTTGCTCTTTGCCAGGTAACTCCTACTACAGAGGCACTGACCCAGCTGGAAATACAATCCATGATAGAGAAATCCACTGATTCCTGCTTCGGGAAAAGTTATGTTAATGGGAGTGTATATCTCTAGCGACAGTGATACATGCTAGATACTCTTCTACGCTGCCAGGACCTGAGCCTACAGCAATGTAAAAAATCCTCCTTATTGTTTTGAAGTGTCTGAAAGAGTTGTATGTTAGAATTAGGCTTTGTAATCGAATTCTGTTTAGGGCAGTAGTTTTAAGCCTCTATTTTGTGGAGATCCCTGTGTGTCTGTCTGGGACATTGTGGAAGGAGGGATTTTGTGTGGGGTGCGGGTGATGGTGTGAGCGAAGGGAGTGTCATGGGGGGGTGGACTTTGGTCATCCCCCTGAGCGTATTCTGGAGCAGGTGGCCTGTTTCTTACACATATAGTACTTTTGCATATGTGGGTTATTTGATTTTGGTGTCCAATTCCACAGTGTATTGGGAAGCTAAGTGTTTTATTTAGGTTTGTTTGTTTATTTATTTTTGTTATTTATTCATCATACAATCATACTTAAAATATTCAAGCATTTTGATAATTTTTAAGAATGAGAAAAGATCTCCCTGTGTCCTCTGGCTATCAGAATTGAATGTGACATCATATTTGAAAAGAAAAAAAAATCATTATAATCTCAGAGGGGTGCATCACAAAGGATTTAAATTCTTAATTTGAGATATATATATAGATGATATATGGTATATATATATATATATCATATATATGAAAGAATCTCCTTGTGTGATAACAAGTCTTGTACCAGCCTGAGGCTGACTAATAAAGAAGTAAGAGCAGCTAAGAAGCATTCTGACAAGTGGCAGACCTGGGCTTTATGCTGCAGTTGCAAACTGTGTCCTCTAGTGGTTCTGAAACAGTGACGGGAGTGTCATTTATTTGGCTGTTTCTTTGCTCATTTGTCATTCTTGTATGTTACCAAGGGATCTCACATGCCCACTGCAGAGAAGGGAATCAGAAGACCCGAATCAGCAGACAGCTTGGGGACTGTTTTTGCTTATGAGAAAGGTGTGTGGTTTATCTTCTAGCCTATTGGCTGTGTTCTCAGGATCATTTCTTTGATGTCAGAAAAGTGCCACCTGCTTCGTGTTGCCATTGCCCTGTTGCCATCTGTGTTTTGCTGCAGTTGAAGCATGGTGTGCCTTGGTCTCGTTCCCAGCTCCTGGAGACCGCAGGAAGCACAGACAGGTACCTGCTTGATTCTCCAAGGCTGCCTTTGTTCCCCGGGGTGCCTCAGCTGGTCCACACTGCACTTCCTGTGTCCTCAACCGGAGGGCTGGGGGCGTACTTGGGAGTGTTGTGTTGATTTGGGCCCCAGGTTAAGCAATCTGTTTTAGACCGTAGGAAACTCACCTTAAGGAATATTAAGAGGTCTCATAAAAAGGTTGGAAGGGTTGGCTACATACTGGCTTGTTAATGAGACTTGAGTCATACTTATCTTGGTACTTAATCAGTTAATAAATCATTTCAGTATGATAGTTCCTTTTTTTCCTACAGAAAAGTTTTTCCCTGCCCATAAAGGGTTGCCAAGAATTACGCGGTCTTTGGTGGTTTCCTGTGGTGTGCACCTTTTGCATTTCTTTTTTTATTACACCCCACTCCTCCCCACTGTGGAGAAAAATAGAGGAAAAAGGAAATTTAGGGGAAAATAACCAAACGCAGGATCAGGAATCGAACAGATTTTTGGGTTCATGTTCAGTATACTGTTTTGTTATTGTTAGTAGCAAGCTAAGTGTTTAATAGCTAATCAACAAGAACTTGAGCCCAGCGCTCCATTTTTCAGATTCATATACACCAAAAACAACTTTGGGTGTTATTAGGAAACAACACCCAAAGTGTATATTTATTACAAATTTATTTACACAAGACCTGATTCTGTAAAGGAAGTTAGTCTTTTGCAGCAATAACATGTGCAATAAATAATAGCAAAATGTAAAAGAGAAAGGCTGGACTATGTAGATCAGGACCAAAAGCCAATAGGAACTTCACCAAAGGACTTGAAGTATGTTCTTTGAGGCCTCATCGGCTGTTACAGTCCAGCCTCCCGTCTGGCAGCAAGCCGAGACGAGGCCAAGTGTAAAAAGGACCGCAGGCGGAAAGTGAGGGACACGGAAGCCTTCCCCGACACACACAGCCTCTCTGAGTGCCCGGAACCCTCCTCACTTCTTAATCACTCATTGCGCGCTGCACACTAGATCATGAAGAAGCTTAAGAGGGTTGATTTATCTGCCTATCAAGTCACCATGTATGGTTATAGAATGGGGCCTGAAGCAGGTACATTTTGTTGGCAAAAGGGGGTTGGGTCAGGAGCTTAGCACCCTGAGGCTGAGTCCCAGAGGGCACACACTCCACGGGTCTCTTACATGGTGAGGGAGAGGCAGTGTGTGGGTCAGGAGCTCCGATGATTGGCACTGGTAGTAGGATTACAAAATAAAAGGAAGCCAAGGACTTCTGATTGCTTTGTAGAGAAATATTTACCCTTATTCCTGGGAAGTGACAGAATAGTGGGGAGCGATGCCCTCTTCATATAGGAAGATACAGATTGCTTTATTTGGCATCAGCTACAACCTGTTGGTCAAAGTCTAATTTGGCCAAATCAAGAAGACACAGGGGAAGCAAAGGATTCATGTTAGCAAAATTTTATTTCAGTCTTCTACAGGCTTTGATGGGTCCCACTGTGATGCAAGGAAAGGTATCTGCAAAGGACATTTGACGCCTTCTCTGGGTTGCCTAGGCAATGATTCAGCTGGGCCTGGGGGCTTCCCTCTGCCAGGGGGAGCTGTGGTGCCCAAGCTCGGCTGCTCACAGGGTGGGTGACTTTTCTCCCAGCAGGGGTGCCTGCAATCCACACGGGCCTCAAGATCGCTGGGTGCTGGGTGGCTAGCTTTCCTGGACAACTCTGGTAAAGTTAGCTTCTAAACACAGCCCACCTAGCGACAGGAATCCGTCTGCACTTCCTGTAACAAGGCCACCTTCTCCTGCATGTCCTTAACAAAGGGACAGAGGAGAGGGGGTTGGGTCCTTTTACTGGACAAAAGCCACAGTGCTTGTCTAGCAGGGTGCCCTGGCCACTTTCTGTGGGGCAAAGTGACCCCTCCTCTTCTCCTCTCCTCTTGCCTAGCTGTGCAAGACCCCCCTTTCCTCAATAAAGCCCTTTCTTTAATCCATATTCTGTGACGTTGCCGTTTCTCTAAGGTCCCTGCATGCAGGTTGCAGTCCATGAGACTCCCCTTTAGAAGAGTTGCTGTAGAGGCAGCAGAACGATAGCCTTTCATAGGACACATTTAAATTGTGACCCAGAGGTCACTAGAATAACATAGCAAAATGCCATTTTCTTCATGATTAAAAATCCTCAGGGCGCCTGGGTGGCTCATTTAGTTGAGTGTTTGACTCTTGGTTTTGGCTTGGGTCATAGTCTTGTGGTTCTTGAGATCAAGCTCCATGTTAGGTCTGTGCTGTTGGCGCGGAGCCTTGGCATCCTCCCTCTCCCCCATCTCCGCCTACCCGCCCCCCCGTCCCCCACCCCAGCCCCAACCCCGCTGCCTCTCAAAAAGCAAAAACCAAAACAATCCTCTTGCAGTCAAGGTTCCTTCTGAACCTGGAGTTAATTGACTCTGCTGAGGCACCATTTACAGCCTCACAGGGTAGAAGGCGCTCTCTACTTAAATTCTAACTTCATTCCTGTTCATTGTGTTGCTCTCTGTAGGTGAGTATTAAGCGCGCCATAAAATGCAGTGTTTATGGTCAGATTTCATACGGAGACCTGAGTGAATGACATATACCACTGGAGATGGTTCATTAACATGACCACTGTCCCTCATGAATATTTACCCGCCTCACACGGGGCCCTCTGCTCTGCTGACTATGTACCCAATGATCCCAGCACTGGTAACAAATACAGATTCTAATGCTGTGGAGACAGTAGAGCCTTATGCAAGTGTAAAGTCATCACTCAGTTTTATTCATTTTATTGTTGTTATTGTTGTTGGAACACTGATTAATTCAATTCTGTCCTCTGAATTGAACTTTAACTAGGATTAGTTTTTATGACAACGAAGGACATTGCTCACAGACGAAGGAAAATAAGGATTGTATTGCTTTTCACAATTCCTTTTAAACTTTGTCTGAATATCATAGAACCCTGTTGATTGATTTATTAATTTTGTTTCACACAGTTTATTGTGAGATTCGAATGGGTCGTGAGACTATAATGGTCCCTAAAACAGAACATCTGCTTATAATTAAAGTATTAGGTCGCATGTTCAGCTCTCTTATGGTTATAGAGTGCTAGCTACCTCTTTCTATATTAACAAAGGACTTTATTAAAATATAGACAAAAATCTAAATCATCACATGAAATAGAACAATGAGTGCTCTTTAAGTTGAAGTGCTATCCAAAGGTAGATAATTATACTATTAGATTGAGAATTATACATTGGAGGAAGACTTGTACCCTTTATTTCTTATTTTATTTTACCACAGAATTTTATTGGTCATTGATCATAATCTTCAGTTCAAGACATGTGTAGTTTAGTGTTTTTAATAGAATAATGAACACCTGTGAAATCCCTGCCCAACCGCAGAACCAGGCCACCACCAGAAATAAAAACCTACTCTTGGGGCACCTGGTTAGTTAAACGTCCAACTTCAGCTTGGGTCATGATCTCGCGGTTCATGGGTTCAAGCCCCACATCAGGCTCTGTGCTGACAGCTCAGAGCCTGGAGCCTGATTCAGATTCTGTGTCTCCCTCTCTCTCTGCCCCTTCCCCACTTGTGCTCTGTCTCTGTCTTTGCCTATGTCTCTCTCAAAAATAAAAAAACATTAAAACCTGGTCTTAATGCTGCTCATAAGTGGTGAATTAACCTGTAGTGCTCCTTCCTGGTTGTTCCCTTACTGCCAGCGGCAGCAGCATTATTATTATTTCCTTGAGCTGATGTAGTGACTATTAATCCCCCACCCGCCGCCAGGCCAAGTAAACTGCCTGCCATAGAAGATTAAGCTAATATAACCAACCAATCCTGGGTACTTTGGTTAATCAAACATGACCGTGCTCCTTTGGGAGTCCTCTTTTTACAGTTGTAATATCAACTGCATATGTACTGAGAGAATTGTACTTCTGGCAGGAACATGCTATGTTCCTGAGGCTTCCTGACCATTCGAGTGCCATCTTTGGTTGATTAGTTTCTTCATCCATTCATTTCTTCAGAGAACATTTCCTGAGAGCTAGGCACTGGGCTAGGTGCTAGGGTTTCAAAGGCCAAACTGGGGAAGCAGAGTTGCAGGGAGATCATTGTAATTGGAAGTGACAAGTGAAAGAAAGCTTTGTGCAAAGGGGTTGCTCGCACAGGAGAAGGTGTGGATCATTCTCTGCTCTGAGAGCTAGTGAAGGCCACCACAGGCGGTGATGTTTGTCATGGGGATTTTCCTGATGAACAAGAGACGGAGGTTTAAGGCAACACGGAATAAAGTCACTCTAACAGTCAGAGGGAGATAGGAGATTCCATTTCGGCTGCCTCTCCCTCCTCTGAAAGCCCGCTGGCTTTGTCAAACTGGTCATACCTGCCACTGGCCAGAAAATGAAAAAGTATAAAACTAGCTGGAGACCTAGTTCTGGGCTGGGGTTTATTTCGTGCGTATATTATTAGAAGTAAACTTTGTGAGCAAATGGAGCGGTGCACTTGCAGGGTCTCAGCACGTCTCTGATGGCAGATACAACAGGTGAGAAGATGTGTGGTTGGAACATCTTTACTAACCCCAAGGATAAAAAGATGTGTTATAGTGTCAGTCATATTACGGTGCTCTCCCAGAGTAAATGTCTCTTGTCTGCTACACAGGCACTAAATTCTGTGTCTTCTCTACCACGGAAACACAAAATACATTTGGAAAAAACCCAGAACCAAACAGAATACAGTGTCTCCTGAGGTTTCTCCATTATCTGGTCACTGGAGATAATGAGGAAAGACTAGTAAACCGAGATTAGAACAGTATCATTTGGGTGTACAGTCTACATAATGATGCTGTAGCAATAATTCTTTGTTTCTTACAGTAATCGAGTCAAAGGCTTATAATAATATGATTCTGAAGCCAGAGCAGACAGCAGA
Organism: Suricata suricatta; assembly: GCF_006229205.1. Taxonomy (NCBI): domain Eukaryota; kingdom Metazoa; phylum Chordata; class Mammalia; order Carnivora; family Herpestidae; genus Suricata; species Suricata suricatta. The sequence goes on from NC_043705.1 coordinate 47,478,162, forward strand.
TTTCTGTGGACCAGAGTCTCTCAATTAGATTTCTGTGGCTTAGCTACAGGAAGCCATCAGAAGTTAAAGACTTCATTTTTCTCCGTGGTGTTTCCTAAAGAAAAATGAGCAGTATGCAGTTTTCCTAACCACCTCTCCATCTTGAAACGTTTTATTTTCTCTGCTTTTCCCTGCCATTGTCAGTATGGCTATTCATTATTGCAGTCATGATGAATGGGCCGATGCTGTCTTTGTTCTCACTTCCCTGAATTATCCTCTAGGTAGAGAGAGCCTGCACTGGTCTTGGGAGACCCACGGCTTCTCTGGACTAGCCTGATACCTGTGACCAGTCTTCCCTGGTCAGCCCCCCAATTAGGTTCCTGTTCTCCCTCCAAACGTTAGTTTTGAAAGCACTCCCATCTCATGGTTAAAAATAAAAGTCATTTTATTAAAATGTTTTTCTGAGCAGATGAGCAGATGGGCTGCTCTCATGCCATGTCCTGGAAGTCATTTTCAGATTTCAAAGAGATCATTTAATACTCGGGGAAAAGTTAAGACAGTGTGGTAGTGAGTTGTGAGATATGGGCAAATTGACCCTCTGAAGAATTTGAAGACTTCTTTTTCATGCCACAGCTGTATATTCTTGGCAGCATTAGGATGGTATTGTCTTATTTTACTTCTTTTGACTCTATGGGGGCCATCTGAAGGTGGACATTTTGATATTCTGTACTTGGCCGCCAAGCAATGGCTACTTACCTTCAGCATCTATGCCCTGAAAATAGGGTCACAGTTTGTTATGACACCTATAGGAAGTGGCAGGAAGGCCTGGAAACCCAAGAACCTAAGGTTCAATTTCTGTGTCCTTTTTTGATTTTTAAGACAAGTGGGATTAGATTTTTATTCATTTCACTGATGTCACGTTTTCACTGATAAAAGTGAGTGGACACCTCATGTTTGCTTCTTCCCCCTGTGGGACAAAGTAGGAGCAAGGTGGGACAAGGTGGAGAGAGTCCCTGTTCCTCACTCCTCTAAGGCCATGGGGAAGGCTTTATCCTTCCCCTTCTCACTGAAGACACAAATGCACAGAACAAAAACATTAACATTCTCCCTTGAGGTGTAACTGGGTTTATATAAGGCCTTTAATAGGCTTTATTGAGTTCTTAACAAATCCTAACTCATTAAAACCCATGATGTAGGCACTATTATTATTCTCTGATTTTACAGACAAGAAGACTGGGTCACAAGGGTAAAGCAACTTGCCCAAAATCACACAGCTAGTAAGCTGTGGAACAGGGATTCAAACCCAGCAGTACGTTCTGGAATCCACATCCTCAATTGCCATGCTTGGCTGCTACTCGTCCTTCCTGGTGCTGGCTGGTTCTTCTCTAGTACCTCTTGGGAAAGCATATGTTCTGTGTTTGTTAAAAAAAAAAAAAAAAAAAGAAAGGGCTCATATAATCTCTTCATAATACAGTGTGATGTAATTTTGTGCCCACTGCTTTCCAGGTAGTATTTCAAGTGAAGTGAGTCCTGAGCCTAAGAAGGGCCACTCGCGATTGGAATGGTACCACCAACAGGGATTGTTGACCTTCTCAGTGACAAGCCTTCCCTTCCTAAGATTTAGGAAACTTGTATCCATGGGCTTAAACCCCAAAAGTATAAACAAAAGAGGAAGCAAAATGAACTGGCTACTCAATTGTAAACTCCAAAGGAAAGAATAAAAGAAAAAATCAATGGTGGTGTTTTGATAGTCAAGGTCACAGATTTCATTTCCCTTTTCAGAATGAACCACTTTTACTGTGTCAGACTTTATGGCCTTACATAATTTATGTACTCCCCTAATGTTGGTGGCTCATGGAAACTCAGTAAAATTGCTCTAGGAAACCATAATCATCGATTTATTTGAATTCTGGATCCTCCTCTGGGGAGTATGTTTAATGCCCGCTTTTATACTTCCAGTGTGCCATATGACATCTGAGCAGTGAGTATTTCCCCCTAATGTGGCATTAAGATTAAAGGCCCTAACTGTGTTGATTTGTAGCAAAATGAAGTTTGTTGTTGACTTGTTTGAATTGTTCTTGTCTTTCATTCTATGTTCAATTTAGGGTAGGGAATAATTTGCTGAAAAGTCTTGTCTATCCCTTCTGAATTTTAGAAAGCAGATTGAAACAAAGACCTACCTCAGATGGCGGCATTTCCTGTATTGTCCCTACTTTGAAAGTCTCTTTTAACCTAATATTGAGATTCTCTGGACACTTAAATTCCTTAGTTTTCCTGGTGCAACTAGGTAAACATGTTGGTTTGTGAGTAAAAGTTCAGGAATGGGGAAAGAGCGAACATATCTTGAGTACCTATTATGTGCTAGGAATTATATTAGGCTGGGGGTTGGTGCGGGGAGCTGACCGAAGGCTGGAGACACTGGGAAGGGAGAGCATGTGGGAGGTGTGGTTGGGAAGGTACATGGGAAGGTACACAGGGTCATGGGGGGCCTTGTTGGCCAGAAGAGACATTTGGATTTAAGAGTCCCCTCTGGGTATTAAGCAGGGGAGTGATATGATTTGTTCATTTTTGAAATTCAAGGAATCGGTTAAAAGGAGAAGTGTAAAATCAGGAGTGTCAGTCAGGAAGTTATAAAAATAATGGCCCAGGCAGAGTTGGTCCCAGGTGCTGGGACCAGGGTGATGATGGTAGACATGGGGAAGAGAGGGCACATCGTCAGGGATGTGTCCTAGAGACTGTTAATGTATCATGTTGTATTGCACATGAAATGTGTGACTTTGCACATCAGCTTCACCCTTGTCAGAATGAGGGCAACTTGGATTCCATTTGTTTATGTCTAAGTTTCATAATAGTTGTAAAATATAACAGGGAGAAGATAATTTTATTCACAAAGTAGCACACATTATTATATATGTGAAGAAAGTGAACGCATTATTGAGAAAAATAAAACTTGAGTAGCCATGCTTTGCTCGTTCCTAGAAGGAACAATTTAGTCAAATTGTAAGGCTATGTTTTTTTTTTTCCAAATTATTCTAATAATTTAACAGAGTTCTAACAACAATGCCATTTTTTTTGGAAGGGCAACTGATAGAATAGTTATTAAATGCATTTGAAAGAATAAACAGTTGGTAATAATGATGGGAAGATTGTCTCCTGAGACCTTAATATGGCTTATAAAGCTGGAATAACTAAAAGGGATAATTGTAGCAGAGAAAGCAGGAGAGAAGTCTGTGGAGTAGAGCAATGATGCTAGAAATGAACAGAAGTGTCTATACAGTTTTGGTATAAAATCAATAAGTAATTTAAAAAATAAGTAATGAATTTACCCATTGTTTTGTAAATGGTGTTTGGACATTTGATTTAATAAATTATAAGAAATAAAGTACATCTTACACCAATAAATGCTAAATAAAGTAAATACTGAAATGTAAAACATACTTTGAGGTGCAAGAAAAAAACTTAGGTATTTTTATAACCTTAGAGGGAGATTCTTTTTATGGATGATGATGATGACAGAAACCAAAGAAGAAAAGAAACATTTTAAGTTCTCTGCTGTTGAAAATTTTACAAATGAAAAAGAAAATGGAAAAATTGGTAGAAATATATTTAATGCATTATTTTGGCAAATGATTTCTATATGATGAGCCCTGAAAGAAAATCAGCTATGGACAGGAGTAGAGATTTCACAAAAGCACTAATAAAAATACCAAAACATATGAAAAATGCCCTGTCTTAGTGCTAAGTAAGGAAGAACAAAGAAGAGATCAGTGAGATCTTATTATTTCCCCTTTAAAGTTGGCAGAGATGATAAAATGCTAACACCCAGTGTTGGCATGGGGAAGAGGACAGTCTTTAATTCGTCGCTGATGGGAATGAAAATTCATACTCATCAAGGCAATTTAGTGATACGTGAAAAATCTATACCTTGTTTCTAGTGATTTATCTTAAGGATGTAAAAATGTGTATAGCAAGTCAGGGTATTTAGGGTATTTATCTCTGCACTGTGTCTAAGAACCAAAGTGTCCCAGAGGAGGATTGGCTGTACATTATGGTGTAGGGCTAACAATGGAAATAGTAACTAAATATAATGTGGAAGACATATATAGATGTGAAAGACCTCCACCGAGTATTTCAAATGAAAATACAAAGCTTATACAACAATGTTAAGCATGATCTATGCCTCCTGTTTTGTTGAGTTGTGGGTGTATGTGTGATGTGTATAGAAGAGGTTTTGTCAAGTTGTTTCTGAGTGAATGTGTTTGGAATTCGTTTTGCTATCCTTTTTACATATCTAATTTAAAATTTTTCTGTTGTGCGTGTATTTTAAAACATTGTAGTCAAGAACATGGGCTCAGATGTTCAGACTGGCCTGTGCACATCTACCTGGTGTCCTTGGCTACTGGTTAGCTATAAATTGTACCTCATAATGATACATACCTCATAGATGGTTGTGGTAAAATAATGCATAAAAAGGACATAGCATATTTTTGTCATGGCGATTCCTGTTATTTATTTTTACTTTTTACTCTTGCTATTTTATCAGAATTTAAAAATATTCTTTTAAAATAGAATGTATTGACTCTAATTCAGTGAGGATTAGATAAGCATCAGCTCATCTTCTTGAAGGGTCAAAACCAATCTATTTGGTTATTTCAGCCTTGTCCCAAATGTTATCTCTGCAGTGCGCGATGCAAGTTACACCAGCCAGGACAAGGCAGTTACCCCTCCATGAAGGATTGTAAAACCCCTGGTCGTGACTCCTTCTGGGTGCAATCCTTGAGAATCCTACTGCTCTACAGTTTCCGTTAGCAAAGCTGTCAGACTACTTGATTTTGGAGGAGAAAAATAGACAAAGAATAGTAGCTGAAAACACCCCTATATATTTCCCTAAATAATGGATAAACAAGATAGACCACATTAAACCAAAAGTGAGGGCCTTTATTTTATTTTATTTTAATATACACATTAATAATTTATTGTCAGGTTAGCTAACATACAGTGTATACAGTGTAGTCTTGGCTGCAGGAGTAGCTTCCTGTGATTCATCACTTACATACAACACCCTGTGCTCATCCCAACAAATGCCCTCCTCAATGCCCATATCCCATTTTCCGGGCTCTCCCAACCCCCCACATCAACCCTCAGTTTGTTTTCTGTATTTAAGTGTCTCTTATGGTTTGCCTCCCTCTCTGTTTGAAACAATTTTCCCCCTTCCCTTCCTTCATGGTCTTCTGTTAAGCTTCTCAAATTCCACATGTGAGTGAAAACATATGATATCTGTTTTTATCTGACTGACTTACTTCACTCAGCATAATACCTTCCAGTTCCATCCATGTTGCTGCAAATGGCAGGATTTCATTATTTTTCATCACTGAGTAGTATTCTATTGTATATATAAGCCTATCTTCTTTATCCATTCCTCATTTGATGGACATTTTTTAAAGTTTGTTTATTTTGGGATGAGAGAGAGAGAGAGAGAGAACAAGTCGGGGAGGGGAGAGAAAGAGAGAATCTGAAGCAGGCTCCTTTCTGTCAGCACAAGGCCAAGTGGGGCTCTATCTCAGGAACATGAGCTGAAATCAAGAGTCAGATGCTTAACTGACTGAGCTCCTTAGGTGCTCCAATAGTGAGAGCCTTTAAAAGTTTGGTTGGCCGCAAATGTTTTGTGGTATAAACACAATACATTTGATTCCTTGTGAAATATGCCTAGAAAGGGGTGGGGGACCAGTCTGTGGGTTATTTATCACATGTCTTTGTTCAAACCTATGGTCATGCCATGTATGTTTCAAGAAATATATTTTCCAAAGCAGTGCTTCTTAGGCTATTGGTCAGTCACATACACAGTTACCTCGGGCTTAAGGAGGAAGAATTGTGCCTTTTAGATGAGTGTCTAGTTACTGTTGTTAAATTCTTCATTCCTCATTCTTCTTTTCTCCTCTTGTTCAATTACTCCTTCTTCTCCCTTATCTGTGAAACACATTCATCAACCATTAGCATTTTTCATTCAGGAATGGCTAGATTTAACAGTTGTAAGGAGAACTTTATCCATACACATTTCATATTTTTGATATATTTTAACACTTTGGTTAGTTTGAAGACAGCAGGGAGTAGGTGGGTAATTAGTTACAGCACTGCTTTGCCGTGTTAAGGAATATCACCAGAATGTTTAAATGGGGTTTCCATCTAGGCCTATATGCTGTAAGTTAAGATAGTGGATAAATCTCTATAACTGGCTGGTAGAACTTTTTTTCCCATCAGGGATTCATTTGAGTCACCAAGGAAGAGCTGGATCCAATAAGATATATGCAGGTTGACAAGTGGCTTATTTAACTTAATATAGGAAAATATAAAATAATGGAAACTAGGTCAAAAATGGCAAAAAGGATTAGGGCTTAAATAGAGACAGGCTTCCAGACAATGAAGGGAAGAGGATCTGGCAGTAATAGTGTCTGTAAAGCCCAACCCATCAGCTTCATGTCTGGCAGTAATTAGGAGGCCGAAGGAATAATGCAATGAATCAACTGAGGACAAGAATGGAAAAGAGAAAGGGCTGATGGGCTCTGCGAAGCTGGATGGCCTTACACAGGAAGGGGAGGACTTGGAGGAGGCAGTCCCCTGAGTTAGAAGGAGACAGCAGGAGAGCCCCTCCTCTGTCCTCTTTGTGGGTGGCCGGGTGACTGACATACGGGAGAGAAAGGACACAGAGTAGTCCAAAGAGGAAGTGGTGAAGGGAGGTGGGCAAGAGGTTTCCTATCACCATGACCTGTGGGGAGTTCAGGTGCTACCACCATGACTTCCTCAGGTTCCCTGGCTTGTCCCCGGTGGGCCTTGTGGCCCACCTGTCACTGTTAATTTCCATCGATCTCTTTGAAACTAGACTCGAAGGAAGAGTTAGCTGTTTAGTGGGGTCCATCTTAGTGAGAACCCCTCCATCTTTTCTAACATGCTGCTACTGAATCCTTTCTTCCCAGCCTCCTGCTTCCCAGGGAGGGCAAGCACACGCAGACATGACAGCTTTTTGGACTTGAGCACTGGGTTCTCCAAGACTTGCCAGTCTGTTCCGTTATTTAACCAGGACACATACCAGCTGGGTTGAAGAGTGCAGCTGGATGTCTTTCAAGGCTCATCTGAGCTTCAGCTGCAGTGTATTTTTTTGTGTTTGTCTACATCAGGGTTGCCAGTTCATGCTGGGACGCTGAGCAGGACTCCTTTCTCTTCCACTTGCTCTGCAGAACGCCATGTGCAAGGCGGTGTCCAGTCAACACTCTAAGGCAGTTAGGATTGCTACAGAAACAGAGGAATGAACTGTGCGAAAAGAACCATAGGTTCAAATAGACATGCTGAGCTCTGGAGTCTGAATTCAAATATGGCTCTTCTCTGGCATTTGAAACAAACACAACATCCCAGGAGGATGAGAAAAGCATGGTCCACATGGTGTCTTTGTTGAGTCAGTCCTCAGCAGGGGTGGGTTGAGGCTCTGAGGCCTCTTGGGGTATGAGCGGAAATATCAAAGAGCCTGGCTTAGCAAGGAGGGAAAGCAACTCTCATGGTCACCTGGCATGCCTATAGTATCCTCTACCAGGAAGCACTGAGGGAATGGCTTACAGTTGTCTTATTGTGAGGACAGTCAAGTCGTTCACATGGACACTGTCTCCTAATAGGCCTGCATGAAAGCTTAATGCCCAGATATAAGACAGTGGATGTTGTGACTTGGAGATTTTTTTTTCATATTTGTGTTTTCAGTACATTTTCTAGCTACCGAAATATATGTATGAAAGCTCAACCATTCCTTTGAAAACCAAAGCTAATTCACTCTATCAGAAATAAGCACTGTTTGGGGCATGAGAAGTGTAGCGATGAACAAAAGAAATATCAATTCTTGCCCACCAGGCTCATACATTGTTGTGGGTAGTCAGAGAAAACACAGTATCAGGGATTACTTATAGAATACGATGGTGCGATGGATGGTGATAAGTGCTATGTAAAAGAAAGATGAGAGGGGCATAGGGAGTGTCAGGGAAAGGGTTTTGATGGTCTTGAAATATCCAGATGACTGGAAATACACAAACATAACTTTTAACATCCAGACATTTATTTTCAGTTCTTTAGCAGGCATTCATATTATGTTGATAGTAATATTTTTGTATAGCACATTATAATTTTCAAAGCACTTTCATACCTTTAATTTCCACAGAGGAAGGAAAGTGCCCCTGCTAGTTTCATGTACTTACATAGTAAGCTCTGTTCAAGACTGGATTTTAACTCTATTGCATTTGGACTTTACAACCCATTTAGGTGACTTACTGGAAAAGTGCTCTTCTCCATCTTTTGAATGTCTTACATTGAATGTCATTCCGTTGGGAGCAAGATGTCTCCCCAGTGGTCTGGAGGACTTTTGAGAAGCTCTGGAATGAGGAGTCACTGAACACAGCAGCTTGCCAGTGTACTCTTCCCCTGTCTGGGATAGGTTTCTCTTTCATGGAAGCAATGGAGAGCCTTTGTAAACCATCAAGTCACGTACACAGGGACATCCACAGTCATTGTCATGCCCAGGTGCTAGCATCCCATCGCCAACTCAGCTGTGCATTTTTCCTCGGGCATCCTACTTTCACACCAAAGTCATTTTGCCTAAATGAAGCTCACCTCATTGCTTGCCCCTTCCATTCCAACTTCTTCTCTTGAGTCTTAAATCTTCAAGCGCTCCTTAGATACCCCTTTGCATCACCCCCCTCCATGTAGTCGTCAGCCCATTCTTCACGTCCTTTCTTCCAGTCACCTCTGGGCTAGGTCAGGACTTACAAACTCGGAACAAATTTCTGAATAATTACAATGTCCTCCTCTTTGGTCACTCCGCTTTCAGTGTCAGTTTGAGTGTTCAGCTGCTCATCCTTCATGAGCACAGACATCATCCTTTTGCCAGACCCATCTGCAAATTCCTTGCAGGTTTCCATTCTCTGTGCTTGCCACTCATTGCCCCTCCCACCAAGTCTCCATTGAGAAGAACCAGTCCCCTCTCTCTTGGCCCTCTCCAAATCTGACCCATTCATCACATTCTTGCTCAGAGGCAGCCTCCGCAAAGATAGGCTTACAGATAAGACACAGGACACCCTGTTAAATGTGTACTTCAGATAAATACTTTTTTACTATAAGTATTTATCAAATATTGCATGGGATATACTTATACTAAAAAGTTATTCATTGTTTATGAAAATTCAAATTTAACCAGACATCCTTTATTTTAATTTGTTAAGACTGGCCACTCAACTCCAAGAAGTATTCCCTGGCTACCCTGTAGTTCTCAGAGCTTGCTGCCTGTGGAAGGCCTATGGCACTCACATCATTGAATCTTCATACAATAGGGTAGAGTATTAGTTGCAAATCAAAAACTAATATTGCTTTCATTCTTTGAATCAGTGATTACTAAATACCTACTATGTTTTAAGAAATGTGTAAAGCATTCTTGGTGTAAAAATAAAGGTAATGCCTGTTCTCAGTGGTGCCTGGCTAGAGTCCCAGGCTCTACTAGCATGCAATTACAGTGCAGCATTAAAAAAATTTTTTTAACATGTATTTATTTATTTTGAGGGGGTGGGGTGCACCGAGAGAGAGGGAGACACAGAATCCGAAGCAGGCTCCAGGTGCTGAGCTGTCCGCATAGAGCCTGATGCAGGACTCAAACCCACGAGTGAACGGTTAGATCATGACTTGAGCTAAGGTCAGATGCTTAACCGACTGAGCCACCCAGGCAACCCTACAGTGCAGCATTGTGATGGCCACTATACTTATTATGAGCTGACTTCTTGGAGGAGGTAAGTCTTGAAGGATGACTATGGACGTAGGAAGAGGGTCTCTCTGGGCAGAGAGAGAAAGATATGTGGAAGCCCAGGTGAGGGAGGGATTAGGGTATGATGAGGAAGTTGGTAGAAAGCTCATTGCTATCCTAGAAAAAATATGTCTCTCAGATAACACATGGTGTTGTTTGGAGGTTTGGTGATTATACATTTATCAGCATACCATTGAAGATGAAGTCCGGAAGGTTGGACAAAAACCAGATCATGAAGATTTTGTATCTCACACTGAAGAGGCTGAGAGTTGTCCTGAAAGCTGTGGAGAACCAATGAACCATTTAGAGAAATGACGTACTCAAATTTATATTTCAAGAAGGAACTCAGAGAATAGAGTCAAGGGGAAAGACTCACAGAACAGAGACCAGTTTGACGGCAGCTACAGTGGTTCAGGCTAGAGATACCTAGGGTGCTGGGATTTGGGGGTGGACACATTTAGGAGATGTGAAGAGCGTAACATCAGTAGGACCTGTGGCCACACTGGACATAATGGGTGATGGAGGGGGAGGAATGAACATTTCTGGCCTGGGCAACAGTGGGGAGGACAGAGATATCTAGGTGGAGGGTACAGAAAGTTAAGCAGGTTTGAGGGGGTGGGGATCACGTCTGAACATGTTTAATCTCACACTTGGCATTTATTACATTTGGTCGTATTTTGTTACTAATCTTTTCATGTGCTCTGTTGTCTCCCCAGATGGACTCTGATCCTTCTTAGGTCTTGGACTACATTAGCCCGCCTGGGGATGCCCCGGAGCCTTTAACTCATTACCACGCCTTGCAAGCTCGCCTCACCACACACGGCTGCGTGAAGCCCAAGCTGAGGCTGCCAGCAGCTGTAAGCAATGCGGTGTGTGTGGTTGATCGTGGCAGGAACTTAGAGCCGGGACACAATTTCACCCTGTAGATGTGTTTCTCCTTGGAGGGAAGCCTACCACCCAAGCTGACCTTGCCCCCTTCCTAAAGGGAGGACCATATCTCACAGTGACAGCAGGAGGCTGTAGGTCAGTGGGGGTGATGACCAGGCCCTCAGAGACCCTGCTCTCTCTCTCTTTACGGAACCCCATAAATCCTTCCAAAGGGAGAAATTCCCTCAGGATCGAGCAAGTCGTCTACATTCCTAAAATCAGTGAAGGCAAAATGTACAGGGGTTTCTGAGAAAAGTAAATGTGGTGTGAGCATGATCCCTGGGTGTTACTGTGGTGCAGAGAAGGCCCCCCTTTCCCCTCTGAATGGTGTTCTTTGCTCTCAAGTTAACTCATGCACTGGACTTGGTCCAAGTACATTTTGTTTCTTGATTTCTAGCCAGGCTTCTCTCAGTTGTGGTGCATTCTCCTCTCTGCTCCCCTCCCTCCCCTGTCCCCTTCTCTCTTTTTATAATTCTTCCAGCTTTTCCATGTGGCTGAACCGATACAGAGGAAAGCCCTCCAGCTTAGGTAGGGCTTCCACCAGAGTGGGGCCAGAGGGACTCTGAGTGGCCGGCCCCTCACTCAGCCACGGCCTGCATGGCAAGGTCTGCCTAAGAGCAGCTGAAGCAGAAAGCGTTTGAACTCTGCCCCTGCCAAATGACTTCCAGATGTGTAAACTCCAGCCTCCCCCTGCTCTCTGACTGTAGCCCTGCCAACATACATCTGCAGATTTCTGGTGCACAGGAAACATGAAAGAGTATCTTCTACAACATCTGTTCTCTTTCCCCAGCTCCCCACTCTGTCTTCTCAGACCTTGCCCTATATTTCATCTCCTCCTAAACAAAGTCATTAAAGGATCACTGCACAGCTCTCCTTGGCCCATAGATGCCATCTCCCCCCTCTCCTCCCCCTCCCCCCAGGGCCTGTTCTTGGCTCTCTGGACCGTTGACCAAAGCACCAGTAGAATCATTAAAGACACGTATTGACTTGCTGCAGGAGACAAGAACCGAGTTTTCTCTCTTGGGCTGGTTCCAGTCCTCAAGCTGCAAAGGGAGATTTTGGCCACAAGGAGGACAGAACCGAGGCCTGAAGATGAAGACACGAGTCTCCATGAAGAGTTTGCCTGCTTGCACACCCTTGGGAGAAGATGAGATCTTCAGGAAGAACCTTTTTCTATGGACAGTTTCTTGTAAAAACCAAGCAGGCTTCTCTAAATTTGGGAGCATTTATGTGCCAAATGAGTTCTTTGTCTCTCCCCAAGCCCCTGGGGTATGGTACCCATCAGGCTAAGAAAACAGAAGAGGACCAGTTCTTAATGTACCTCAAAGGGGGGTGAGAAAATCAGAAAGTCTGTTAGCGAAATGGACCAGGAGATTTTTATGGAGGCATTTACTCTCATTAGGAAAGTGATTTGACTGCTGTGTAAATAGATGCTGGGCCTTCATTCTGCCCTTTATCCTTACAGACCTCAAACTTTCTCCAGCCCCATCCCAGGGGCCATGGAATGGAGCCAGATGACTGCAAATCTGGGAGTGGGAACAAGGATGCACTACAAAAAGGAGCAGAGATTTGAAGGGGCCTTAGGGCTCCAGGCCCTGAGAAAGGGACAGTTGTAGGTGAGAGGTCCTTGCTGCCCCAGGGCCCATGTCATAGGCATGCAGGTCCACCTCGGAGCCAGTGGAGATTGCAGAGGTTAAGGAGAACTGCTCCTGATTATGTACCCAGGGAGCCTACTAGGTGGCTTCACAGGTGACTTTCTGGACCCTGGAGAAGACTGCCCTGCCCTGTAATCTGAAGGGCATAGTAGAGCATGGTAAAGATGTATGTTCTGCCGTAATAGTTCCAAGCACCTCCGTGTCTCGCTCTCAGATCGAAGCCTAAGATTTGACTGGATTTTGTTACAGAGCCTCTCTATTTGAAACAAACAAACAAAATAATTAATACAAAAAACACATTGGTCTCATACTCCAAGTAAAGCTTGTTGCAGAAAAACAAGTAGAAGAGATAAAGCTCTCCCTCCATCTGTGTCTTTCCATGCAACTTCCCCAGGGACATTGGAACACCCCAGTATTTAGAGTAGCTCCTTCCTAAAGAAGAGCAGAATCTGTAAACTCCTTCATATAAAGATGGGTGGGTAAAGGGCAAACAAACCTTTTCCTTCTGCATGAGGACTGATCTTTGTTTAACTGTATAGCTCTGTTATTTTGGCAACCTCTTCAGGAATGCAAACTATACCATATTGCTTAGAATAAAAATGACCCCTGACTGGCCTAGGGAATTGTATCTGGAGTGGGTAGAACTAGAAAGAACCATACATTTCTGCTAAGGACACCATGCTTTAGGCTTTCCTAAGTGTGGTGACATTTGTAATGGGTGTCCTGTAAGGACGATGGAAGCTATGTCTAGGGACTTGTTACAGGAGATAATGGCCCCTTTGAGAAGTGAGGACTTCAAGTCAGGTTAGCTCCCACTGTGTTACTTGCCCACTGTGGATCTCATCCCTCGTGCCTGAGCTGTCGCTGGGGAGAAGTCGCTGCCCTATGGCTGTGTGGGCTGATAAATGGGCTTTCACTGAAGGAAACCACTGGCGCTGTCCTTCTAGGTGAACTGGTCCTGCCTCACATCCTTCTGGGTACAGCACTTCTGGCCTGTGATCATCTTGTGAGTGAGAGTGTCCAGTTGAGGCTACGAAAATCCTGATGGGTGGTGTAGAGAGTATAACTGACTGCCTGTTAAACGATCTCCCCTCTCCTTTGCAAAGAGAGAACGAGTGGGTGGAAGACGTGGGCAGGGGGCCAGAAGCCTGCCCAGTGTGCCTCTGATCACCCCCAGAGGACGTACTCTCTCCTTAGGACTTTCACCCTCACCTCAAGTGAAGCCCAGGAAGAGAATAGTTGTTTTCTGATTTTGCTTTGCATGTACTGATCACCCAAAGCTGTTGGAACTATAAATGTCACACTGACCTCCCACATGGCCCTTATTATAAAGGCTCTAACTTCAGTACTCAGGAAACTAGTGTGAAAGTTTCCATCTTCTAAGTTTATTCCAATTATAAACCCAGTTACTGGAGAAATAACTAATGATTCTACTCATTATGGATATGGACCAGAATTTCACTTATCACCTCTTCTCCATACTTTAACCAGAGAACAGTAGCAAATGACATTTATGATTTCTTGGTAGCAGTGTAAGGTCAAAACATCTCTGTATTGGGGCGCCTGGGTGGCTCAGTCGGTTAAGCCTCCGACTTTGGCTCAGGTCGTGATCTCACATCCGTGGGTTCGAGCCCCGCATCAGACTCTGTGCTGACAGCTCAGAGTCTAGAGCTTGCTTCAGATTCTGTGTCTCACTCTCCCTCTGCCCCTGCCTGCTCATGCTCTGTCTCAAAAACAAATAAAAAAACATTAAAAAAAAATCTCTGTATTTCCCTATCTTCCATACATTTGCCCTGATAAGAAGCCACGGTCACTTTGGGGAAGGAGGGAGGCAATGTTTATTGTATATATTTGTAATAGACTTGTTGGGCTGCTTCCCCTTCATACAATGGGCTCTGGGTCTCTGAACTGATTTAGCTCGGACCCAGGTGGAGGGCCATGATTTTTCTGTTATAGTACCTGACTTCAACTTTCTGCCCTCCGGCTCCTCTTTTTTTTTCTTTTTTGTAAATGGAAGTCAAGAAACACTCTACTGCTGTCCATCTGTTACCCTCAGAATATGGTGATCTGTATCACACAGCATCACAGGCTTGAAGCAGAGCACTGCCCAGTTGCACCTGATCATGACTTGGGGCTTTTACTGCAGCATTAACGACAGGAGGAGGTAGGAGTTGAGAAGATTTGCAATAGAACACAGGTGTGTTGAATCCACCTAAGCCAGACTCTTCACTGGCCACAGGTGATTTCTACCTCTTGGCTTTGTGTAAGTCCCTCCCCTTGAGTAACTTGCTTTTAACCAATGGAATAGGAGGATGTTGAGGGGCTGTCACTTCTCTGATGGGGTTACAAATTCTGACTTCTGTCTTGCTGGAAGATTCTCTTTTGTTGGAGTTGAGGAAGCAAGTTGCCAAGGTGGAGAGATCCTCATGAAAAGGAACTGGGGGCGGTTTGAGCCCACAGCCAGCAAGTAACTAATGCCTTCATTCCACCTTCCCCGAGGAACTGAATTCTGCCAATAACCACGTAAGGGAGCTTGGAAGTGGATCCTCCTGTAGTTAAACCTTCAGAGGAGACCCCAGCTGTTCTGACACTTCAACTGCAGCCTAGTGAGAGGCTGTGAAGCAGAGGGCCAGCTAAGTCGGGCCTGGTTTCCGGACTCACAGAAACTGGAAGGTAAAAAAAAAAAAATAGTATATTGTTTTAGGGCATTTTGTTACTAGGATGACCAACAGTTCTGGTTTGCCTGGGGCTGTCCTAGTTTTAGCACTGAAACTTCCTTTGTTCTTTATTTTAGTGAGGTCTGACATATAACATATTAGTTTCAGATGTACAACATAATGATTTGATATTTGTATGCCTTGCCAAATGATCAACATGATAAATTGAGTTAATATCGCTCACCCGATATAGTTACACATTTTTTGTGTGATGAGAACTTTTATAATGTCCTCTCTTAGCAACTTTCAAATAAATATGCAATACTTATTTGAAAGTATTAACATATTTCAAATATTTATTACAGTCACAGTAATCCCCATGCCTCTTTATTTTATAACTGGAAGTTTGTATCTTTTGACTCCCTTCACTATTCCTCCCACCCCCCCACAGCCCTGCCTCTGGGAACCACCAATCCATTCTCTGTATCTATGAGCTTGTTTTCTGTTGTTTGTCTGTTTGTTGTTTTAGATTACACATGCAAGTGAGATCATACAGTATTTGTCTCTCTCTGTTTGACTTATTTAACTTAAAATAATACCTTCAGGGTCTATCCTTGGTGCTGCAAATGTCAAGACTTCATTCTTTTTTATGGCTGAGTAATAGTGTGTTGTATATATACACTACATCTTTCTTTATCCACGTCTTATGTATTTATATATACTTATATCCATGTCTACAAGTCATTCTGCATTGAACATGAGGGGGTGCAGATATCTTTTTGAGTTTGTGTTTTGTTTCTTTTGGATAAATATTTAGAAGTGGAATTGCTGGATCATATTGTAGTTGTATTTTTAATTTTTTGAGGAACCTCTGTATCGTTTTTCATAGTCGTTACACCTGGTTTACATTCCCATAAGCCCTGTTCAGGCATTCCCTTTTCCTTGCATCTTCACCAGTGCTGCTTATTTCTTGTCTTTCTGAGGATAGCCGTTTGAACAAGGGTGAGGTGACACCTCTTGTGGTTTGGATTTGCATTGCCCCAATGATGAGTCATGTTGAGCATTGTATCATGAGTCTCTTGCCCATTTGTATGTCTTCTTTGGAAAATGTCTGTTCATATCTTCTTATTTTTAAATTCAAGTGTGCGTGTGGTGTGTGTGAGTTTCTATATTGAGTTGTATAAGTTTATATATGTTGGGTACTAATCCCTTATCAGATATATGCTTTGCAAATATTTTCTCCCATTTGGCAGGTTGTCTTTTCGTTTCATGGATGGTCTTTCTGTGCAGAAATTCTTTAGTTCAGTGTAGTCCTGCTTGTTTATTTTTGCTTTTGGTGTCAGATTTAAAAAATTATTGCAGAGACCTTTGTCAAGGAGCTCATTGCCTATGTTTTCTAAATTTTGGAGCAGTTTGTTTCCAGTAGTACCAGCAGCCACAGTTTGCCTGAAGCTGTTTAGTTTTAGCATTGAAAGTTCTGAGTTTCAGTAAATCCTACCGTCCTGGACAAACCAGGAAGGTTTGGTTGCTGTATTTGTGATGCAGCAACAGATAATGAATATGCTTTTGCCTGTGTTGTTTCTCACCTACCCAGGGGTATCTTCAAATTGATTCCCAAAGCAGGTTCTTTTGGGTCTAAAGGGTAAATTCGTCTATAATTTTGGAAGGTATTCCCAAATCTCCCTTTGTAGGAGTTGTACCATTTTGTCCTCTGACCTGCAATATGAGTGTCTGTTTCTCCATGCTCTCCAAACAGTTTGTTCCCATTAGCTATTTATTTGATAATACATATATGATTTTACATGTAAGCATAAGCTGACTCAAATTATCTTAGAATAAAGAAATATATTTAAACATTAATTAACACTTTTAGAATTAAATTACATGATTTATACTTTGTTTATTCCCATAAATTGATTTTATTGAATTTACAAAAGGTAACAAATGAACTTACCTGAATCTTTTCCATTTGTCATGGATTGGGAGTGTGTGTGTATGTGTATGTGTCTGTGTCTCCTTTAAAATAATTTTTTTAATGTTTTATTTTATTTCTTAGAGACAGAGTGTGAGTGGGGGAAGGGCAGAGAGAGAGCGAGACACAGAATTCGAAGCAGGCTCCAGGCTCTGAGCTGTCAGCACAGAGCCCGATGCGGGGTTCGAAGCCATGAACAGCAAGATCATGACTTGAGCTGAAGTGGGACCTCTAACCAACTGAGCCACCCAAGTGCTCCTGTCTGTCTGTGTCTCCTTGACCCTCATTACTTGGTTTCATGTAATTGGTTGAATAACTTTCAATTTCACGTGCAGTCTATTGACACATTTTCGATGAGTAGAATTAGCTCAAATGGCATGCTTATCTTCAGTTCTCTACTAGGGTACCAGAAGAGCATGTGATGTGGTAGAAGGAAGGAAGGAGGATGGTTTGAGGGGACCCCTTTGGGATTGCTAGCACATTTGGCAGAGTCAAATGTTTATGCTGTCCAGCAGTTAACTCATGAGAATGAACATGGTTGAATTAGGAAGCCATTGAGCTATAGAGGCCCTGTCTAAAGAATCAACCCCAGCAGTCATGTGACCATGGAGGAATGCAGGCATATTATTACCATTACAGGTTTTCAAGATAAACTGAAACTGTTGTGTTAGAAAAATATTGAATTGTGGGTTCATTTCTGAGTTTTCTGTTCTGCACTGTGTGCCTATTTTTATGGCAGCACACTGATGTCTTGATCACTATAGGCAGCCTAGAAAACAGTATGTACGGAGGCTCCTTGTAAAGTTAAAAATAGAACTGCCCTATGATCCAGCAAGTGCACTACCAGGTATTTGCCCAAAGGATACAAAAATACAAATCCAAAGGGATACATGCACCCTGGTGTTGATAGCATTATCAACAACAGCCAAATTATGGAAAGAACCCTAATGTTCGTTGATTAAGGAATGGATAAAGAACATGTGGTATGTATATACAATGGAATATTGCTTGACTAGCAAAAAGAATGAAATCTTGCCATTTGTGATGGTGTGGATAGAGTACTTTGCTTAGGCAAAGTAAGTCAGAGAAAGACAAATACCATATGATTTCGCTCATATGCAGAATTTAAGGAATTAAAAGCATAGTCATAGGAGAATAAAAGAGTGAGCCAATCCAAGAAATAGACTCTTAACTATAGAGAATAAACTGATGGTTATGGGGGGAGGGATGGGTGAAACTGGTGATGGGGGTTAAGGAGTGTGCTTTTTGTGATGAGCTCCCGGTGTTGTATGTAGGCAATGAATCACTATATTGCATACCTGAAACACTGTATGTTAACTAACTGGAATTTAAATGAAAACCAAAAGAAAAAAAGGTTAACTGTGACTCCCTAAAACACACACATACAGTTTACAGCAAAAAAAAAAAAATATCTTTAGGCCAGCTTTGCCCTGCAGGCTGCCAGTTTGGGCCTATGGGAATATATAGAAGAAGGAAAAGACGAATCAGCATTTACTGAGCATCTACAGGCCATTGTTTTTCACCTCCTCCTGGGATAACTGTATTGTCAGAGTAGTTTTCCTCATGAAGAAACTGAAAGGAAGGTTAAGTAACTAACCAAAGGTTGAATAAGAAAATTGTGGCAGACTCAGGTCCAAGGCTTCAGATGCCTGAACCTGATTCCTTCCATCCTCTCAGGCCAAAGCCACTGCTCTCCATGGTGTGAATGAGCTTTCAGTTTTCCTCAGAGAAAGTTTCCGAGCTGGAATTGAAGTGTGATTGAAGTGACTGTTTTCCCCTGAACTTGGCTGCCCAGTGGTGGGAAGAGAACAGACACAGTGATGTTTGCAGTTGTTGGAGAAGCATCCTCGGTACAGCCTCCCGGGGAATGCTCCATGGCGTCTCACCCTTGGTGTATGTAAGGTGTGTGCGGTTAACTAGGTTGGAAGCCTCGTGTAGACGAACTTTTCTGCCATATGCCTTACACCTGGCAGTGCCCGTGATCTTGTTTGCTGTGCTCTCTGTTGATATCCTTGCACTCCCCACCTGCCCCCCCCGCCCCCCGCACAGTGTGTGAGGCGCTGTGGATGGCGCTCTTAGAAAGGAGGCCTAGAAGGCTTTGACCCAGGGGCCATCAGACACACCAGCGGCTAGTCCCCTTGTATTTTATAACCTGAACAATCTTTTTATTATTATCCTTATTTATTCTAGCCCTTGTTTTATAAATCTGCTCTTAATCACTTTAGTCCACATTTCTCCCTATTCTTTTCTCTCAGCTGGGGCTTTACCTTTTTTTTTTTTAATGATTCTTAAGAATTTAGAACTCATATGTCTTATATGTGCTTTGTAGATTTAATTATGTTTTTGATGGTCAAAAGAACATTGCCTGAATTCTTTAGAGTCCAAATAAATCTGCCTCTACAAAATGCGAAATGACGTACTTAAGTGTTTTGAGGCTCTTTGTGTAAGAGGATGGAGGAGTTACGACTTTGCCAGCTGAGGTAACTTTGTCCTGATTTTGGAACAAGTAACAGGGCTGGGTACTCTTTTCATGAAGTTCTCGGCACACAGAATGGTATGACCGATAACTTGTATATTTCTATCCATTTTCAGTTTAACTGGAAAAAAAAAGAGCAAATGTTAGTGGATTAAACTAATAGAAAATTGTTTATGTGTTCTGCAGATTGGTTCTCAGAATGCTAAACCAGGAGAGAAGTCAAGCTATCAACAATTATTATTTTTAACTTTCTTCTGCTAGTTTTCAGTATCATTTTATACAGTTAATTAGAACCTTGAATCTTTTAGGGATTGCTTTTGAGTGCTACTAATAGATGCTCAAAATAACAGCGGCTTCAACAAAATAAGACCCCTTTTTCCCTTTTATGTAAAACAGAAGCAAGCAATCCAGGATGGTCCAATGGCTCCATGGTCATTAGGAAACCAGGCTCCTTCTGTCTTTTTTGTTCCTCCATCCTTAGTCTGTGCTTATGTTCAAGGTCACCTCACTGTCACGAGATGACTGTTGGAGCTCCTTCCATCACTGTCACTTGCAGACACATGGAAGAAGGAAAGGAGGTGGGTAGACACCTATAATCAACTCTATTTGAGATCTTTCCCTGAAGCAATCCTGAATAGCTTCTTAAATCTCACTGCCTGCCTGTATGTGTAAGGGGGGGTTCATAAATGTGTGTGTGTGTGTGTTTTTTAAGCTGGGCACAGTGTGGTGTTTAACTGTGTAGGCGTGTATTTCCCTAAGGAAGAAGGTAGAATGGCTTTGGGTGGACAAGTAGCAGGCTCCGGTCACAGCTGGTGTGGGTCTACTTCCCTCCCTGTGCGGGCTCAGCCCTGGGTGCGGTGGCAAAGGCAGGGAACAGTGCAGGCAACAGACTACTTTGGTGGGGACCCTGACGCTCAGCGGGACCTCACTTGTCTGGTAAGAGATGGTAAGGTGAGAAGGGGTCTCACCCCAGGTCTTTCTGGCTTCAAAGTCTGAACTTGGAACTTGGATGTTACGTTTCTCCAGACCAGGTTGGCAAAGAAGGGGTAAAAATGGGGAGATAGAAAAGAGGTGATAGAATTTTTTTAAAGGTAGGTTAGCGCATTGACCTAAATATGGGAGCCTTTTGTACCTTGCTTTTTTCAGTTAAAGTAATATTTTTGAGATTCATCCATGTTGTTTCACGTATTGGTAGTTCTTGTTGTTGTTGTTTTCTTTCTTATGGTAGAATAGTGTTCCATAATTGATCTACCTTCCAGTTCACTTGGGCTGTTTCTAGCTTAATATGCTATAAAATTTTGTCGTTTTATTGTGTGAATGTATTAAAAATTTTTCTTTGGACGAGTACCTAGGAAATGGGTATTATTGGGGGAATTACTGGGGTATTATTATGGGGAATGTAAATTTAACCTTCTCAGAAATTTTGGAAGAATTTTCCAAAGTGGCGGTAACAGTTAATTAAGTTAACCGACAATGTGGGGCAGTTCCAGGGGCTCTGGATCCTTACCAGCTCTTGGTAATGCCAGTTTTTTGTTTGTTGACATTCTATGAGGTGTTTTGTGATATTTCAATGTGGCTTTCAGGTGCACTTCCCTAATGATGAGTGGTTTTCAGAGTCTTTGTATTTATTTGCCCTCTATGTATTGAAAAGATAAAGTATCTTTTCAAACCTTTTCCCCATTTTTAATTAAGGTTTGTTTTCTTCTCGAGTTATAAGCCTTCTTTGTATACTCTGGATATCAGTGTGTTATATCATATGCATTTTGTACATATTTTCTCACAGTATGTAGCAACTGTTTTATGCAACAGAGACTTTAAATTTTGGTAATATGTGGCTTATCAGTTTTTCCTTTTATGGTTCATGCTTTTTGTTTCTATCAAAGAAGTCTTTGTTTAACCTAATGTCTTGAAGATTTTCTGTTGTTTTCTTAGAAATTTTATAGAATTAGGATTTTGCACTTAGGTTTGTGATCTGTTTAGAGTCATTATTTGTAGGTGTTATGAAGTATGGATTGCGGTTTGGTTTTTTTTGCATATGAATGTTCAGATGTTCTAGAATCATTTGTTGAAAACCCTTTCTTCTTACCTCAACACCTTTGTCAAAAATCAGTTGACCAACTGTGTGTGGGTCTATTTCTGAACTTGATTATGTTCCGTTGAGTGCATTTATCCTTTGGCTGGTAACACAGTGTCTTTTACTGGGCATGGTAGCTTTATAGGAATTATAGACATGACAGTTCTTTATTGTGAAGTAATAGAAATACACAACACACACACATATACATACATACATACATACATACATACATATATGCATACATATTGGTCTCTGCCCTGGATCCTAGCACACAGCTCCTAAAATGCTTATAATTTTTTAAATTAATATAATTTATTGTCAAATAGGCTTACCTACAACACCCAGTGCTCATCCCAAGAAGTGCTTTCCTCAGTGCCCATCACCCATTTCTCTCTCCCCCACCCCCTTGTCCACCTTCAGTTTGTTCTCTGTATTTAAGAGCCTCTTGTGGTTTGCCTCCTTCCCTCTCTGTTTATAACTACTTTTTTACCCTTCCCTTCCCCCATGGTCTTCTCTTATGTTTCTCAAAATCCACATATGAATGAAAACATGATATTTGTTCTTCTCTGACTGACTTATTTCACTCAGTATAATACCTTATTTCATCCATGTTGCCACAAATGGCCAGATTTCATTCTTTCTCATTGCCAAGTAGTATTCTATTGTACATATAAACCACATCTTCTTGACCCATTCATCAGTTGATGGACATTAAGGCTCTTTCCATGATTTGGCTATTGTTGACAGTGCTGCTATGAACATTGGGGTAAATGTGTCCCTATGAATCAACACTACTGTATCCCTCAAAACCCTTATGTAATTTTATTATATAAACCCTATATAATTTTAGTGATAAGAGCACTAGGAGCATCTTTTATTCTAATAATTTGGTCTTTGACCCTGTTTCCAAATCTGAGCCCCTGAATCCCTTGGAATTTCTTCAGTGATAGGAGTGTCTTTTGTTCTGATGAGGCAACTCTGGGTAGACTCCTGGGTTGGAACTGGTTACCAGAAAGACCAAACCATTTAGAAGCTTGGAATCTGTTGTTCCACCTCTTACTCTGCAGGGACAGGACACGGGCTGGAAATAGCATTAATGATCCATCATGTCCTCGAGATAAAGCCTCCATAAAAATCCCCAGGGAATGGGAGTTGGTGAACACACACAGGTGCTGAGGTGCGAGAGTGGTGCACCTCCACAGGGTATGCAGGTCACACCCCTTCCTGCACACCTTGTCCTGTGTCTCTCTTCATCTGGGTGTTCGTTTGTATCATTTATCATTTTATTTTCATCTGTTTATTTTTTTAAGTTTATTTATTTTGAGAGAGATTGGGGGAGGGAGGAGGGGGGTAGGAAGGGGCAGAGAGAAAGGGAGAGAGAGAATCCCAAGCAAGCAGGCTCCGTGCTGTCAGCGCAAAGTCCAACGTGGGCTTCAATCCCGTGAGCCATGAGATCATGAGCTGAGCCGAATCAAGAGTCCGAGGCTTAATCGAGCCACCAGGTGCCTCTAGAAACTGTGTTTAAATATACTTTATACATTCTCTCTCATAGTCCTGCTCATGCCATCTGTAAAAAGAGTTTGTGCTTTTTCATTAAAAGGTGAGGAGATCACAGTTTAGATGAATGCACTAGCTTATCCGAAACAATACTCCACGCAGGTATTTGAAGCCAGTGTGTTTGATATAGTATGTTGAACTGTCTCCGTGCCAGCTTCAGCGCTCTAAGACCTGGTGGGGGGCAGCTTCCCCTGACCCCTGGCTTCTAACCTCACTGGTCTCCTGATGCAGCAAGTCCGGGCGAGGCCTGCTGCAACTTTCCCCATAATACCTTTTTGCTGGCACTCAGTCACATGGAAAAAGGTCCCGGTGTGGGCACAGTTGTAAAGTGGATGGTAGAATCTCTTCACTTTGTACTTGTGTTGTGGGCCTGGAAGGTGAGGCCCCCTTAGGCTGGCGGGGCGGGGTCTGTGCGCTGGTAGAGCTTGGCGGGATGCTTTGGGTTCCCCGAGGGACAGAGAGCCAGGGGCACAGAGTGGCGGAAAGGGAAGAATGAAGTAGCTAAAAGGCAAGCAGCACGTCAGTGGGTAGAGAGGTGGGTAGTGAGGGGGTGAGAGACCAGAGCTTTCAGTAGTCTTCTCTCAGGTCTCTCTTAGGCGGAATGTGCAGCCCCGGCGCCCAGGAGCATGCGCGGCTTTCCGGGGTGCTCTCAGGGGTGTCTGCTATGCCTCCTTTCCATAAGGGAAATTAATGGAGTCTCTGCATCTCCTGGGAAAAGTCTGGAATTTAGGGAACAGTGGCTATAGAGGGGGGCCTCTGTGGGGCTTAGAAAAGCTGCGTAGGGTAGCTTGCGGAGGCGCTCTCCATTTCTTTACTTCCCATTTTCCGTGCTTTTTTCTGAAAGCTGACTTGATAGTGCCCGTAGGGTATGCTTGTCTCAGACTCAGGAAAGCCTAGGAATGTGTAGCTGCCCCTTCCTGGCTCATCCCACTGACGGCCTCCATGGCCCTTGTACGGGGCTGGCCCGGAGGCGAGCAGGGCGCTGACTGCCTCGTTCCCCTCTCTCTGCCCTGGCAGCTCCCGGCCTCCAGTCTCTGTTTCTTACCCACTGCCCTGGAGGTTCCGCCTCTCATCCTAAGGTCATCTCTGCCCTTCGTTATCACAGAACATCCTCATCACCACAGTGTCACTTGATGGAAATTGTTGGTACTCAGGATCCTAGAGTGGACAGCCCCCGCCACCATTCTCACTTCACTGGTAAAAAGGGACTATTATCTGATCGTACAAAAATTTGAAACTAAAGAAAAGCACAAAGGGAAGCAAAAGTCACCTTTGACGTGCCACCCACAGATCACTGCTGCTAACATTTTGTTGTATTTCCTTGTTCCTTATGTTTAAAAATGCATTCTACACTCCAGGTTCGTATCCTGTTTCGTCACTTAGTATTTTATCAAGAGCTTTTTTATTTCATCTTTAAATATCATTTGCAGAGAAATCACTGGTGGCTACAGACTATTCTATTGCTGGATGCAGAAGAGCTGGCCTCGCATTGTTGGACGTTGGATTGTGAATAGGAAAGGTTCCCAGAGGTGGGGTTTTAGGGAAAACTGGGGTGTTTTAAAGACTTGTATATACTGCTAACTTCTTTGAGAGGCATCGCAGTGTGTGCCGGGAGCAGAGGTTCCTGGGGTTGCACAGCTAACCGCATACGCAAAGTGTTTGTATTTCTATCCTTGCCAAGTACACAGGTTAACAGTTCCCTGAATCCATCATTTCATTAATCAACCAATGAGTGTTTATGAGTTTTAGCCCTGTCACTATTAATAGGTCCTTTGACATCCCATCCCCTTTCTCTGTAACAACAGAATGGGGGAATTTCATAGTACTTCCAATAGAATAGGTTGAGTTGTAACAGCTTCTTTGCTTTCATTTTAAGGCGCTTGTGATGATTAAAGGAAATAAATAATGTAAAAATATTTCATAAACCTCCCAAGCGTATCGAGCCTTGCTGCATGACCAGTAACACGTGAGCCCTGGAGGGGGGAGTGATGTGAGGAATAAGTGGAACAGAATTCGTACAAGGGAAGAACTAGAAAATTCCGTGCGGTTCTACATGTGGCATCATTGCAGCCCCCATGTGTCCGGGATTTCCTGGAGCTGTCCTCCTTTACCCTGCGGATCCCACGCGCCACACGCTGGGTCTGGAGTTTTTGGTTCACCAATAAATTAATCATAGACATAATGCCTGTCTTATAAGAAGGGTCATAAGCTTCATTATTAATCGTGTTAATAATGTTTTAAGTTTTGAAAGATGAGAAAGGCTAGTTGTCTGAACATAGTACTTTTTTCCCTTCTGGTAAGCTTGACACATAGGATGTGTGTGTGTGAGAAATAGGAAGAAAGAGTATATATATATTATATATATATTTACATATATATTAAAGTTTTTTAAAGTTTACTTATTTATTTTGAGAGAAGAGAGAGCAAGCACACATGCAAGTGAGGAAGGGGGCAGAGAAAGAGAGAAGAGAGCATCCCAAGCGGGCTCTGTGTGCTGTCAGCACTCACAATCCGATGTGGGGCTCAAACCCACAAACCGTGAGATCATGACCTGAGCCGAATTCAAGAGTCAGACGCTTAACCACGTGAACCACTCAGGTGCCTGTTCATATATAGTTTAATTGGTAAGATGTTCTCTCTCCTTTCAGGAACAGTATTTACATCATCAGTTTTGTTTCTCCCTCCTTTGATATAAAGTTGATTTTGAATCAACTAAACACAAAGGAGCACCTTGTCTCCGATGTTTTCTTTTTTTTTTTTAAACTTTCCAGAAACTTGATCCAGCCAAGCAAAAATTTCAATATTAGCCAAATGTTTGTTCTCAATTATAAATTGATATTATCCTATGGTCTTGTCCCCAAAGAAATACTTTTTTGCTGAATGGAGAGATTCTGTTAAAGAAAGCATTTTCATTAAGACAATATAACAATATTGTTTCTATACTATTTTTTAAATATTTAATGTTTTATTTATTTTTGATACAGAGAGAGACAGAGCATGAGAGGGAGAGGGGCAGAGAGAGAAGGAGACACAGAACTGGAAGCAGGCTCCAGGCTCTGAGCTGGCTGTCAGCACAAAGCCCGACGCGGGGCTCAAACCCACGAACCGTGAGATCTGACCTGAGTCGAAGTCGGATGCTCAACCGACTGAGCCACCCAGGTGCCCCTCTATAGTGTTTTTGAGTGGGGCAGCAAGTTTAGCCCATTGGTGTCCACACACACAGGGATCCTGAAAGAGGAGCGCATGCTATTCTCGGTGATTACTGTCGGTTGCAATTCTGCGCTTTCTCTCACGGAACAATAGGTTTAATGGATTTTGATAGGGAATGTATGCCTTCTCATACATAAGATTTTAAATGAGTGCTTCATTAAAAACACACTACTTGTGTGGCAAATTATTCTTGGTCTTTTCTGACATAAACAGTAAGCAGAAACCTCTTCAGTTGTGTTTCCAAGGGTCTGCTGATTGGACTGTACCTGACATGAACATAAAACCAAACACCAGAGTTTCTAGCTTCAGAGGCCTGCGCCTGGGTTCTCTCTGCATGGAGGGGCCTTCTGGAAAGTCTATGGGGAAGCCGAAAGAAATGGGGCTCTGCTCCATCCTTGCCCATCGCTCTCCCTTCTTTTATCCTGTTCCTCCTCTACCACTGAGGGACCCTCTGTGTCCACTAGGGAACCAGAAGATCTCAGGATGGGCTGGTGTTGAAGGCCAGGCACTTCCCTAGTTGACCATGAAAACCTGTTCCCTCCAATAATTCTACTTCCAAGGCCAAGTGGGAGTGGTGGGGCCCAGATTATCTAAATCTACAGAAAGAAAGTTTTCAACAGATGATGTGCTGGGTAGATAACTCAAGGAATTACTAACACATGGATAATGCTCTGGGGAGGCCTAATCATTCCTGCTCAAGTGCTGGACTTGAGGAAAACTGAGAAAAGCCTGTGCTGAATCAAGGTTTGTGGGACTGTGGCAGCTCAGCCATTGCCAGGTTCAGACATTGTCCTACCTGAGTTCGCCTTTGGGTGAATACAGTATCAAGGGAATGAATGAGCGCCAAGTGCTTGTATCTGCTCCCCGGAGGCACAGTGCAGTGTGAGGCTCAGCTGCAGTGTGTAAGGAACACGTTGAGTTGCTGCAGCAGTCTCCTACTGCGGGCCTTGCTGAGGAGGGTAGCCGGAGAGAGCAATAGAAAGGGCGGGGCTGCCTGGGCGTTTAGTCATTAAACGTCTGACTGTTGGTTTTAGCTCAGGTCATAGTATTTTGGTTCATAAGTTTGAGCCTCATGTTAGACTCTGTAATGACAGCACAGAGACTGCTTGGGATTCTCTCTCTCTTTCTGTCCCTCCCCTACTAGTGTGCACACATTCTCTCTCAATAAATAAATAAACGTTAAAAAAAACTGTTGAGGCACCTGGGTGGCTCAGTCAGTTGAGCGTCTGGCTTCGGCTCAGGTCACGATCACACGGTTTGTGGGTTCGAGCCCCGCGTCAGGCTTTGTGCTGACAGCTAGCTCAGACCCTGGAGCCTGCTTCGGATTCTGTATCTCCCTCTGTGTCTGATCCTCCCCTTCTCGCACTGTCTCTCTCTGTCTCTCAAAAATAAATGTTAAAAAAAAAAACTGTTAAACCCCTTAGATAGAGTAGGGTACAAAAAGTTTTTGCGAGTGGACTTCAGAATGCCATAGGTCCGTGATCTTGTGCTGATTTGCCTGGCCAGAGTAGCCTGCCCTCTGTATGGGTCAGGTTTGATCAAAAAAGCGGGACTGGGATGAGACAGATGTTACCAGAAGGGATTGGTTTAACTGCTGTGGAAGCTCAAGTCCATGGGGAGGTGGTCTGGGAGGGAAGATCAAGAACAGGTTGGAGTCTTTCAGGCACAGGCTTAAGTTGTTAAAGCGAGGCAGGGAGGGAAGCTCCTTTGAGGGGAGAGCAATGGTAGATGAGATACAGTTTGGAATATGGCTCAGGGAGTGCCCAAGTCTTCCTTACAGGCCTTCCCCTGATTAAACCAGACCCACCAAGATAATCTTAAAGTCAGTGGATTAAGGATTTTAATTTGATGCACAGATTCCTTCATGGCAGTGCCTAGATTAGTATTTGATTGAATAACTGGGAGAAGGGGTGTATATGTTACAAAATGGCTGCTCCCTTGTCTATCCTCATAATTTAGCCTAGCCATTTTGATGTACCAAAAAACCATCACTTCGTCCCTCCCTTCCTTCATTCCCCAAAAGATTCAAAAATTTTTAAGACTTAGAATTCAAGCATTTCTGAAGTGCAGATTGGATTTTTTAAGATTGCTTTTCATTGGAAAAATCCACCTGTAAGGTAGGACTGTGTCACTGTGTGTCCTCCACATCCTTTTCTTTCCATCTCAAGGTGACTGCTCATCTTCAGACTCAGGCACTGGCCACTCTACGCGCTATCCCATCCCCAGATCATTCCAAGCTGGGCTGTCACGTCCAGGAGCACGGTAGGCAATGACTGTTGTAACTAGGAAATCAAACAGCAAACACTTGGAAGAATGACTTTTAATATGGAAACCTCTCTCCTGGCCAAATCTGCGCACATGGAGCCCCCACAACAAACAGGGCTGTAAACAATGGCAATTGTGCTGACTTCACAGCACACACAGATGTGGCAGATTTTCAGAATCATTTGAACAAAGGGATGAGTCGAACTTCCTGTTGGCAAACAACCCCATATTGTCTCCCCCCACCCCCCACATCCATCCCCTCAAAGGGGGCAACATTCTCTGAGCTCTGAGAAGCACTGGATGCTTGGGTGTGAAGCTTTTTGGGATAGTCGGTAGCTAAATGCCAACTATCTCAAGATCCAGACTTACCCGATGCTTGATCTAAACAGTATGAAAAGAGGGCAGCATTACATGTGATCTAAATAATTTTCATCTTGGGAAGGTTCTTCTGTCAATAAGGCAAGTCTAGAAGTCTGATCTGGGGAATGTGTGGAGCATCTGACAGATTACTCAGCCCAGTGCCTCCAACTGGGAGACATTTGCCTCTTTTTTTCTGCTCAGTGTCTGGCTAACGTAACGACACGTTTGTGTGATGACAGTCTGTTATTTACCCTGAGATAATAGTGGCAGGTGGCAGGGGCTGAGCAACTTAAGTGCAGGAGCTGAAAATGCACAGAACGTTTACTATAATGACTGCACAACCTTAGAAATGATTGGCAGGATCAGAATCCCGTGGCAGAGTCGTTTGTCTTAGGCCTCAGAGTCTAATAGCAACACGGTGTCCAAGTTCCTGCCTTGGCAAGGGAATCTTTAATAGGGAATGCAGGTGTCTTCCTCCATGGTCCTGGGAAGAGATGCTCAGATATTCCCTGAAATTCACTCTTTCCTTCCTGTGATCTGACAGAGATAGGCAACTTTTTTTTTTTTTTTGATAGAGCCAGATGGTAAATATGTTAGCCTCTGTGGGCCATGAGATTTCTCTAGCAACTATTCAACTCTGTTACTGTAACATAACACTCACAGATACAAGTGGGGCCATGTTCCCATAAAACTTTACTTGTGGACATGGAAACATTTGAACTTCATGTTATTTTTATTGTTGATAAAATATTCTTTTTATTTTCAAAACCGTTCTTACCTTGTAGGTCATATTAAAATGGGCACATTAAAACAAACACCATGGGGCACCTGGGTGGCTCAGTCGGTTAAGCCTCCGACTTCGGCTCAGGTCAGATCTCACGTTCGTGGGTTCGAGCCCCGTGTTGGGCTCTGTGCTGACAGCTCAGAGCCTGGAGCCTGCTTCTGATTCTGTGTGTCCCCCTCTCTCTTCCCTTCCCCGCTCATGTTCTGTCTCTCTCTGTCTCAAAAATAAATA
Source organism: Suricata suricatta (assembly GCF_006229205.1). Taxonomy (NCBI): domain Eukaryota; kingdom Metazoa; phylum Chordata; class Mammalia; order Carnivora; family Herpestidae; genus Suricata; species Suricata suricatta. Next base: position 47,508,156 of record NC_043705.1, read on the forward strand.
AAACATTTAAAAAAAATTAAAAAAAAAGAGGAAGGGGGGCGCCTGGGTGGCTCCGTCGGTTCTGTGCTGACAGCTAGCTCAGAGCCTGGAGCCTGCTTCCTGTTCTGTGTCTCCTTCTCTCTCTGCCCCTCCCCCTCTCATGCTCTGTCTCTCTCTGTATCAAAAATAAATAAAAACATTAAAAAATAAATAAAATAAAGTACTGTATTCCTAACAGGAATACTTAAAAAAAAAAAAAAAAAGAAAGAAAACAAACACAGGGTTGTATTTGGCCCATGGGCTGTAGGTGTTAAACTTTGTCTAGAACATCTCTGCATGTCACTTGGAATTTGGAAGGGGGGGTACCCTCTCGGAAGCTAAGCAGGGTCGGGCCTGGTTAGTACTTGGATGGGAGGAAGGGGGGGTACCCTCGGGGTTCCTTCCAGATAAAAGGGCCCAACATTTGGTTAGAAGCCCCAGACCTGGTCTTGGTTTTCTCCTCTGTTCTCTGAAGCCACCTTTATCTCCCTAGCATCCCGATGGAAGAATGAAATAATGGTTGCAAAGTGTCTGCAAAGACCCATGTGTTCAAGTTGAAACATCTTCTTTTTTATCTTTTGACTTCCATTTTCTCATGTTCATTGTGGCTTTAAAGCTTTCTGTTCCTTGTTACCCACCTGTACTGAGAGCATTGCTGGCGTTGAGGACTGTAGTAGTTCGAATGGCTATGTCATAGTTGAGGTGTGAAAAGTCACTGAACGTCAACGTGCCGATGAGGCCGTTTGAGGTTCTGCTGGTGCCACTTGAGCCAGGCTGGGCGCCCAGCGGAGCCCGCTGAAAAGCTTTGCTTGTCTGTTCCTCTGCTCTTATCTGTGCGTAGAAGAAAACTCTTCTCTGATGTCTTTTCATTTTCACTGTCATATATTGCTTTTGTGAAACTTTAAATGAAAGAAATACTTTTGAACATCTGTGTGTCAGACACGATTCCATACTTGAAAATATGACAAGGTCTTTGCATAACATTACTTGTGAGAATTTAACCACAGTTTGTAATATTTGTTTTCCTTAGGTCTGAGCCACCTTTAACATGCTTTTAATTTTGCTTACCTCTGCTCAGAGGGTTGAAGGCCCCTGACCTGGAATAAAAGACCAGTGTTGAGGGGGTAAGGAAAAGTGAGGGTGGTCACAAAGGGCCCCCTTTGCCTTTGTCTGCGTTGATTCTGTCCTTACAAAAGAGCTGGGAGATAAGCTTGCGACGTTTTGTCAACCCTTTGGCAGAGAGCAGGGCTACACCAACAGCGGCCTGCCTCTCCCTGACTGTATTTGGCAGAGGAAGACGGAAATAATTTTGTCCATTTTGATGCACGGAGGTTTGTGAAGGATTTTGAAGTACAGTTTATAGTAAATTAGATTGAACATCACAGTGTCATTCTTCACTGATGGCACCTGGCCTCTTATAATGCTCAAAAGCTTTATCATTCACATGCAAAACTTCAGCAATCAAGGCCCCAGCCTGCTCTGCTAGGGCTCACAGCAGAACCCAGGGCGAGTTGAGCCTCCAGTAGGCTGGGAAGGAATCAGTGGCCCCACAGAGAGCCCAGCCCCTGTGCTGCTCTTGCTTTTAGTGGTTGTTAACCTGTTCAGGGCCAGACAGCCTTGACTGTGGCACAGGTTTTCCATCGTGTTTAAAAAAAATTTTTTTTAATGTTTTATTTATTTTTGATACAGAGAGAGACAGAGCACGAGAGGGGGAGGGGCAGAGAGAGAAGGAGACACAGAACCAGACGCAGGCTCCAGGCTCTGAGCTAGCTGTCTGCACAGAGCCTGACACGGGGCTCAAACCCACGAATGTGAGATCTGACGTGAGCCGAAGCCGGCCACTTAACCAACTGAGCCACCCAGGCGCCCCCTTTTTTTTTTCCATCTTCTTGAAGGTAGGGCTATCAGTGGGGTTCAGGATTTCATAGTACTGACTAAGAATTTGCTCCTCTTCAATCTAACCATCACCTGCAAATGTGGCCTGATGTGGCTCATTTGCAACAGAGGGACTTGATGGCACAGGAGACTTGGTTCTGGGCTCAGGCCCCTGTACTTTCTCACCACCTGCTGCACCCAGCTGCAAAAGTTAGTCTTTGCTTTACTGCCTCTGCTCTATCTCTTCAGCACATACACACACACACGTGTGTGCACACACATAATTTCATGCACACACAATTCATAATTTCCCACACAAGATCAAAAGCCAGCCATGATGCTCATCAACAAACTGCGCAGAGCGTGATTGCACTTAGACCAGCACGTGACAGGAAAGGCAAATGTCCTACTAAGATCGATTGCGCTGTCAAAACATTAACCCCAGGCACTTATCCTCTCATTTACCTATCAAGTGAATACTAATAAAAATAGTTTGTATGTCTGTTCCCTATCTTACCTTGCAGGAAGAAGGAGAATGATTGGTTCCATGTAAAATACAAGCATTCAGTTATTTTATCAAATAGTGACTCAGTGACTAACATTCAGACACTGAGCTAGAGATAAGGGACCGAATAATGAGAGTAAATAATATGCCACTAACAAGTGAGTCAGTAATTAAGTTCTGTGACCCTGGGCAAGTTACTGAACTTCTCTGGGACTGGACCAAATCTCTGGTATTGGCTCTTTCTCTGATAGAGTAAGAATTCATCAGACATGGGGGAGAGGGAAGGAAGGATAGCTTGGGGGTCAAATTCCTGCTAAAAAGATATTCTGTTGTGTGGTAGTTCTATCCAGGGGGAAGAGCAAGAAAACATAAATAAGACAGTGTCCACCTAAACACTAGGAGAAAGCAGCCCATTTTCAGCGGAACTATCTAGAAGTGGAAATTTTCTGGGAAAAGTAGTCATTTACTTCTTTCACCATAAGATGCTCTTCTGTCATGCAAGTCATTTATAGGAGGAGAAGGAAGGCATTCTCCTCTTAGGCAGGCTATTGTCCTGGTCATGTGTCCCTTCGCTGAATAGGCCAAGTCATCTAAGTACCTTTCAGCAAATGGGTGCTGCTTGAGTTCTGAGGACTTAGAATGTAAGTGGAGTGGAGGAAGAAAAGCAAATCTCGAAGCCACTAAAAGCAGCCTTGAATCACACTCTAATGTCTTGGTGTATCTCTGTTTCCCTGTTTCTGCAAAGGGGGCTGATCAAATTCTGCATGTGTGGGTAATGACCTGTACTCTTCAAAGTGGCCTCATAGGCATGCTTATTTCACTCCATGTAGGAGGTAGAAAGGAAGGCAGATGCGAATTTACACTCATCCTTTGGTAATGGGCTGTCTTATGAAAAGCCCTTCTGTGAGAAACTTTTGGTCTATGGCCCTAGTTCATCTAGGGTGGCTTGTGATTCACCTTTGAGAGTCTTTCAGCCGGAGGGCCTTCAAACTTAGAGCAGGTAGAAGGTGGTCATTATAAATGTCACGGACATACTCAGGGAAACATTCTGCATGTGTGAGCTGGACCTAAGTTTAAAGAATGTGTCACTCATTACTGGCACAACAATCTCTTAGAGACATTAAATGTTACCGAAGCTGGTGTGGTGGGGGGTGGGAGCGGTTCTAGATGCATAGAGTTTGTACCTCCCAGGCGGTTGGCTTTGTAGATCAATTACCTTGTGTCTATAAGTGGTTGATTCTGCCGTCTAGTTATCTGTGACCTTTCCGGATGAACTTGAGAATGAAACAGCAGGTGTGTGTGTGTGTGTGTGTGTGTGTGTGTGTGTGTGTGTGTGTTTTATTCTTGATCCTGGTAGATTATTGAAGGAGCCTTGCTGTATTGTGCATTGAAAGCTCTCATTAGCAATGCAAGCACTTCAGAAGGCAGTGAGTGAGTCATATAAGGTCCAGAAATAGTACTGAGGAAAATTGCTTTTATGTAATTTTTTCTCAGAGTATCACACCATGAATACTTATCATTTCAGCAGGAACACGTGGAAAAGATGACATCTCCCAGGGCCTACAGGAATGCTGTGTGTCCCAGAGCCAGGGTGCTGCTTCTGAGGCCTCCAGAGCTGCCAGCAGCTTTAGGGCAGCTGTTGAGGAACAACAGGGGAGAGAACAGGAAAGGAAAGCCTAAGAACTGCCGTCTGTCTTCAAGTTCATTAGTACTGCATTCAGCACATAAACCTCAAAGAGGTGACACTTAGGTTTATTTTTTATCAGTTTTGTTATGCTTCCAAAAAAAGATGCTTAAAAAAATATAATTAGGGTAAAATACATATAAAAGGTACCATTTTAGGCAATTGGCAGTATATAGTTTAGCACCATTAAATACAGTCTCAGTATTCTGCAACCATGATCACCATCCATCTCCAGAATTTTTTCATCTTTCCAGACTGACACTCTGTACCCATTAAATAGTAACACCCCCCCTTGCTTTTTCCCCCAGCCCCTGGCAGCCACCATTCTTCTTTCTGAATTTTATGGCTGTAAGTAACTCACAGAAGTGGAATCCTACAGTATTTGTCGTTTTGTATCTTGGCTTATATCACTTAACATAATTTCTGCAAGAGTGATCCATGATGTAGCCATGTTTCAGAATGTCCTTTGTTTTTAAGGTGGAATAATATTCCTGTGTGTGTGTGTGTGTGTGTGTGTGTGTGTGTGTGTGTGTATCACGTGCTGTTTATCCATTCATCTGTTGATAGGCACTTGGGCTGCTTCTTCCTTTTGGCTTTTATGAACCTGTGTGTATAAATATCTGTTTGAGTCCGTGCTTCCAGTTCTTTTAGGCTTCTATCCAGAAGTCAAATTGTCAGAAGTGGACTCTTAAGAATGAAAAGAGAACAGGGGCAGGGGCGCTTGGGTGTTTCAGTCAGTTAAGTACCTGCCTCTTAATTTCAGCTCAAGTCATGATATTCTGGCTCGTGAGTTCAAGCCCCATGTTGGGCTCTGTGCTGACAGCATGGAGCCTGCTTGGGATTCATTCTCTCTCTCTCTCTCTCTCTCTCTCTCTCTCTCTCTCTCTCTCTTTCTCTCTCTCAAACTCTGTGTGTGTGTGTGTGTGTGTGTGTGTGTGTGTGTATCCCTCCCCTGCTTGTGCTCTTTCTCTTTCTCTCCCAAAATAAATAAACAAACATGAAGAAAAATTAAAAAAAAATAATGAAAAGGGCAGGTCCTGAAGGGGTAGTCCATACAGTTTACACTGTACCAACACACGAGGAGGGCCCTGGCGGGGGTAGGTAGTCCAGGATCCTGAACCTAGTGGGACCAATGGCGGTGGCTGCCCAGGCAGAGTGGGGACAGCAAGAGAGAGCGGGCTTGTTGTTCAAGGAGGTCAAGCTCTCTGTGACTTGAGGATTAGATTAAAAGATGTTTGTCTATTTTGAGAGAGAAGAGCAAAGGGAGAGGGAAAGAGAGAATCCCCAGCAGCCTCCACAGTGTCAGTACAGAGCCCGGCACGGGGCTTGTTCCCATGAATTGCACGATCATGACCTGAGTCAAAATCAAGAGTTGGACGTTTAACTGACTAAGCCACCCAGGTGCCCCTGATTAGATTGTTAAGGACTCCTTTATGAGGTTGTGGCCGGCTTAGTAAGAGCTCCAGAAAGATGAGGCAGGGCCAGCACCTTCAGGAGCCACTCGAATGCACACCGCCAAGTCACCTCACAGACGAACCCCGCTGGCTCTTCCCCCCTGTGCTGCTGGGGAAGCCCAGCCACACACACCTCTGCCCCATGTCCAGAGACCATCCAGGACCGGATGTCTCCTGGTTCCTCCATGTCAGGAGTGAGGGTGATGTTACAGTGTTTTGGTCTTGAAGCTCTGAGGTGGTATGGATGGGCACGTCTCCTGCCCTCTGGAGCCACATCCAACTCTGGAGTTGACACATGTCTCCAGAGGGGCCCCCAAAAGGGGGCTCCGCTGTGTGCCACCCCCCAGCTGTGAAAAGCCCCTAGGTGACAGGGCACATGCAGTGGGTGCAAGCTTGCAAGTTATGGCAAGCCCTGAGGATAGTCACCCTTGGTGGCCTGGAGTGATCTGACCTGGCACCAGGACATTCCCTCCTTGGAACAGCCCAAGCCAGTATCCCAAGGAGCTGCATTCTTTTTCTGTGCTGACTCTCCCATTAGGCAATGACTATAGCACCCGAGATGATGAACAGTCTTGGAAAGATTAGCATTCTGCGTGCTTGGTTAAAAAAATTTATGCAACTGGTGTTCTACTTTTTCCTAGAATCTTTGCCTCTCTAAGGACTAGTCCTTCCTCTTACAAAGTGAAGACAGAAAGGGGTCCAAAAAAATTGGTCCATAGTAACTCTCAATTAGCACCCCAAGCCAAGTGATAAAGATATAAGCTTGAGAGTTCTGTGTGAGAACCCACCCAGATCTTTGCTTCATTGCCTGGAGGGACCCTTTGCTTTAAAATAGCTTACACTTCAGGCTTGGATTTCAGGAGGATTCATTAGTCAGTGGCAAGTGGGGGGTTTGGCCCTGTGACAACTTGGAAGTTTTGCCATTGATTTGGAAAGAAGGGCGGCCCTTGTTCTGAATAGAGAGAGGGAAAAGGGGACAGAATTCTCAGCTGAACGCTAATGAGAATAAGATGAAACTGCTTCACAAAGATGTCCGGCCAGCGGTCGACAAGTACGTGTGTGTGTGTGTGTGGCGGATGACTCAACAAGTACACTGTGAGGGGGGGGGGCGGATGACCTGAGCAGGGTCACGGATAGGAGGGCACTGACAAGGAGAAATGGGATGCTGTCTTTGAGAGCATCGGGCCAGTTCTTACCAACGTATTTTTCTCCCCAGAAATAAAAGACAATGCAGTCTGTATCTAAAGGTAAGAATGCTCACGTTGAAATGTCTAGATCCCTGACATTTTGCCCTGTGGCCCCTTTAGATTTGAGGAGCAGGAAAAGGTAGAGATTTTTATGTAAGTTACACCAGAGTCAGATAAAAAAAAAAAAAAAGAGTAGAAGTTTATTTTAATGATTCACAAAGCGGTAGGAATTCTGCTGTAGGAATTGAGGGAAATGGGACCAGCTTTGGCCCTGTGGCAACTTTGACTACTCAGAATTTGAGGTATTATTTTACCCACTGAGCTCTCTGCTTTCTCATTTTACAATGGGGTACAGTGATTGGGAGGCAGCAGGGCCAGATGTCTTCTGTTCGTGATCCACGGGGCCTCAGAGATCTTCGGAAACCTCCAAAGTAGTTGGCAGTGTGTGATGTCTTTGTGCGTGTGGAAATTTTTCTGAAGAAGGCTCATTGCTTTTGTCCTATTCCCTGAAGTGGTCCACAACTCTCCAAATGTTAAGAACTCCTGAGCTGGGTCCCCAAATATGTTAACCGTCGATGAACTTGCTGTGGCACATCTGTGACTTAAAGATTATTCTGGTTTATTCTGAGAGGGGTCTGTGATGGCATTTTCCCTAAACCTGTTACGTTTTCCTTGTAAGTTGAGAACAGTTGTAGGTACATGCTCCGGCCCGCTCTTGTTGCCTGGTCTTGGCTGCGCTCTCTGGGGAAACATAATTAAGAATTTGGAGGGGCGCCTGGGTGGCTCAGCTGGTTAAGTGTCTGGCTTCAGACACTGTCAGATCTCACAGTCCGTGAGTTTGAGCCCCGTGTCCTGCTCTGTGCAGATAGCTCAGAAGCGGAGTGCCTGCTTCAGATTCTGAGTCTCCCTCAACTCTTGGCCCCTTCCCCACTCATACTCTTTCTCTGAAAAATAAATAAACATTAAAAAATTTTTAAAAAGACCTAGGAAACAGGACTCTTGAGCCCTTGTAATATTCCCAGTGTCTCATTGTCCCCACTCATGCCAGCCTGCGGTCCCGCTCTACGCCCTTTGCTACGGGGTCCCTGTCACCGTTTCTCCATTCCTGTACCCATATCTGCCATTCCATGTCCCCTTCTCCAACTGATTGACTGCAGTTGAAAAGGAAAATGGGGAGTAATCTTTGGCCAGGTGAACATTTTCATACCTCCAGGACACCCTCTGCCTCTGGTAAGGGAACATCTGCTGAATTATTAACTTCTGTACATGTAGAAAAAGGTGGAGATGGAGGGGTATGTTCTTTTTATAGAGCTGAGTTCCTGGAGCAGATAGTCACCCTGGGTGAACTTGCCGGGAACACCCACTGGACTGTGGGTTCTGCCCACGAGCATTTGAAGAAACAAAATGCAATCAAACGATCCTCTGTTCGGCATACACAAAATTCACTGTTTCAAAACACTTTCAACGTGACTTTTGTGCCTTTAGGTTTCTTGTTCCAAGGATTTTGCCCCGCCCAGCAGGGGATTGCTGAGTGTTCTGAGAACTATGTCTTCTGCCCTGAGTGTGACCTTCTCAGTGCAATACCAAGATCCCGGGATGTTCACAGAGTGTGGGCTTCTTAATAGGAGTAGGAGGTGCGGGGTGGGGCGGGGGGGAGATAATTCTGCCTATATTACCAAGTGCTGTTTATTGGGTCACAGTTGACAACTTTGCTTTCTCTCCATTGTGGGGAAAAATGGTCCCCTGAGGTGGCACCTGGGGTTGTCCAGTTCTAAGGCACAGGGTCAAGTGAGCTGACCTAGAAGCTTCTAGGTCAGTGCTGTTAAAAGTTAGCTGATCTGTGCTCTGCCCAAGTTGCTAAAGCATGAGTGAGGGTGTGATAGTGAGACATTTCTGTGTCTTTTACAAGCCACTGTCATTTTGTTGGGGAGGATTAAAAGTTGAATGTAAGCCATTTGGAATTCTGAAAGCCATAGAATTTCTTTTCTCTCCTTCCTTCCCCTTTCTGTCCCTCCCTCCATTCCTTTGGTCCTTCCCTGAAGTTTTTCACAATCTAAGACATATTAACTGCGGTTTTTTTTTTAAAGGATTTATTTGTGGATACAAATTTGTGGATTCTATTTTACACTTTTTATTCTTAGTGTTTCAGGTGCATGTCAACATGAACACATGTGACCCCACAGTTCAGTTCACTATTTATGAAAGATGCATTTCAATGATTTTTGAAAGTCGGGACTGTTCGTTATTTCCCTTCTGCTTCTTGATCCTCTTTTACCAGCTTTAGCATTTTCTCTAGAGTATTTTAGGGAAAAAATGTATAGAAACATTTCTATTGACATCACATGTTATCAAAGCCCTCTTGTGGGATGATGTTTAACTCTTGAAAGGGGCTCTTTGATAGCTAAAAATTTGGTGTTCAGCGATTACTGCTTTTTGAGAACTCCAAGTACACCGAGCATTGCAGTTTTTGAAACAATCGTCTCTTTTCTCTGGTTTCTCATCTCACTTGGCTCCTATAGAGAAAGGAGACAGGCCCTCTGTTTCTGTTTAAGTAGAACAACTCACATTTATGGCCCAACCGGAAGTGCAGAGGTGGGTTGGCTGATTCAGGCTTTCTTCCCCCACCCGCCCCCCCCCAGCTGAAAATGTGATACAGGTTTGTTATATGTTTGTTTAATCTTAATTCAGCCTCATCTATACAAATCCTGGTAGAAGAGGAGACAGAAAGCAAAGCTTTAACATATGTGTTGAACTTGGAATAAGAAACTTTAATCGTTGGAAAAACAGAACTGTGTAAATTTCAGATGGTGAGAAATCACAATACATTCAGACAGTGGCAGGAACATTTTAGTTTCCATTTTAATATTCGGTTCATACAATCATGCATTAAAGTGACCTTTTGAATGCCTATTTTTCTTAAATTTTTTTAGGCTTCTGTTTATGTTATTTGATTGAAACCCTAGTGGCCTGTATGAAGTCAAGCAGATGTTTTCCGTTTCTAGAGGTGCACCTGACAGGCTGCACAGATTTGTTGCTGGCCAGCTGTTTGCTCGCAACATCAGTGTAGATTTTAACTGCAGAGAACAAGTAAAAGGTTTTGCTTATTGGGCTCTTATGTGCTGGGCTCTCCGTTAAGTGCCTTAGTTTCATTAACTGATTTATCAGTTACGTGATCATAGGAGGCAGGTCTTCTTACAAGGCCATTACTTGGTCGGCGAGAAAACCGAGGCTCAGAGAAGGTAATGTTCCAAGGCCACAGAGATTGAAGTTACAAAGCAAAACTGAGGCTTCTGACTACAGATTATTAATGTGTTTTATTGCTTTGGCACAAATATACACTGGACCCTTTCTGCCTCTTCAGATATGAATAAACAAGATTGCCCAGAAATGTAAGGGGAAGTCCAGTAACGTTTTCTAACTTCCTGGGGACGGATCTTGTTTTCGGGAGAGGCAGCTCAGATCGGTGATGCAGAGTGTGAGCTGTGGGGCACGTGGGTAGCCCCCATGCCTCTTCCTCTTCATGTGCAATGTGGAGGTAAGAGTGGTTCCTGCTTCAGAGGGTGGTTGTGAAGATTAAATGGCTTCATCCATGCTGGCATAGGGCAACTTCGCAGGTGAGCCCTTAGGATTGCCGCGAGGTCACTTCTGGACCCAGCGTGCTGCTTCTGCTAAGTTTTTTCAGTCTGTGGAGGGTGCCGTCTTTGTCTACCTGGGTCCCACCCCATGCCAACTCCAACATTCTTTTTCAATTCCACAAAACTGCCGATGCTTCTCCAGGCCTCTGTGTGTGTGTGTGTGTGTGTGTGCATGCACACCCACGTTGTTCATGTCATAGCTGTTCTTCCCTTGTCTCCTGCTAACCCTTGTCCCCACAGCCTTATAATCTATATTATTAAGTTGTTTTCAAAAATCGGCAGTTTCCTAAAGAGAATCCTGGAGCTGGCTTTTAAGGCAATTTCTTCTTTTTAACTTCGATAAGGATTTCAAGGAAGAGCACCCTTTTTGAATCAGTCCTCATTTTCCCTTTCTCCCTGCCTACTTTCTGTATTCCAAAATACAATAAATGTAGTAAATCTGTTGGTTGGTGTTTTTTCTGACATCAAGATTGATAGGTTCTTGAAATGTTTTGTCCCTTTTCAGTGCTGTTGAATATTCCGAGAATCCGTCCTTTTTCTCCCACTTAGCTCTTGGAATAGTTCCTTGATGGCGTCCACCTCCTCGCTCTCGCCCAGACTGAGTGTGCAGCCACATTTGGTAGCAAGCTACCTCCCTTGAAGACAAGCTTGTAGTGCATCCCCCCCAAGGGTTCTGTCTTTCTGGCTCTGTGGTCCCCAGAGCAGGACAGTTGGTGGCATCAGAATGCTTCTCTCAACCGCTGCTTCCCTGCCCTCAAGGTAGGAGCTCCCTCCTTCAGGGAAGAGAGGCGGGGAATAAGAAAACAGGTGGCAAGGGCTAGAGAAGAGGAGGAGGCAGTAAGAGAGGAACTAATTAAAGCTGCCCTCATGGAGCAGAAGAAGTTTGGTTACTATAAACTCTGTGTGTGTGCGCGCCTGTGTATGTGCATGTGCACACACAGTCACATATAGTAGTGCATAATTTTGTAGTTGTATAATTAATGAATATGAAATAATTATGGTTGGGAAACGTGGAAAATATGGACAAATCCAAAGGAGATAAATAAAATATTCATAATCTTGTGATACAGAGAAGTCTTTGCTAAAATATCGCTATGTGTCTTTTCATTTGTCTTTGTGTGGCTACACACACACCCATATAACAAGGTTTAGACCAGAAAGGACCACATTGCCTGCCCATTACTGACACCCCTGTTGAGACTAAAGTAGAATACATATGTAATTTTTTTAATCTCTGGTCTTTACAATGTCCTCAGAGCTAGGCACCTTTGCAGTGATGTCACTGGTTTTCTCAGCTCAGTCACGTGCATCTCGGCATTTGCAGTCCCGCTCACCGTCTTTCGGGATGCCTTCTTGACCAGTTAGTTGAAGTCTCCTTGATTCTTTGTTCCTCACCTGGCCCCACAGGGAGCCTCACAGACAGGAGGGCCCGTTTGCAAAAGCTCTGATGCCTGGGTGAGCAGCAGGAGACACCGCCTGTTCCTTCCGGGTGCCTGTGAAATGGATCATTTCAACATTCGAAAACAAGCAGTCATATTAGGCTTGAAGATAAAAGCCTACGTTCAGGCCTGCTTCTTTAGCCACAGCTTTTTGCATCTGCTGGATAGGAAATTAAAAGCAAGCCCCCGATTCAGGATTGTTGTAAGGATCTAATGAGATGAACTGGGAAATGTGCTGAGCGTAGTGCCCGTGATACGGGGAGTACTCACTTATGAATGTCATGGTTCACCAGCTGTAAGACCATAGAACCAGGTAATACACAGTATTCAAAGGATATTTTCCCAAGGTGAACTGTAAAGATGGAACTTTCCTACAAAGAATAACTGACCTGATGATGAATTGAAATGGAATTTATATACCAACACAATAGGAGCAGTGTCTGTGTGAGCACTTCCTATGCCCTGAGCAATTCACAGGATTCCATTTAATTTTTACTATAATCCTGTGAAGTGGGGACCACTGCTTTGTCAGTTTGAATATTTGAAATCCCAAAAGCAAGCTGGCTTAAATGAAAAAAAAATTTTCATTTTTCTCTCACGATAGGAAGTGCAGAATTAGAGCAGTCTGCGGAGCTGGTTGATAATTGATCCAGAATGTCAAGTGCAGGCCTGACTCTTTGTTTCTCAACTGCCATCCCTACGTTGGCTTCAGCCTCAAGCTGGAAGCAAGACTGATGGCGGCTGTCCCACACATCCCAGTCAAACACCGCAGAGTCCCTCCTGAGGTCATGTCTGTGTGACTCTCTCTCAGAAGCGAGAACAAGTCCCTCAAATGTCAGCAGTAGATTTTATTTTACATTGTATTGTTCAGAGTTTTGCCCCTTTCTGAACCTTTCACTGAAAAAACAAATATAATTACTCTTAGATCAATCAAGTTCACTCCTGGAGTTAAGGGCGGCACTAGCTGCCCTGAGGCCCGTGCTTGTGTGAGAGTGGGCAGATACCTGGCAAAACCGTGGTCTTATTAAGAAGGAAGAGCGGATGCAGGTTTGGCACCCAATAGCATCCAATTAAAGGATCATCCCTGGTTTTCAGATGAGAAAATGGGCAGTCACAAAGTTCAGTAAGTTGTTTGATGTCCTGTGGCTAGCAAGGGGCAGAGGCAAAATTGTAATCTATGATGCATGTGAGTCCAGTGAACACACATTTCTGAAACCAGTAAATACATAGTCTTTTGCACATATTCCAGTCATGAAAGTATGGTTGGAGTGAGATTCCTTCAGAAGGTTGTAAAAGCTTATGGATCTTCTGAAACCCAACACTTACTGGGGTGCAATGCTGAGAACACTGAGTGTGGCCAGCATGGTCTGGCACAGAGACAGAAGTGGGGTGGTGCCTCTCGGGACACAGTGGAGGTGAACAGGCTGATGCTTCCACAGAGACACATGGTACAAAGGGTATGTGTAGTTTTGTGCCAGCATCCAAGATGTCAAAAGGAGAGGGAGACAGAAAGTAATGTCCCCCTTAGACGTCAGTAATGTTTCCAACGCCACCTTCTAGGCTCTGTATTTTTCACAAACATCTACTTATCTGTTCATCATGAGATCATATAGAGGTAAACACTATTCTCATCAATGTACATGATGAAAAGGAGAATCTCAGGGAGTCAGAGGGTAGCCTGAGACACCAAAGCTAGAACCCGAGTTCTTCCACAATCAGGAGATCTTGCCACATTCCTATCTTTCAGCTCTAGCAGCTGACTTCCCTTTGTGTGCCCATGGATTCCATTCTTGACCTTCCCCTTGCTTCAGATGCTCTCCTTGACTGTGTCTTCAAAGATAGCCTGAATGCCAGTGATGTTTAGGTCAAGGTTTCAGACTCCTGCCTTTTGCCATAAACTCTAGGACTTGGTTTCAACTACCTGTGGACACCTTCATCTGATTACCTCACAGGCTTCTCAAATTCAGTGTGTTCAGATGAAATTTTTTTAATAGTTTATTGTCAAATTGGTTTCCATATAACACCCAGTTCTCTTCCCCACAAGTGCCCTCCTCTATCACCACCACCTCTTTTCCCGCCTCCCTCTTCCCATTCAACTCTCAGTTCATTTTCAGCATTCAATAGTCTCTCAAGTTCTGCATCCCTCTCTCTCCCCAACTCTCTCTCCCTCCTCCGTTCCCCCTGGTTCTCCATTAGGTCTCTCTTGTTTTCCTGCTAGACCTATGAGTGCAAACATATGGTTTCTGTCCTTCTCTGCCTGGCTTACTTCACTCAGCATGACACCCTCAAGGTCCATC
>NC_043705.1:47522349-47527511 GCF_006229205.1 Suricata suricatta
ACGGAGGTTAGGTAACTTGCCCAAGATCAAACCACTCAGTAAGTGATGGAGCAGCTGGCTCAGATGTCTTCTGCTCATAATTGAGAGAACTCAAGATTGAGTCTGTCCTGTTCCAGAGCCCATGATCATGATCACTAATAGGCTCTATCACTAACGATGGTCTCATTTTCATCTGATAGTTATAGTTAATCCTTTGTTTTTACAAAAGAGGGAGGGAGAAAAGGCAGAGAACAGAGGAAGAGAGAAAAGAAAGAAAAACGTATAGCTTTACATCAGTTTATGCTATATTTCAAGTGACAAGATCCCTTTTCTTCTCTCTGAAGTATAAGGAGAATGATGGTTATACCCTGATGTTTAAAGTGGATTTGAGGGCACCAGGGTGGCTCAGTTGGTTAAGCGTCTGACTCTTGGTTTCTGCTCTGGTCACAATCTCATGATTGCTGAGTTCAAGCCCCAGGTAGGGCTCTGTGCTGACAGTGTGGAGTCTGCTCGGGATTCTCTCTCCATCTCTCTCTCTCTCTGCTCCTCCCCCATTCATGCTCCCTACCTCTCGCTCTCAAAATAAATAAACTAATAAAAAAGAAAGTGAATTTGATTTTATTCCTTTTCTTCTACACTGTTTACCTACCCACCCCTCTCCCCTATACACACAGAGCAAAAGTTTAGTGCTTTTCTGCCTGAGGGTTAGAAATACTCAGACTTCCTGGAACCACAGGTTCAAATCCTCGCAGAATTCTTATACTTTGGAGAGAAGAAAAAGGATCTTGTCATTTGAAATATAGTGTTAACTGGTGTATAGCTGTAGGTCTTTGTCTTGCCTCTCTTTCTCTCTGTTCTCTTCTTTTTCTCCCTCCCTCTTTCCCTCTTTTTTATATATAATTATCCTCTAATTCTATGTCAGTGCTATTGTTCATTGAGTTTATGGTCCTTTGCTTTTGTTCTGGGATAATTTTTCCACATTGTGTATTATCTCCTCACCTAGAAGGCATGCCCATTATATCCGTGCCTGTTTGTTTTCTCTTCACACTACTCCCTAGGATACAATATTTGATACGAAATATGTGCTAGACAGTGGCTTAGGGACAGGCTTCCTCGGTGGATGGGAAACTGTTTTCCCCAGGCACCCTTCCATGGTCCCCTGTTTGTAGAGGGTGACCAAGTCCTTCCTGCTTCTGTGGATCTACATTTTTGCTTCCAATCAAATGTCTCTGCTTAAAATCAGTAATACTGTATGAAGGTTGCTCCTGAGAAGTAGGGCAGAACCCTGTGATGAAGGAAGTCATTACTTGGTGGACTGTAGGAGTCCTAGGCCTGATTCATTCCAATTACAGGAAGTAATGCCCAGTGGGTCTTTAGAGGAGAGGACAGACATACGTAGGGTCTCACCAATGATCTTTCTCTTCTTTTAATTACTCCCCAACTTACTTTTCTCCACAAACACTTCAGACCTGCTTAGGCATCCGTGGTGGAAGGAGTGCATGAAGGTGGACAGGGAGGGAGCTGGATTACAAACTGTGTGGACTCCATCTTACTGGAATCCACTTGCGGAGGGGATATTGTTTACTAGATTCTGTGCCAGTAGGTTCTCCTTTTACGATGCATAGTGATTGATACTGAGTTAGTTAAATCTTGTCTCTGTCGGAGGCAGAATGGAACAGGGAACAACAGCACACACACACACATACAAATTTCTGATGATTTATTGTTCCACCGCATGCGAAGAGGACCATGTTTTTGAATCCCCAGCGTGGGGCACATGTGTTCCTCACATGCTGCCCTGCACCAGCCTTCCCTGTCTATTCCAGGCCTGTTGTGGGATCCTGAATCCTGGGGGACCTTTCTAGTGCTGCTCTCAGGAGAAAGAAGTCCTGCTGCAGGCTAACTCCCTGAGCCTGGAAAAATGGAACTTCCATTGCTGGCCAACTGAAGCACGGAATGATTCATTTCCTGTCATTAACAGAGTGAAAAAGATGTCGTGCACAGAGTTCTTTAAGTTGGAAAAGCACATTATGCTAAATACTCAATTTCCTGATGGATGGCATCAGCCCTCCTAATTTCCTCTCAGCAGCAGCGCTGTGTTCGGATGTTTGAGATTCGGGAGGCTGTTGGAGCCCATGCTAAGTGGTTCAGGTGCTCTGTGCGCAGTCAGCGGGGAGAGAGGATATTACACTACCTCAGCCCTGGATTAACATAGTGACGTCAGCTTTTTCCTGAGAGCTGCAGCAATGTTTAATCTTCAAGTTGCTATAGAACCTTTCTAAATATTTAGGGACTGTATCTCAGGTTAAAGCTCGAAGGTTCAGGCTCACCTGGGTGTAAATCAACTAAAACAAAACCAAAACCAAAAGCCAAACTCACACTTAAAACTGCAGTGGGTATGGGGCACCTAGACAGCTAACTCAGTTGAACATCTGACTTGGGATCAGGCCATCGTGTCATGGTTTGTGAGTTCGAGTCCTGCGTTGGGCTCTGTGTTGACAGCTTGTAGCTTTCTTGGGTTTCTCTCTCCGTGCCTCCCTCTCCTGTGCTCTCTCCCTTTCTCAAAAGTAAGTAAACATATAAAAAAAAAAGTTAAAAAAATGGTAGTGGGTATTATTGGTAAATAAACCCTTCTTAGGAGGTGAATTTTTCACCTAGAAAAACGAATTTGTATCAAATGGCCTATCTACTTCCCTTTTTTGATATGATAGGATTATATAATCAAAAGTCTGAATATATAACATACTTCTTTTCAAAAAGATCAACGAATTTCCTCCTCTTTCCTGTCTAGTTGGAGAATGCCCTCAGAAGAAACAGCAAGGTAACTAAGTTTCTCAGGTGGCAAAGGCCTTGGAGTCACAGACAGAGTAGGTGATATGTCGGGGGTCCCCTAGCTGTAGTTGGGACCCGATGTAAAAACATACCTGCTAATGCTGTTCTGTGCTGCCGGTACTTGACATTGATAATGCATCTCAAAGTGACTCCTAATCTCTGTGTATGTTGTACTTCAGGAATACAACCCAGGCTGCAGACTGGGCTCAGCCTTGTTAACACTTCTGCATGGCTCATTTCACCCCCCGAAGGGTGTCATGATGTTGGCATTGCTATCCCCATTTCACCAATCAGAAAACTGAGACACAAGGCCGTAAAGCTGCCACAGGGTGCGTTAGGGATTTACACTCAGCTCCGTCTGACCCATCCTGTATTGGCCGCCTGTGGCGCCTAGGCAAACAGGTGTCGGGATGTGAAAGAGATACGGCAGGCCGTGTGTCCATCCTTCACCTTCATCTATGGAGAGTCAGTATTCTCAGAAAAATGGAAGACTAAACATTTCAGATAAAATTTGACTTACTGGTTCCCAGTTACAATAAATTGTTAGTATAGTTTCCTTCTGGCCAGAGTTAACATTCTGAAAGAAAGAGAGGTCTTTTGCACACAAGGGTTTTCTATGAGTGAGGAAAGGGTGGGAACCCCGAAGGAGAGGAGCCTGACTGAAGAGGACTTCCCCGCAGTGTGGCCTCGGTGGCCCAGTTGTCTTAGGAGAGAGCTGACTTTGGGCAAGGACACTGGGCAGAGTGAGAGAAGGGGCCTCAGGCAGCTGTTAACAAGATGTAATTAGCCTTGAAGGGCCCAGGAACCTCCCGACCTCAGGAGGATACCAAGGAAACCATCTAAATGCCAGAATGTCAGCCGGGAAGCTGAAAATCTGAGAGAGGGCAGAGAAGACCTTCAGACATGCCAGGCCAGGGAAGGGAGACAGTTACTCCAGGCTCAGGCCCTCTTTGCTGATCTGGCAAGAAAAGTTCTTGGAAACCAAAATGCTCTCCTAGAATCGGCAGGACTTGGGAACTTGTAAGGTATGACCCACTCAGGCCTTCTACCAGATCTACTTCATCAGAAGTGCCGGGCTGGGGGCTAACCGAGCAGGTTTTAGCAAGCCGGCCAGGTTTTGCATGTACCTACTCTGTAATCTTTGAGGAGCATTGCTCTAAAATAGGGCCACATAGGTGATCTCTGCTAACAGAAGGAGTGAAGGCTTGTCAGGTAAATTTTTACATTTGCTAGTGTGAATGTTTGACCAATAGCCAGGTGCAGTACCAGGCTTTAAGTGAAGACCACGTGCCAGGGATGGCTAGATGTTTACCCTTCCTCTGTACTCTACCAGGCACAGAAGACTGTTTCCCGGCCTCTCTTGCTGTTTAGTTGGCTGTATGATTGGATTCTGGCCGATGGAATGTCATGGAACTGAGGGAATCCGTGTTAAAGCATGGGTCCTGACAAATACACTGCCCGCCGGTGTGGGACTATGAGAACAAACCTTTATTGTATTAAGTAACTAAGATTGGGGATTGTTTCTCATAGCAGCCTCTCTTAAGTCACCTGATTCATACAGACTGGTCCAGTTTTTGCTCACTGTTACTTCCAAGTGTGATATTCAGAATGTTAACAGTTGCTGGGACCTAATGAATCCACACAGACTCTGCCTCAGGCAGTGGGTAGGATCCTGGAGGCCCTCTGCATTTCGACATGTTTACTCTTCAGGTGAATGATTTGGGGGCAGTCCAGGGGTTCCAGAGGGAGGAGACATTGTATGGGAGAGTATGGAAGAACGTCAATAGTTTAATAGCCTACACAGCTGTGGTGGTATGTATCAATTATATCACGGATGCTTAGCACAATCCTGGCACAAATAGCTGTCCAATGAGTCTTTTTCTTTTTTTTTAGTTTAAACCAGGTAATTTGAATATAATGCAGTTAAGGTCCTAATTGAGCATTGAAGGTACAAATTGCAGACATCTGTTTAGAGTCTCTCCTGATATAAATAATCCAGGGACTCTAGCAACATCCATATGGGCTCAATTTTATTTCTTTGCCCTAAAGGATGAATGAGGACCTCCTTTTAGAATTGTGAGTCCTCAGTCTTCACTGGGTTTCCAAATCCTTTAGGCAGTTGATGAAATTTATAAGTTGCCTTCCTAAAGGATTGTAGGTATACACATAAATGCAAAGATATGGATTATTTTTAGGAGGTTTGTATGTCGTTTGAGCTCCATTTCCAGGAACGAAGAGTAAAGTATGGAGAAATGCAATTTCTGGAAGTTGCTAAGTATGCATCAGAACTTGATTGCCTTTGAGCAAAGAATACACACACACACACACACACACACACACACACACACACA
>NC_043705.1:47527611-47563601 GCF_006229205.1 Suricata suricatta
CACTCTGACTGGCGTGAGGTGGTATCTCAGTGTGGTTTTGATTTGTGTTTCCCTGATGATGAGTGATGTTGAGCATACGGATAGTTTTTTGAGGAACCTCCACACTGTTTTCCAGAGCGGCTGCACCAGTTTACATTCCCACCAACCATGTAGGAGGGTGCCCATCTCTCCACACCCTCACCAGCATCTATAGTTTCCTGATTTGTTCATTTTAGCCACTCTGACTGGCGTGAAGTGGTATCTCAGTGTGGTTTTGATTTGTGTTTCCCTGATGATGGGTTTATGGTTTTGTTTAGAAACAGGTATTAGCATTCACATCATAATTTGTAAATGGGGTTTGACATATACACTAGGGCAGTGTATAAAAACCTCCCTGTTATGTCCATGCACTTCCTTCTCTGTCTCCAATTCTTCTTAGAGAAAAGAGGTTCTTTGCACTACCAGAGCCTGTTTATTTGAACACCACCATTGGGGGACCCACCTTCCTGTTTTCCCACTGGCGATAGATAAAAACTATTGGATGGTGAACCCTGCAGATCTGAAGGGAGGAATTTCTGACAGATGGACAGTTATATGATTCATTTCCTGACCTTGGTGCAGTGGGAAAAATCTCATTCATAAATGTTCTCTCACTTGTAGCCACTTTAGGAGGTTTTCATTACTGGATCATTCCAAACCCTAAAGAGTGTTTGGCATGATCTCAAGGGATGTGAGGACACTTGTTATTCCACAGTGTAGGGCCACTCCAGGAACCAAAGATAGACATTCATCCTGAAGCAGAAGTTGAGGTGATGTCAGGCAAAATGAGCTGGAGGATTTTTAAGGTAATGGAAACTCAAAAGTAACTCTCACCGAGGTTAAGAAAAGAATGTTCTGGCTGCCTACCACTGTTGCTATGAAATGAGCCCTTACATTTTCATGTCTGAGGATTGAGTGTTTTGGGGGAAGGGATTTAGAGAGCCTCTGCAGTTGGCTGATGCACTTGAAGCCCCACAAACAGATAGGGCATGCTATCTAGATGCGATATCCAGACAGGGGCCGCCCATGCTTCTGCTTGGCTGCAGGAGGTCTCCGCGGACAGGTGCAACATGAGTAAAGCCAAAGGTGGGTCCAGGAAAAGGCTGGGGTAGTTGGGATTTGAGCTTCATTCTGTGAGCAATGAAATATTATTCACCACTTCAGAGTGTGAGAGTGAGGGAAGCCGTGGCATGATGTATCTAGGAGAGAAGCCACGAGTAGCACAGACTGGACACGTTAGGTGGCTGTGCCAAAACAGGTCACCTACCCAGGTTCCTTTGCCTTGGACCTGCTGTGAGATACTGGTGGCTGTGCCCTTCGTGTCCTTGGAGGAGCCTCATATGCTTATACACACGGTGGGCTGGCAAGGCTGAACCATGGGCAGAGATTGATCAGGTAGGGAGAATGTGGTACCAGGAATAAGAGAGGTAGAGCCAAAGTCTGGGATGAGGTTACAAACAAAACAGGAACCAGAGAGCGCGTCAGGGGTCAGGGTGTCGGAACCAGTCAAGAGCCACAGATCCTCTGCGTTTTGGAGAGCCTTGTGATGGGGCTCCCTAGAGCCCGGCCGGGACGGCAGAGCAGCGGTCTCATGATAAAGAAGCATAATGCGTTGGGCCTGTGACAGGGCTTGCGCTCTACCCCATGGGCTCCATGCAGGCCCCAAGCAGCTTGATCACCACGTCAGCAAGTCTCAGAGAGCTTTGGTCACTTGCACTCAGCCACACATTTGGAGCTCACAGTGTCTTGAATCTCTTTAGTGGTCATGTTGGAACTGAGGTAGAGCTGCCTTTCGTATTCATCCTGGCATCACAGGAAGTGGGGGCTCGTCTTTCCCTCAGGGTGCAAGCCTACCTATGTGCTAAATGGAGTCCCTGACAGGTCCCGGAGAAGCCCAAGATTGGGAAGGCTGGGGGTTGTCTGCCTTCTTTTTACACTGATGGCGGATGGAAATCTGATAGCCAGACTTTGCATGGAAGTCAGAGATCTGCAGGGCTGAGCGCGGGGCCACCTTCTCCCTCACTGAGATCCCGGGCATTCTTTGCAGTGGACGAGTGCTTTTGTTCCTCAGAAAGAAAGAAGGAGAGAGCAGAAAATGGGTGGAGAACAGGCCATTCGAGCATCTTTTTCTGGGGAGATGTCTTCTGTGTTTTTCTCTGGAGCAGCCTTGAAAGACTGCTGATCCCAGAAGGAGCTCTGGAGTCTGAATGTCCGAGTTTTATCCTGGCTCTATCACAATCTGCATGCATGAGCATCAGTAAGTTTTCCACTTTCCCTGAGCCTTAGTGTCCTCATCTCTAAAATGGGCTCATGATAATAGTTTCTACTGCATGCATTTGTTTGTAGGATTGAATGAGATAATCCAGAAAGAGGACTCGATTAGTGCCTGACATAAGGGTATGCCATCAAAAATGTTAGTGTCCAACAGGATGGTGAGAATGTCATAGTCTATACCAGAATCCCACTACCACCCGTTTTCACATTAGCAAATAGGTATTTCTCATAAGCAACTGAGAAGGTGACAGTGAGTAGGGATATATTGGTAGGAGTTGATCTTATAAAGAGTGAGAATTTGCCTGAGGAGTGAGGGTGCACCGCTCCTGAAACATTACTTCCTAGCTTGTGAACCTAGCGCTCTTGGATGACTCACTGCGGAAGTGAGCTGCATGGTCCATAACGAGGAGCTTCCTCCCCAGCTGGCGAACTGGTAAAGCTGGGGAACTCTGTCTACCGAGCGTCAGGGGAAAGAGGCAGAGGGCTGGCACGGAGGGAGAAAGGAGGGGGCAGGTGGGAGAGAGGACCACTGGTTAGAAACCGAACCGGAACCCTACCTCAAACAGAAGACAGCTCGTGAATCAGCATTGAAAGTCCTCCATAAAGGCCATATGTGCGACCCCATGAAAAAGTTTATCCTCCAGATGTGACATTTTAATGCGATTAAAACAAGACTTGACAAAGCTGCGCCAAACGGGGGCAGAGGGTAGGGGTGGTCTGTGAACTCCTACAGATTCTTTGTGAGGTGAGGAAAATGTATAGGAATTCTCTCCAAAGCCTCAGCAGACCAGTAATTACAGACTTTGCATAGTTCTAATGAGAAAGCATTTTCGTTTGGCAAACACATCTGTGCTGCTTGTCCCCAGAGCCCAGCAGTGTTGCCCTGCTTGCCTTTTGAACTCTGAGAAATGGCACAGCAAACTCCAGTAATCACAGGAGATTTCAGATTGCCAGTGGGTTTGTACCAGAAACATCTTAGCACAGGGCTTAAGAAAACCTCACACTCCAATTATATGCTGAAAAAGGTCACTGGGTGGAATTTCCTTAAGAAGAATTCCAGTGTTTCACGCAGAGAACTTAGCAGGCAGAGGCCATTTTGACATCCTGTTCTAAAGCTTGCGTGTTTTGCACAGTTTCCATGGGAAAGTGGCTAAAAGTTCTGTAGCCATTAAGTTTCTGTGATTTTGGACTGCTTTTCCTTCTAGCATGGGGGCATTGGTAAAGAAGACTCTAAGAGAATGATGTATGTGGAAAAAGCAGGCAGATTTTGAAGATTTGAAAACAACACTCACATTCTTGGGGTACATGTGACTAGAACTCTATTGTGTGGTTTGAAGTGCTGGGTTCTTGGACTGAGTTTTCAACCTCATATGGCCTTTCAACCTCACTGTGGCCTTTGTGAACAGATCACTAAATCTTTGTCATGACTCTTGCTGCACAAAAGAGAACAGAAGATAATTCTATTCCTTGATAGTCACACTATGTTTGGACAAGAAAGGGTGAGCTCTCACTTGAGAAACTGTGTGTGTGTGTGTGTGTGTGTGTGTGTGTGTGTGTGAGTGATTTTTCTGTGGCTTGTAGCAAAGGCAGAAGTCATGCAGTTATCTCAGGTTGTATGAGATCACCAAGGCTGGGAGAGGCAGTAGGTGTCGGCAAAATGAGCTGCCAGTGCTGAGGTTTCCACAAGGAGCCTACTGAATTTTCAACCGTATCTCACTTTGTGTGCCTACGTCTAAGGCAGGGTCTAGTTGGTATGAGCATGTGGGTAGGTATCGTTGTGGTATTTATTGTTCTAGACAATGTGCAGGACTGAGTTTATATGTTTGGATAGCCTTACCAGACAAGGAAAAAAGCCTCTAGAAGGTTGGAGGTGAACAGATTCTGTATTAGAGTCAAGACTCTTCTGGAGCCAGCTCACCGCTGTCTTCTAAAACGACATGAAGACTTTCTATTTTTTTTTAATAGTTTATTGTGAAATTGGTTTCCATACAACACCCAGTGCTCTTCCCTACAAGTGCCTTCCTCCATCACCACCACCTCTTTCCCCCCCAAGGCCTTCTACTACCGTGTATTAGGACACATTTGAGGGATCCTATTACTAATTGTATAGAATGTCTTAGATCCAGGGTCCAAAGCCCTGAGGGTCCTGGGAACTGACTTCCAACTTTCAGCATGGCCTTCTTCCTCCTCAACCAGCCACACTTTTCCTATCCCTTCTACTGTTGACAGAAACACTGAGTGGTTGCCTTTTGGGTATGTCTCTCCTCATCCTGTTTTCTGGTTACTTTAATTCTGGGTAGAGCCTCAGCTTTTCTGGGGTGGGAAAAGAAAGAACCGTGGTTTGGTCCTGTGGGGGCTTTTCTGTTTGCTGGCGCAGCCTGCAGAGCGATGAATACCGTGTTCGGTCATAAGCTCACTTTGCCCAAAGTTTCTCATTCTCTCTCCTGGACATGTGTGTAGGCTGCATGTTATAGCCTCATCAATGGTCGGAAGAGACCATTTGAGAAGATCTGGCAAATGAGTTGTGAGTAGAGGGACACGCATCAACTCTCATTGCCAATGTGAGACATTCCAGAGGTCTCTCCTCTAAGGAGCATTTAAGATGGTAACTTGATTCCGATAAAGAGACCCTTTCTGTTTACCTGTGAACGGCACCCTGCATTGCTTTTAAGTGGCTAAGATTTTGAAGTTACTTGGCCTATTGTGACTAAGGTAGGCAGTTACCTTTTATGAGAATTCAGGGTCATCTTTTCCTGTATGCTGTGTTTTTAGAGTTTCCAGAAAGGCTATTCTGGTTTAGAATATCACTGCCTTGCAATAGCCCCCACCCTGCTCCCAAGCTTTCCACAACTAGCGGAGGCCATGTGACTTAGGGCAACTCACTTTTTGTCTTTATGGGCCATTGTTCTCTAATTTTAAAACAGTGGGTTGGATGAGATGGCCTCCAGGGCCACAGATGGCCCTCTGCTGTGCATCTCAAAGGAAGGCTGGTCTCCTAAGTACCTATCTGGTAAGGCTAACCTCCTGAGATCATTATGGTAGACTTCATGGATATTTCTCTAAGGCCACAGGCACTTCTGTCCTCCCCCCATTCTATCTCCATAGTCTTTGCGTATTTTGTTCCTGCTTTCATCACTGGACCTCAAGGAGCTCCACTGTCATCTCCCCAGACAGAACTCCCTTGAAATCCACTGTAACACAGGTCATTCACTCTCATATCATCCAATTTCACCTTCACCAGGGCCCTCATGGTGCTTGCAATGGTCACATTTCTTTATTAGTTTACTGTTTGTTTTCTGTTTCCCCTTCTAAAAAATAAACTGCACTGGAGAAAGGACCTTGTCTTTCTTGTTCATTCCTGTATCTCCCATACTTAAAACCAAGCCTGACACATGGTTCTCAATAAAGACTGGTTGAATTACTGCCACCCATGTGAGGGTCTCTGGAAGGGAAAGGGAACAGCAGGGCAGCAAATTGGAGATAAGATGAGCTGGCCTAGGATCCCAGGAACATGGGCAGCCTTTGTGGCTCTCTGCTTCTGGATGCAGACATGGCTCAGAGTGAATACTGCTTTATATATTTGCATACAATGATTATAACATTTGGGGTGCCTGGATGACTCGGTTGGTTATGTGTCTGACTCTTGATGTTGGCTCAGATCATGACCTCATGGTTCATGGGTTTGTGCTCCACGTTGGGCTCTGTGCGGAATCTGCTTGGGATTCTCTGTCTCCTTCTCTCTCTGCCCCTCCCCTGCTCATGCTCGTGTGCTCTCTCTCTCTCTCTCTAATTTAATAAATAAATATATATTTTTTAAAGGAATGACTACAACATTTAAAAGGGAGGGGTTTTAAGGAGATGCCTCCATTCCCAAGATACCCACTCTGTACACTTGGTAGTAGATTTCCAAGGGAGTGTGTGAACATTGGTGTCATAAAATCTTGGTCTTCTTTTCATGATCCATTATCTCTTAAAAATATATCTATTCAGTAATAGCCAGAAAGTGAAATAAAACCCTGACAATAGAATTTCATTTGGTTTTAAATGGGAGAGTAGACTAGCATCCAAACTGCCTTGCAATGAGTTGTAGTCCGTTTGGGAGCAGACCAGTCTGCCTTTTTTTCTCACTTCCAGGTGATATGAAATATAAAAGACATTGAAGAACTGGTTTTTAAGTCCCCGGCCTTTTAAGAAAATGTTCATTTATTGCCAAACATCTGGTCTGTCGGGTACCAATAATGTCATTGTACAGCCTACGTGAACGGTAGGCAGAAAGCTGGTTAAGCAAACGGAGGGGTCTGTTGAACTGACCAAGTGTTTTGATATTGTTCTTAGGCTTCCAGAGAGTCAGTGAATCCAAATGTCTAATTCAGAAATTAGAATAAATGTACTCTTGAAAAAAATGGGCTTTTATGTATTATGCATTCTTCCTTTTCTTCTTTCAGAACGTGAGAGGAATGATCAATCACCTGGCTCCCCCTTTCATACCAGCCATTCCTGGTTGCGTGAGAGGGCTTCCTACCACTTGGGGGATTCACCTGCCTGTGGTCTGTGCGCCTGCTGGGCTGGGCTCGGCTTGATGCAGAGAATCGGGCTCAGCACACTCTCCACACAAGCTCCAGTTTATTCTGCTCCCGCTGTTGGCAAAGCAGCAAATTGCTCTTTTGTGGAAGTTGGGGGGTCACTACTGTCTCTTTCTTGCTGGACACAATAAGGAGGCAGGGTGGCCTCCTTAACCGGAGCCCAGGACAAGCATTCAGGAGCTTAGCCTCCTGCTGTCAGCTCTCCCACTAAATGGCCTTGGCCCTCTGAGTCAGTCTGCTACACCGCCTGTGACTCAGCTCTTTTCTTTACAAGTTGAGGGTGGTCAGATTAACTTGGGAGCTGTGAGGCACATTTGAAAAGGCCTTTGCAAATGCCAGCTCCTGTAGAACGACTGGCTATCGAGTCTGTGGTTTGGGGACTGGCACAAAAGTTGGGGAATTTCCCTTTCTCGGATGGAGGTCTGTGGTTTTCCATGCAGAAGGTAGAGCTGGCCTGCTGCAGAATTCCCCCTCATCTCTTCCGCTTTCTCTTGGGATCTGACCCCCATGGTTTGGACTCTACCATTGGCACTCAGAGCCCACAAGCCCTGCCATGTCCTAAGTCTCTTCTCACTCCTTTTCTTTTACATAAAAAATCACAACATCTAAGTGTGGAGGAATTTGAACACACAGTTTACATAGAAGAAAATATAGTAAGTCAAACATCACATGGAATAAATGAAGAGCTTTGAAAATAATTGAAGAAACAAAGAATGCAAACAGCTTGAGTTAGCAGAAATAGCTTCTAACCCCTACTGGATGAAGGAGACACACACATTAATTGCTTTGTGAGTGGCTCTCTCTTATTCTAGTTTTTCTGGGCAGTGATCTGGCATTGTATGATAGTTATGCTCTTATTTGAGTAATATGCTCTCCTCAAAAGAAAGAATGGTTTTTTAAAAAATGTCCATAGCAGTGAAGTGTATCACTAAATATGTATGAAAGAGAACAATCATCCAAATGATCGGTAGAGTAACATAATTCTGGTTCCCCATCATTATGAAATGTTAGATATTGGTGAGGCTCAGAATAGGGGCCCGGATCGAGGGGCTGCTTGGCCACTACTCTAACCAGCCATTGACCCTGGTAGGTGGGTATCACCTTAATAAGGCATATTGGAACAGGAAGGGTAAAAATTACTGTTATAAGAAATATTAATATTTAGGCTTGTGCAAACACATGATGTATGTGACATCATATTTATTGAAAAAAACTTTATAAGCAATGATTATAACTGTGTAAAAAGACATTTATTATGTCTGCATGACTCTTCAGAGTGCACTTGGAGTGATGAACAATGATGTGAATTTGTTTCAATATTTATTATAGAACAGGAAGTTTTATGATGGCATTGGTAATAAAGCAAACAAAACAACACACACCACTTCCCAGTGTGTGTCTCCAGGATAGAGAGAGAGAGAGAGAGAGAGATTTTTACTTCTCTCTTTGCCTAGCACCTGGCACATAGTGAATGCTCAGCATATGTTGGCTAAAAGTTGAATGAACTCCAGTTACGTTAGGAGCAGGCTTTCTCCCAGTGAAGCTGTGCCAGGTAGATTGACCAGCTAATATTCAGCCATACCCCTCCTTCCCTTGCCCACTTAATACTTTTATCCACATTGGATTCATATGTATGCAGAAGGCTCATAAGAAAGGAATATCATGCCAGGAATTAAAAATGATATGTCAAGAAAGGAAAAAGGGACTGGATGGTTTTGGTGAGAAAGTCCTTTATTTTCCATTCAAATTATACAGTAAAGTGAACTGAGTAAGTCTTCTAGTGGGCCTTGTACTAGTAGAGCCTCAGCAAGAAGAGACAAGTCTAGTAGACTTGTTATAATGTTCTGTCATGGCATCTCTTTGTCACTATCTCCCTTGTGATGTCCTGTTAGGGGTCACAGGGAAGTGGAGAGCCATGCCATTGTCTAACTCAGACTTCTCAATGAGCATGATTTTCTCAGAACCTCATGTGAGAAGCTGAGATTTTCTCTGAAGAAAGAAAGAAGGCCTTCATTTCAAGGCAGGAAATAGGACAGCTCTTGAGATCACAAGAGGGAAGGAGATATTATCCCTTCTAGTCTCAGAGGTGACAGTAACATCTTGGGGTTGGAGGGGAGTGCACTTCTCAATACAGTATGGGTAAGGATGGAAGCTCCTTCTGTCCCAGCTACTCTGGCATTGGGATGAGGTGTCATATTTTCTTGGAAATGGTATGAGTGTGTGCAGGTGTGCATGCATGGGTGTGTGTGTGTGTGTGTATTGAAAGTACATTGTAACACACTACAGTAGCATTGGGAGCCCTGATTACAGTGATGTAAACAGAGCTGGTGTAACATATATGAAGAGAGATTTTCTCCATTTACTGCAGACCCTGAGATGTTTCCCCTTAATCAGCAGAGGTGGAATCTTAACCCAGATTTACTAGAAAATAGCTTGAGGGAAAAGGTTTTGTGCTTTATGGGAAGGGCACCATTTCAGAGAAGGAAGAGTGAGGACTTAAAAAGTTGTGAGGCAGAGAGGAAAGGAGAAGATACAAGGGACTGTGTTACAGAGAAGACCACAGCTCCAAGCACCAATCACAAGTGACTTCTCCATCACATGGGATGTCTCCAAAGGAAACTTATGAAGAGGCATCTCAGAATTGCTCACCCTCCTGCATTTCTTGTGTAACTGGTCATGATGGGAAGCAGCTGGAGCAGCCATTGCCTCTGGGGGCAGAGCTAGCCAGTGTAAGAATGTCTTCTTGCTGGTTTTGGCATGGAGGCCTATTGGTCATAGTGGTGACAATAGCAACTGTTGTGGCACATGTTGCATCTATGGGGACATTGCTGAGTCTCTGTGGCTAGAAACCAATGGACAAAACATGTGTCTAAGACCTAAGGCTTGAGCAGCACACACAGGCTAGTGCTGGTGGGCACATGTTTGGATTACTGCAGCTCCTTGAGACCTTTATGCTCCATCAAGCTGTTGGGATGCCCATTGTCATTGGGTGAAGGACACACTTAGTTCTGGCACTGTTCTAGCAGTTGGCAGGGATTGTGGTGAGGTATTTCAATAACACCAAGTAATGGTTCTGGCAATGGCAGCAGCAGAGAAGTTGGCCATATCATGGAGGATGCAAGGATTGATTTTGGGATTTTCTTTCCAGGAGGTGATTATCAGGACTGATTCCTTGCTGGGTAAGCATTCTTGGAATCTTGGACTTACCCCATGTAGAGGAGATGGTCATTCATTCTTCACAAGGAAGCTTGAAGTTATTTAATTAGAATATTTAAAGATAAGTGATCTGCTATTTCTATCTCAACCCAGTAAACAAGGACCTATTGAAGATTAGTAATCATCCCCAGAGCCTGATCACTTTCCTCTTCAAAAGGAATTTCCTTGTCAAGGTAAAAAGAAAGAACATAGAAGGTAGAAGAATAAAGAAAAGGGGACTTATTATTTAAAGGTTCGGTGGTAGTGGGGGTGCCTTGTGGCTCAGTTGGTTGAGTGCCTGATTCTTGATTTTGGCCCAGGTCATGATCCTAGGGTCGTGGGATTGAGCCCCATGTTGGGCTCCATGCTAAGCATGGAGCCTGCTTGAGATTCTCTCTCCCCTTCCCTCTGCCATTTCCCCTGCTCACTCTCCAAAAAGAAAAGTCAGTGTTCCTTGGTAGTGATTGTGTCTACATCAGTAAAGTGTGATGGTACAAATGAGTGATAAGTTGTGGGGCTCAGCACATGTATTGAGACATACACATTCCAAATATTCAGCTTTTAGCAGCAGCACATGGAATATACCAGAATCAAGAGCCCTGGGATTTGTATACTTCCCGTCTGTCATGTCTTAGTTCAAAAGTGCCATGCTGTTTCCGGGGATAAGTAATAATTGGCTGTGGAAAACTTGAATGACAAAATATAACATGAATGACAATTGTATTTCCTCAGTCGCCAATTAATATTTACTAAGCAGTAAATTTGGTTTTAAATGGCCTTTGGTTTAGACCCAAACAAGGGGTTTCATCTTGATGTTCTATGTTTTTAAGCTTTGAGGTTAGATTCAATCAATAAACTTTTCATTTAGAGAGTCTGGCATCTCTCCCATGAGCACAGTCAGTTAAATGTAAGAGAGCAAAATTAAATTCTTGTATGTCAGACACTTTCCATGTTGAAGACTAGGTCTGCTTTCTTGGTTTATGAGTCCACCAGATTTTCTCATCTCTTTAAGTGGCCTAGTCATCTTGGTGAATTTATAGCTGTGGCTACTTGAGAAAAAATAGCATTAGTCCACAAAATGAATAATTGATTTGAATGTGTATTGATTAGGACCCAATCAATGAAGAATGAGAAAATTTGTCTTTGTGAGCATAGAAGGAGTTTCATATTATTTGGAGATGGAATAATTGATCTCTGGGTTTTGTTTGTTTTCTTATTATTCCACACCTACAGATGATCAGCACTTAGTTTCTCTAGTATCTTACGGTATTTACCACATCTTGCTTCATTTTAAGGCTGTTCATTTTACATCATTCACTTTTTCACCTAGATTTTAAGCTCTAACAGGTCCACGATTATATCCCAATTTCTACTGTAGCCCTCACATGGTTTTAAATTTAATAATTCGAGAGTTTTCATTATGTAAGAATTGACATTTCTAGTAAATTCTCCAGAATTGGATAAGAATATGTTTAAGTCATCACAGAACTCTGTAGCTTTTTAAAACTATTCTGACACCATGCCTTGAATCACACCTCAATGAAGATTCTTATAAATTATTTCTGAGCAGGTGAACATTTTTGAGTGTCACGTGTGAGGAATTATCTGGGAAAGGCCTTGACTTAGGACTTGTCAGTGCTACCAGAGGTACGTTCCAAGGTTGCCTCATCACAGAGCACACTGTGTCTGCTGATGTCTTCGATCTTTGAGGAAACCGTAACCCTATGCATACCTGCTTCCTCTGAGCAGCCTTGATTATTTGCTTGGCAAACACTGGTTCTTGTGCTCCCCTGAAAACTAGGCTAAGCCCAGGTATCCGATAGAGAGGATTCAGAAGTGCTTCTGGAAAGAAAAAACAGGATAACCAGATTGCCTGGAGCCAAGTTTCGGGTTGAAAAGTATTGCTATTCTTTGGGTCCTGCATGTTCAACACCAGCATTTCTATGGTAGGCTTCTGGTAAAGGTGCTAGGTACTGTTAATTCCTGTGACAATTCCTTCCAAAGTCTACGAGATAAGACTTAGTAGAGATACAGTGTTCTGGAAATCACACTGGAGACTTTTAAAGTGGTTCTTACGTGTTCTAGGCAGTCATCTTTGTTTGCTTTTGTTTTTCGTGGTTGCTTTGAGCCATGAGCCCCCAGATACTCAGCTGAGCATTAAAGGCAATAGTGGACAAGGTCGAACTTGGCACTCAAGTCACCTTTCAGCCCACTGGAGTCTTGGATGGGCAGGAAGAGGAAGGCTGGATTATAGCCAATGTACCCAACCTCCAGGGGGTGGTGGAATAGTGACGTGTGTGATCACATGGTACTACTTTTTTTTCTTTTTTGAATTTTGAGCTCTCTAAACCCTTTTGAAAGATAGCCCAGTGTGTGCCTCTCTAGGAACTCCTGAGAGACGTGTCCCAGAGGAAACTGTGCACTGCAGCCACGCCCAGTTGAGGAGAAGAAAAATGCACCCTCCAGCCACGCAGCAGGGTGAGTGCTCATACAGCAGCCTTCCTGTTGGGGAGCCTGCCCCTGCAGGTAGGCTCCCCACCCCTGCCGTGTCATGAATATGCATGAATTTGGCTATAATTAGGTCACAGAACAGATGTTGTTAATCATATCATTACCAGGGGAAATGACCTACAGCACCATATAACCACAGTACAAGGTCTTATCCACACTTGGAGCTTCTTGCTTTCATTTACGAAGAGATTGTAAAGGAGAGCCTAGTATGAAAGCTGAAATCCCTGCTTTCTGTGGCAAATGGGGTTCTCTCAGGAGCAGACGTTATCTGGCACAGGAGGGCTTGCTTTCTCATGCCAATGATGATTAAACAGCAGCAGCTCGAAAACAGCCCTGGAATCCAGCGCCCACTGCTATTCCTCATTATTGTCAGAATGTCTTCAATTGCCCAGGGGTGTATTTTTTTCCTTGTTGCTATTGGTTTAATTATGGCAGTGCCATCCTATGGGAGAGAACTAATTAACCTTCTGTCAAGAAATCAGCTCTCCTATATTGTCTATGACATTAATGGCTCTGTGTGTTTCAGGGCAATTTTTTAAAGGTACTTTTCTGTTTTGTTATTGTTGACGCCTTGAGAGCAAACAGTTTTCTAGCAAATACAGATGTATGCAACTCTCTGAAGTTGCTGTGGGTATTGTATTGCTGTTAATAATTATAAGTAAAATGATGGCAAACAGAGGGTAATTTAGTAAACTGGAAAAAATTTCTCACAGGAGCATTTACTACCTCAAGTAAGTAGAAAGGAGATCTCTAAGTGAGGAGGGCGAGGGAGGGGAAAAGAAGGGGCAGGAAGCTAACATTCACTGGGTGCCTGACATATACAAGGCAGTTCAGAGCTCCCCAAAGTGGGATTTAGTCTTCTTGTTGGAGAGATGAGAAAAGTCAAGGTTTTCAGAGGCTACAGAGCCATGGGTCACACTGAGATTGGCATGATTTCAAAGTCTGGGCTTTTTGTAGGGAAGTAATAGTCCTGGAGTGTTTGATACCTTCCTAGGCACTTTTCTGTCTGTGATTTCCCACGCTGTCCCCAATTGTCCAGTGTGTGGCTTCCCTTATTGTAGCAAATATTGAGGTCGTTACGGGACGGACTGTTTCAACTTTATTCCAAAATTCATTTTATATCACAAGTCTTGGTTTTTTTTCTGTCTTTTCTCCATCCTATTTCTAAATTTTTTTAAATGTTTGTTTATTTTTGAGATATAGGGAGAGACAGAGCAGGAGCAGGGGAGGGGCAGAGAGAGAGAGGGAGACACAGGATCCAAAGCAGGCTCCAGGCTCTGAGTTGTCAGCACAGAGCCCAACACAGGGATCGAACTTAGGAACTGTGAGACCTAAGCCAAAGTTGGATGCTTGAATGACTGAACCACCCGGGTGCCCCTTTCAGTCCCATTTCTTGTGCCATCTTACATCTTCTACATTCACAGTCATTGTCTTAACTTCTTTCTGAAAGAGCATAAGCTGTAAGTAAATAAAGCTAATTCTCACTGTTACCCACTATGGTAAATGTAGTCATTCTCTTTGTATTAGAGAAGTCTGTTGCTAGATCCCATATGTAGAGGAATTGGGCCGTGGCCCTGAACATAGTTCTTTTGGTCCTATGCTTGTTTCACCATGCCATGTGGCTGATCTTTACAATCACTAATAGTGGAAGGGAAAACACTAGAATCAAGGCTATATTGAATACATAACTTACAGCAAGGGGTGGAAGAATAATATGCTCTTTGATGAAAAAGAAAACAAACCAGAAGGAACATTTTTCACCTTTGTGGTAAACCAAAAGCTGAATTGGACATAGACTATTATTAGAATGTTTCTGTAGACCCAAATGTATTAATTACATTTTTAAAATCTTTACTTATTTTAGAGAGAGGGAGAGAGAGAGAGTGAGTCGGGGAGGAACAGAGAGAGAGAGAGATATAGAATCTGAAACAGGCTCTAGGCTCTGAGCTGTCAGCACAGAGCCTTATGTGGGGCTCAAACTCATGAACTACAAGATCATGACCTGAGCTGAAGTTGGATGCTTAACCAAGTGAGCCACCTGGGCACCCCCCCAAATACATTAATTTTTGTAAACTATGTTTGTTGCTTGAGTCTATTAATTCACGCAAGTATAAGAATAGTTTATACACCCAAACTGGTGGCCAAGATCTTATTTCTTTGCTGGACTCTTGAGTGAGAGTGACTCCATCCCCATTAGAATCTTACTAAATATTTACCTAGGATCTTCTGAATATAAGGCACTATATATACTTTGAAGGCACAATATCTTCTCTGATGAGCTTAAAAAATAATAGCTTTGCATCTATTGATAAGCTAGATAATGCACAAATCAGTGTTATGTATTTACAGGTAACATTTGCATCCGCATCTATATATGAATACCCTTCTTTTTCAATGTTTCAGGCCCCTGGAAAACATCTTAGATTTAAAGCCAGTCCTTCCTCCTCCTGCTGTGTACATGAGTAAGCTAAAGCAGAGAGGAGGAAGGTGGTTTATGTAATCAATAGGTGATAGTCTCCAAGCTCTGAGTAACCTGGGTGTGAAGACTGGACTTATCTTGTAGACATTTTCCAACAAATTTCTGTACTAAAAGTCCATATAGGATTTTCAGTTGCTTCACTGTGGGAAAATCTGGGAGAGCTGACCTTATGCTTCAGGTGACATTTCTCCAGCATGGTGATGAAGAGCAGTGTCCTCAGCTAGACCTTGGGTGACTTCTTCTGTCTTAGTTCAGTCATAAAAACTGTCAACTCATCCCTCCCACCTAAGAAGCTAGAAAGCTGTGGAAGAAGTAGATTCTGAGCCTTGGAGGCAATGCCTAATAGCAATGCATCTCTCTTTCTAAGAGGAAGTAATGCTGAAGTGACTCCGTCAGATTTCAGGACATTGAAGGAGCCACATTTTCTAGTGGGAGACGCGCCACACATGGGGATGGCTGCCTGCTGCTTCCTCCATGTGAGTGATGTTGAGAACAAGAGCTTATGCTGAGATTTGTTTCTCTTGCTCTTCTATCACCATGTTGCCACGTAGGTGGGGTCTTTTTCTTCTCCTCACAGAAGCATTTAAGTATTGGAAAGTTTTCAGTACATTTAGCCTGGTGGCTGGAAGGGAAAGGCCATCCTGAAGTCTTAAGACTCTATTGAGTACTCTTGCCGTATTTACCAGGGGTCTCTGCTTTACAGGTAATGTGCGTCTGGCAAGCAGTAAGGTGATTTTTATTTCATGGTTTTTCTTGTCCTATTGCACATATTTCCCATAGGAAACCACAAAGCTGGAGGTAAGGGGTGGGGTGGTTGTGGGGGATGCGAATGAGGAGCAGTGTTTAGTGGGCCAAGGCAGAACTGGGACCTTTCTATATTATTCTGGCTATACTGCCATGTCACTGTCTCATCCTGCTCTCTCACATATCTCCCTTTGGATGCAAATTAGGTGGATTTCTCCTTGGAAGCTGCATTCGGAAATGGCAGTCTCAGGATGGAGACAACACTAAGAATGTGCAAAAAAAAAAAAAGAAATGAGAGACCATAGAGGTCCTGGCCTTATTGTATGAGCCCAGGGTAGACACGGGTTTGAACCTTGCCCTATTTCTGGATCTTCTAGTAATTGATTTAAAAAATGTCCTCTCTTATCTTAGCCATTTTGAGCTTGGGTTGCCATTAATTGCAACTGAAATGACCGTAGACGTGATTTCCAAGGCAGGGAAGTGTGAAGGAGGAGAGGAAAAAAGGAGGGCAAAGCACATGCTCAGAGCACAGCCAGATAAATAGAAACTTGGCTCATTTCACATTCTGTCTACAGATGATCTTCATCCCAACTGGCTTTCTCTCCTACCCCTCTCTTCTTCCTCCTTTCCCCCTCCCTCCCTCCTTCATGATCTCTCTCTCTTTCACTTTTGGTCTCTCAATCTTCTGTCTTCCGAAATATTTTCAAGGGCAGTATGGGTTAATGACTATCTTTCACCTTAGTGAGAAACAGTGCTAAGTTCAAATCATTTGGTTAGCAGTCCTAGGATGGGGCCTTATCTATGACTCTTAAGCTCTCACAGTCTTGGTTACCTGTGTGTAAAAGAAAGACAATCCCTGCCTCATAGAAAAGGGGTGAGCAGTGGAATAAAACAAGCACATGCAATTCACAGCTTCTAGACTGTGCTTAGTACACATGCATGTTCTCTTTCTCTTACTTTGGTGATCTAAGAAAGTACAGTTTAGCAAGTCCTAGATGGATGCTGAAACATTTACTCAAAAGTAGCTAATCCTATGTAAATGGTGTTTCTCAATTGCTGCCAAATTTTGTAAGGCCTAGAGTTTTTCTATAATTAATGAAAACACTTTCTCAAACAACTTCTCAGTAGTAAGAATCCCAGTAAAAGAGCAAAATTTGGCTTTCGAAAGAGATACTGATGAATTTCCTGATAGTGTCTTTTCAAGTGGAGCAGCTGTGATGCAGTTACACGATTTTGCTCCCCTAAAACATAGTGGGGCTAATTGAAGGGTACCTAAATTAATTCTGAAAGATTTCATTATTTTGCCTGGAGCAAGTGTATAGCCACGGAAAATACTTGAAGTCATATGTTTTATTCACTATCAAATTCTTTATGTTGCCAAGACTCAACAGGTTTTATTCTGGGCCTTTGAGAAAATGGAACTGGGTACATGGCAAGATCTAGGTCTTTCCCATGATAACCAAATGCTTTTCTTAGAAGTGGTTGACCTGTCGAGTTATAGGCAAACTCATAATATCAGTAGAGCGACAGAGCCAGGTGAGAGCCCATGTTTATAGTTGGTTTCGTTTTGGGTCAGTTTGGGGGAGTGCCTACTGAGTGCTTGCTGGAGAGCCTACTGAGTGCTTGCCGGAGGGCCTACTGAGTGCTTGCTGGAGGGAGGTTTTACAGCCGAATGTTCTATTCCAGCGTGTTACGGTCTCTGTGGTCTATTTCAGGATTCCTTCTCAAGTTTATTACTAGTTTTATATATGTCATTTGTTTCCTATTTTATGCTGTTCCAAATTTTAAACATGCTGTAAGTAATTTTCCTTTTCTTCTTTTCAACCTTATTTATTTTCTTTGGAATGCTCACAGACAAATCTTGGTGTTCTGAGGAGCTGTCGTTTATGTGCCCCTCTGGAATCAGACTGATTTTGACCCTGAGAACGGGCATCTTTGAGATCTCATGGAAAATGGCTCCCTGTCAGCATTCTGGACCTGGGAAATGCCACCCCATTGTTCCATTGAGTGAATGTAGGCCACACAGAGACAGAATGATGGATATGCTGTGGTTCTTTGATGCTGTGGAGGAACATTTTTTAAAAATACCCTTGTATTTTGGAGGAATGTTAGATTTGTAGAAAACTACAACTGCCAAGAAAATACGCAGAGTTTCCAAACATTCCTCACCCATTTCCCCCTGTTGTTAACATTTTACATTACCACAGTACATTTGTCAGAACTAACAAATCAACATTGTTACAGTACTATTAAGTAAACTCCAGATTTTATTTGTATTTCACAAGTTTCCACATTAGTGTCCTTTTTTCTGTGCCAGGGTCCAATCCAGGGTACCACGCTGGAATTAGTTCTCATGTCTTCTTAATCTGTCCTCTGTGAGTTTCTCAGTCTCTCGTGTTTAGGACCCTGCTGGTCCTGAGTTCTGGTCAGGCATTTTGTTGATTGATGCTCTTCATTTTACATGTGTCTGATGTGTTTCTCATGGTTAGACTGAGATTAAGGGTTTGGAGAAGAAAATCACTAAGAAGGTCCCTCCTCATCCACTTGTCATGTTATCAGGAGCACATGATATCAACATGACTTTTCACTGATGAGGTTAACCTTGATTGTTTGGTTAAGGTAGGGTTTGCCAGCCTCTCCACTGTAAGGTTAGTATTTTTCCTTTTTTATACTCTATTTTTTTATGCAAATCACTGAGTCCAGCTCATGCCCAAGGTGTGGTGTAAGCTCTACCTTCCAGAGATGGGATATGTACTTAGAGTCTTTTGAATTTCACTATAAGAAAGATTTGTCCCCTCTCTCCTGAATGATCTTTTGAGGTATTGATGTAATGGAACTCCTCTGAGTTTGCAAGAGGTCACTTGCTTTTTGCTTGGTATAAGTACAAACTTTAATTTTTCTCTGTGGTTCCTTGGGATCACTAAGAGATGGGGATATTTCTGAGGTAGTCATTTCTGCACTACCCAGACAAAAGGGGCATATGTTTTAGATCCTCTCTGGCCTTTGTCCAAGCATGTTTTCCTCATGCACCCACCTAGAGCCTATACCACTCCTTCAAAATCATGCTTCTAATATCCAGGACCCTGGAATTCTCTGCCCTAATGGCCCTGGGCCCACTTCCAGGACCATTGTGGTCATCTTCTCCAGGTCTGTCTCCACAAGGCAGACTGGGCCACTGATATGCAAATTTCTAGGCCTGGGGATAGTCAATGGTTGCTAGTCAGAGTCTGGATATGCTATCTGGGTGTCCATATATGTGTGGACATGCAGGAGAGAGCTAGATTTGGGAATGCAAGGGGAGAGTCCACAGCTCAGAGGCTGAGATTGCTTCTCCCTTGATACCATTCACTGATGTCATATTCTGGTCCAGTTTTGAGAATTCTCATTTCCAATCTGGGTATTCAGGCTGTTGGAAAGTTGTATCTGTTAAGAAAGGAGAATAGAACATACTTTATTTAAGAGTTTGCTGGGCTTCAAAATTGAGATATATGACATGTGGACTTACATTTATACTCTTGAACTAGGCTCTGAAAATATTTGAGATATCTGAAAATACCTATTTATGCACAAAACTAGGTGGAGAAAATGTTGGGGCTTTTGGCCATAAGCAGCTCCTTACCTCCAGCACTCTGGAATGTCATACCCTCCAGATTACAGCTATGACCCTGCCTTTGGTGACTCTTCTTGGGACACAGAGTGTCCTTTAGATTCCTTGAGAGGTCTGAGTAGAAGGTCTTCTCTGCTGTCATAATAGAGGCATTGTCTTTGCTTTTGTCTATCTACAATCTCCTTTTATTCATTTAATCTGTCTTCACTGCTCTTTACCTATCCAACCCTCCATTACCAGAAATTCTCCTTTTCCCATGAAGTTTTCCTTAGTTCTTCAAATCTCTTCTTCAGAAAAGTCATACTGTTACTCATTTGTAGCAGCGGCTCTCCCCGGGTCCCTGATCTTTTCCTGTGCACACTTGGTCCCAGACTCTCGGCTATCTCAATGAACAGTAAGCTGAGAACTTAGCATGGCTTTGTACTCAGTGTGGCCAAGTATAACTATTCTACCTTAAAATCTATTTAAATCAGAAATATTTTGAAGCAAGGGTGAGAGAATGCTTAAAAATAGGTATAAGTTGATAGTTATTCACTAAACATTAGTTATTTCATAATCAAATCATGATTTTCTCCCAGGATTATTAGTATGTTTCTTGTAATGCCTCTACAGTCATGTATCTGATTCAAAAGTTACTTTGGGGAAAGATGAGGAACTGTAGGATTTCAGGTAACCCTAGG
This sequence comes from Suricata suricatta, assembly GCF_006229205.1. Classification (NCBI taxonomy): domain Eukaryota; kingdom Metazoa; phylum Chordata; class Mammalia; order Carnivora; family Herpestidae; genus Suricata; species Suricata suricatta. The sequence continues at coordinate 47,547,703 of NC_043705.1, forward strand.
TGGTGCCAAAACCCTGTGGTCACATCTGAATCAAAGAGTGTTATTGGCTCTTAATGGTGACTTTTCTTTCCCAGCTTTACTTGGGACCTCGGTTCTTCTCTTTTTCATAGTCTCGTTGTTGTTGTTGTTGTTGTTGTTGAAGTACTTATGAGAGAATTGCCTTTTCATTTTGGGGGCTAAGCCAACATCCATAGAAGGTAGTATAACCCGAGAATGATGTCCAGATTAGAAGGAACTCTTCCCCCTTTCTTGCACCTCCTAATGTTTTTATTCAGTAAATTATTAAAGGAGTATCATTCTTATTAATTTTTCAAACAATTTTGCTTCTTGAAAGACACTATATTTCTTTTCTGTGTTTACAAATTATTTGTTTTGAAAATAGGGCCACTGGCTATGATAAAAGGTGTCAAGGTTTAAATGAAGAGTTATGAAGTGAATTCAGAGAACAAACTGAGGGTTGATGGGGGGCGGGGAAAATGAGTGACAGGCACTGAGGAGGGCCTTTGGTGGGATGAGCACTCGGTGTTATATATAAGCAATGAATCATGGGAATCTAAGGAGCAAGAGCACACTGTATACCACGTATGTTAGCTGACTTGACAATAAGGTATATATTTTAAATTGTTATGAAGTGATTTTGTTATGAAACTTCTATAGTGTATGTTTTCAGTTTTACATAATTTAACATTTAGCTATATTGCAACTTTCACTGATTTGTTACTTTCATTCAGCAAATCTTTATTAGGCTGTGTGTTCTAGGTGCTAGGGATATAGTAGTGAATACACAGGTAAACATTATTGCTCTTGTGAAGCTTCCATTTTAAGGGCTCGAGACAGTAACAAGAATTAAGGAAAAGAAACACTTTTTTGAATAGTGTTAAGTGTTAACAAGAAAAATAAAAGAGGAAAGAGGGCTAGGATGTGTGACTGGGGGAGTTGCAGTTTGAATAGGATGATTGGGGAGGCCTCGCAGCAAAGACTGATGGAGGTGGGGGAGCGGGGCACTTGGACCTGGCGGAAAAGGCATAGGAAATAGCAAGTGCAGACTCCGAGGGGGCAGGCCTGGATGCCTGTTTGCCAAGCAGAGAGGAAGCAGATGGCTACAACAGTCAATGATAGGGGTTACGGAAGGTGACATTGGGGTGCCAAGCGGGGGGTTAGTTTGTGTGGGATCACTTTGGCTTTCACTCAAGTTTGATGAGCGGCATGTAAAGGTGCCCAGTAAGACCAGTAATGTGATCTTAGTTTTCAGTGTCACTATGGGTGCTTATGGAGGAGGGTCCAGGTGGAGCAGCAAGAGAAACCAGTGGCCAGTTAGGTCCAAGGACTGCTGTGACACTGTAAGGGCGGGGTGACAGGCTGGGCCAGGGTCAGGAAGCAAGCAAGTACTGAGAAGAGTTGGGCTTGTAGAGATACTATATACGTATACTTTTTAAAAAATAACAGGTTCATTGAGATATACTATCCACTACACTCATTTAAATTGTACAATTCGCTGGTTTTTAGTATATTCAAAGATTTATGCAAACATTACCATAACCAATTTTAGAACATTTTCATCCCCTTAAAGTATCCCTTAGCCATCATTGCTCAGTCACCCTTCCCCTCAGCCCTAGAAGTCACTAATCTATATTCTGTCTCTCTAGACTTGCCTGTTATGGACATTTCATATAAATGGAACTTGAGCAACTGAGATGGGGAAAACTGTAGGAAGTATAGGTTTGGGGAATTATCAAGAGTTTACTTTTAGGGGTGCCTGGGTGGCTCAGTCAGTTAAGCATTCGACTTGAACTCAAGGTCATGATCTCACGGTTTATGAGTTTGAGCCCTGCATTGGGCTCTGTGCTGACAGCTCATAGCCTGGAGCCTGCTTCAGATTCTGTGTCATCCTCTCTCTCTCTGCCCCTCCCCTGCTCATATTCTGTCTCTCTCTTTCAAAAATAAACATGAAAAAAGTTTTTAAATATTTATTTTTAGAAATGATAAATTGAGATACTTGTTAGATATTTAAGCAGAGAAGGGAATTTGGCACTTGATACATGATTTAGAAGTTCAGGGGAGGAGATCTGGATAAAGATGAAAATTTGGAAGTCATCAGCATGTGTATGTGAATTTTATCTTAATGAGATTGTTAGTTCCCGGATGTCATTTTGTCCAGTGATGCCCACCAGGTTGCAAGGGCCTTCCCTACAGACGTCCCAGTTTCATATTACTGAATTCCTGCATAGAAGTCGGCCCAGTCCTCACATCTACCAAGCTTGTAGCTCGACCAAGATGTCAAGACCCACATGAAGGAAGCTTTTGACCAGCCTGATGCAGCTCTTGTAAGTTATCATGTCTCCTTCCACAGCATCGGAGCTGCTCACTCTCCACCTCCTCCTTGGCCCACTCTTTGCATTTTGTTTCTCTCTACCCACCTCTCTCCCAAAGGTTGGATCTTTTCTGCTTTTGTCTCCCTTGTAGTATATGACATACAGTATTATCTTCTCAACTACGGTAAACCTTGGGTCGTCAGATTAGCCACTCCATTCCTCGCCCCCCTAATCTTGCTGTAGAAGGGTCTGAGAAATGCCTGTCCCTATTCAGCCAGTGAGCAATCATCTCCCCTGCTGCTCTGTACCCCCCAGGAAGTTTCTCGGTCTCAGCACTACTGACATTTTGGGCCACACGAGCCTTTGTTAGGGGGCTTCCCTGTCCACTGTAGGGTGCTTAGCTCCATTCCTGGTCCCAGTTATCACCAGATGTCAGAAGTGCCCCTCCATCAGTGGTGAAAACCAAAAATGTTTCCAGACACTGTCCACTGCCTGCTGTCATCCAGGGGGCAAAGTCTCTTCTTCTGCCATTGGACAAGTAGTGCCCTAAGGGAAAATGTGGTGATTGTGAGTGTGTTCCCTTCCACATCTAAAATTGGATTACTTTATATCTTTTTAAAACAGTCCTTCTCTCAGTATACCTAACCCTTTCATTCCTTTTGCTATGCTTGACTCTAGAGAGCATGATCACATTCGCTTTTCTTTCCCTCTTTCAATTTCTCTTTTCTTTTTTTCCCCCTTCTTCTTAGTTCATCTCAGTGCCATCTGTGAGTCACAGAATGGTGATACTCCTGGAAAATAAGTATAAAAAGTAAGGCACGTCTACATGTTGTACAAGAAAAAAGGAAAACCAGAAGTTTTAATTAAAAAATTGACCTTGAAAAATTAATCTTAGTCATCATTAAAGCTCTAATCAGAATGTGTAATATCATCTCTTCCTACTTCCTGTAATCTTCAGATTCAAATTCTTAGGCACCAACATCAGATGAATGAAAGCAATTTTGGATTTAATTTAACCTTGTTGTCTTTGATGACTAGTATTGTAAGAAGATGGCTTCCTACACCCTGGGTCCACCTTGGGTGTGAAGGGATTGTTTTGGGATAATACACTTGAAGTTCCAATAAATGACTTTGAAATGAGCTCTTGGGAATAGCTTCTAAGCTGGTGGCAGTATCTGCTTTTTATTGTTGAATTAAACTATAAAGTCGGCACATGGATGCAGGTGATGGGTTTTGTGGGACTGAGGGCATTCTAATGCGTTTTGTGTTTAAAAATTTTTTTTAATGTTTATTTTTGAGAGAGAGAGACAGAGCATGAGCATGAGCATGAGTAGGGGAGGGCCACAGAGAGAGAGGGAGACACAGAATCCAAAGTAGGCTCCAGGCCCTGAACTATCAGCACAGAGCCCAACATGGGGCCCGAAATCACAAACTGTGAAATCATGACCTGAGCCAAAGTCGGACGCTTAACCAACTGAGCCACCCTGGGGCCTCTCCAATGTGGCTTGAAAACAATTTTGTTTCTAGCTCAGGAGATGAAACAGTGAGATGAACCATGTTACAAATGCTTCCTGGCATCACCCAGAAGCATCAGTTACATTTTTCACTAAGTGCTCCTTTGCTAGGTATCGTGAGGAGTTAAAAAAGCAATCATGGTCCTTAAGTAATGTTCTGTCTATGGAGGCAGGCAAGAAAAATAGAAAAATGTACAGAAAATGGAAAGATGTATAACTGCACCTACATTTCTTTCATCCTGAGGGCTAAATAATTGTTACTACTGGGAAAAAGATGAATAATGAGAGCCAAGTGGGGTCAGTCAATAACCCCCCAGAATAAATTGCTAATCAGAAGTAGAGCTAGCACAGGCTGATGAATAACAAGGTTACTTGATCTGAAGAAAGAACCTGCTTCCCCTCATGTCTGTAATTATATCAATACAGGGAAAGAGACAACTTGGCTTTCAGTGGGTTACAGCCAGATGATGTTGTAAATCAATTACCCTTTCACAGGCACCCTCTCCTACAGTTGCCTGGTGGGGGTATAAGCAGCAGCTGACCCTGCTGTGAATTGCCCAGGCAGCTTAATGATTGCCTTTGTACCTAGCATATGTCTGCACGCCAGAGCTTGTGCTCAAATCCATGGAGAGCCGTGCTTTAGAGCTTACCGTGTACACTGATTACCTTGTTAAAATGCAGATTCTGGTTCACTGGGTCTGGGGAGGGGCTTGGGATTCTGTTTCTTTTTTAAAAAATTTTTATGCTTTTTATTTATTTTTGAGAGACAGAGCAGTGTGAGCAGGGGAGGGTCAGAGAGAGAGGGAGACACAGAATCAGAAGCAGGCTCCAGGCTCTGAGCTGTTAGCACAGAGCCCAACACAGGGCTTGAACCCGCGAATTGTAAGATCATGACCTGAGCTGAAGCCGGACACTTAACCAACTGAGCCACCCAGGCACCCCTGGATTCTGTTTCTAATAAGTTCCCAGGTGATGCTGGCGCTGCTGATCCATGGAACACATTTTGATTGGCAGAATACCGGGAAGGAGAGTCCCACAGTGGGAGAAACAAGTGGATTGTGAAAGGACAGGGAATTGAAAAGACAGGGAAGTGAGAAATGAGTGGATTTCATCTTTACCTCCAGTCCCTTTTGGCAACTTTATCGTCCCTCTCTTCAGGGCTGTCCACCTCTTTACTTCCCTCAACTCCCTTTATACACACTAGGTCAAGAGATCTGGATTCAGTCACCGTGGTCCAGAACCTGGTCATTGGTCTTTGTCACCACTCCCCGGATATTTCTCACATGCAAATCAACTTGGGATATGCTGGTTTATCATCTTTTATTTTTTTAAATATAATTTATTATCAAATTGGCTAACATACAGTATGTACAGTGTGCTCTTGGCTTTGGGGGTAGATTCCTATGATTCATCGCTTACATACAACACCCAGTGCTCATCCCAAGTGCCCTCCTCAGTGCCCATCACCCATTTCCCCTTCTCTTTCATCCCCCCATGAAGCCTCAGTTTGTTCTCTGTATTTAAGAGTCTCTTATGGTTTGCCTCCCTGCCTCTCTGTTTGAAACAAATTTCCCCCTTCCCTTCCCCCATGGTCTTCTGTTAAGTTTCTCAAGATCCACATAGGGTATCTATCTTTCTCTGACAGACTAATTTCACTTAGCATGACACCCTCGAGTTCCATCCACGTTGCCCCGAATGGTCAGATTTCATTCTTTCTCATTGCCGTGTAGTATTCCATTATATGTATAAACCACATCTCCTTTATCCATTCATCACTTGATGGACATTTAGGCCCTTATTCCAATTTGGCTATTGTTGACAGTGCCGCTATGAACATTGGGTTACACGTGCCCCTATGCCTCAGCACTCCTGTATCCCTTGCGTAAATTCCTAGTGATGCTGTTGCTGGGTCATAGAGTAGTGGATTCTCATTTCTCCACATCCGGACCAGTGTCTGTCATTTCCTGAGTTGTTAATTTCAGCCACTCTGACTGGTGTGATGTGGTATCTCCGTGTGGTCTTGATTCGTATTTCCTTGATGATGAGTGTAGTTTATCATCTTTTAAAAACCACTTCATATTTATCTTTGAGCCTGTCTTAATTCAACATATAGAATTGTTACATGCTTGTGAATTGTAAATTATTTTTGTTGAAGAGAGGCTGTATTTAACAACATAAGTACTCCATGAGAAGTGGGGTGGCACTGCTTTTTTAAGGGTTTTTAACTTTTTTAACATTTGTATATTTTTGGGAGAGAGAGAAAACAAGAGCAAGTGAGCAGGAGAGGTTACAGAGAGTATCTGAAGCAGGCTCCACACGATGAGCATAGAGCCCCATGCGGGGCTCGAACTCATGAACCTATGAGATCACCCCAGAATGGAATTGCTTTTTACCTGGATACCCAGGCACTTGTAGAGGCCTCCGAAGAGGACTCCCTCCCCTAGTCCCTTTGCCCACGGCACCTGATTCTCTAGGTCCTAGACGGCCTTTGGGTACCTCTGGGAGCCTGGTCCAGATGCAGAGTTCTTGGTCCCTGTCCCAGACCTACAGAACCAGAATCTGCATTTTAATCAGATCATCCCTTTCACTTTTGAGTGCATCGCTTTCCAAGAACCCCGTCTGTCATACCCTCGCTGAGTGGTGGAGAGGCCAAAGCTTGGGGCTCCAGTGTCCCTGTTGAGGAAAACAGAGGTGCCTGCTGCCCGCTCACCTGCCCTTCCTCTCTGTGCTCGTGCTGCGAGTTTCATTCTGTCAGATGGTGGGGTAGCGTGATTCATCCCGTGAAACCACGCACTTGTTGGGTGGAAATTTTTCTCTTATGAAGCCAAGTTCTGCTTGAATGAGTGTGCTTTTGGGTCTGCACTGATTCATGAGTGCCAGGTGCGGTGACGGGGGAAAGGGGCAGCCCTGAATTCTCGCTCAGGTCGGCGTGCAGGGTCGGGCTGACTATGGTTCTGGTGTGGCATCTTGCATTCTTGTCCTCGGGTTTCTGCTCAGAGATGCCTGCATAATTACCACACTCGGGCTCTCTGTTGCTTCTTTCTGGAATATCATCTTGACAGCCCAGATTTCATGAATGTCCCCATTGATGAATGGAGGTATCTGTACTCAGATTTGAACATGCCAAAGGCAGCTTAGACTCTTTTTTCCCCCTGCAGCTTCCTGTCATTTGTGGTGTTCTCTTCATAAACCACAGGGCTCAGCAGTAACTAGCGGCTGTTTACAGAGCTCTGGCGGTAATTAAGTCAAATTGGATCTGCTCTCTTAGTGTGGTGAGGGCATATACTGACATCCATTATGTACGAGCGGGATGGGGAGAGGAAAGCAACCCTTGTCAGTTTTGATACATGTTCAGCTTGGGGAGCCTGGGAAGGAAGAGGTTCTGTGGATGAAAACTGAGTGCCGAGTGGGAAGCAGGCCCGCCTTTGGAACTCCCAGGCGCGGAGTGGCGGAGCGGAGAGGCAAGACTGGATCCCTGGTTGGCAGGAGAGAAACACACTGGGGTGAAGGGGGACATGCTCCCTGGAAAGTGCCGGCTGGATTGGAAAGCGACTTCGTGGGTAGTGTCAACACCATTTGTGTGACTGTCCCAGAAACGTCCCATTGCAAAGACAGTGTTGCCCCACTTACACCCTGGTCATGCTCTGTCAGTTGACTTTTGTTTTTTTTAATAAAATTGATCACCTTCTATTTATTTTGTTGCTGCTTATTGTTTGTTCTCCACCAGAACGTTAGCTCCATGAGAACAGGGACCTTACTTGCCTTGTTCATTGCTATACTTTTTGTGCTTGGAACTGTGACTACAAATTACCAGTGGCTGTATTAGTTAGTGGCTGCCATAACAAGTTCCCACAAATGGGTGGCTTCCAACAGCGGGAACTTGTTCCTTCCCAGTTCAGAAGGCCAGAAGTCGGAAATCAAGGTGTGGGCAGCACTGGGTCCTTGTGGAGATTCTGTGGCACACTCCAGTCCATGCCTCTGACCTCCAGGGACTGCTGGCATTTCCTGGAGCCAACTCCGTGCCTTGTGGCTGTGTCACTCCAGTCTCTGCCTCCAGCATCACATGGCTTTCCTGTGTATCTCTGTGTGTCCTTTTCTCTTTTTGTAAGGACATCAGTCATTGGACTTAGGCTCTACCCTAGTCTAACATCTTGTCTTAAGTAACTACATTTGCAAAGACCCTATTTTCAAATAAATTCATATTCTGTGGTTCTGGGTGGATGTGGATTCTTTTTTTTTTTTAATTTTTCTTAATGTTTTTTTTTTAAACGAGAGAGAGAGAAAAAATATCAAGCAGGCTTTGCACTGTCAGCACAGAGCCAGATGCAGGGCTCAAACCTACGAACTGCGAGATCACGACCTGAGCTGAAGTCAGATGCTTAACCTACCGAGCCACCCAGGTGCCCCAGAGTTTTCAACAAACAACAAATGAGTCATCTGAGGTTTTTTTGATCTTCAGGTTTAAGCCCCAGAGTAAATAGAGGACAGAAAGAAACAATGGAGCAACCTTTGGTTCTAAACAGTCTTGGGGCAGTTTATTCTGTCCACTGAGTACAAACGCCCATTGTTCTCAGGAGTACTCTGGTAGAAAGACACTGGAGAAGGAACATTGTTTTTGTACTACAGGAGGATGGATAGATTTTTAAGCGGAAGTAGCTGTGATGTTAGGGTTCTGGGATTAGCTCCCCATATGCAGCTGCCGGGGTGGGGGGGTGGCACTGATGCTGAACCTAGTGGTGGGAGTCCCCAAAGAGTTGAGTGAGCTGGAGGTGCCAATAAGGAAGGAGTCTAAAGAAAATGAGAGCATCTTTGCCCTAAAAAGTTATTTGAAAAAGTACCCAAATTATCAGAGAGGGGGAAATGAGAATTCAGTTGGATTTCTTTGTACTTAAGCTATGATTTTATATCATGTTCATTTGAATTTGGCATGGGTTGGGAGCACTATAATGTTTTCGGCTCTCTCCAATAGTTTAATCCAGGCCTCTTCAAATCCTGTATTTCTGAACCCTCAACTGGAATAAAGTAGGGGTCTGGAGAGGTAGCTGCTCTTGCTGAGCTGTTAGTGGTTTCTCTTTAGTGAGAGGTTTTAGTAAGCTCTTCAAGTTTGAAAACTGGTTTATGCAAGACAAAGCCCAGAAGAAGTACAGGACAATGAAGGGTCAAGAAGCTCTGCCTGCTGATATGGAAGTCACCTTTCTTGAGATCAGAGTTGCATTTCCGAGGGATGCTGCCCAGAAGGGCCAGACAGTCACCAAGGACAGAAAAGAAGCTGTGTTCTGGTGGAGACGCCCAGGGGACTTTTATTATTTGAAGTTCTTTCAGAGTAGAGTGTGATCTCCTTCTCTTCTCTCAGAACATTCTGGCAAGCCTGAGATGATGAAGGTGTAAATTGGCCACATTACCTAAGGAGTGCCCTGGTCCATGCATCCCTGGCTGTGCAGTGTCCAGTAGCCAGGTGGAAGGTTTCTCTTTGCATTGCTTTTCCCTTGAGTATCCCCTAGCCTCTCAGTTGTTAGACATTATATTCTGGTCTCAGTCATTATTGAGGAGGTGCTAGCATGCAGGGGAAAAGAGACCAGAAAAACTAGTTGTGAGCCAGGAAGTAACAACCCACAGAAGGGCTAAGTCACTGAGAGCAGGATGGCTCATTGAGGTGACAGGTGACAGTCATGACAGACTTGGGTGGATGTATCTCTAGAAAGATTCAAAACTGGTGGTAGGAGGAAAACTCCCCAAAGAGTGGGGTTCTTGAAGTTCGGCAAAAGGGGTTCTCAGATGGGGTGATAAAGTCAGGGGTGACTCAGGACAACTCAGGAGATAGGAAACCTGGACTGAACACTCATTCGTATTCTTCCAGAGCTGCTGGGTTTTCACTTTCAATACATCCTGATTCCCATCGTCTGCTGTTGGATTTTCCCTCCTCACTTACCATTCTTCGCTGACCAAGGCTAATTTGCTTCTCCAGCCGATCTGCATATTGCTTCTTAAGTGCCACAGGACAAGTACTGCAGCAGCAGCAGCGTGCCCCTGAGCGGCTGAGGTCTGGCAGCCAGCTTCACCGGCGCTGTGTGTGGGGCTCATGTGGGACTGGGGCTTCGCCAAGTCCCGCGAGGCAGTCGGTGGGGTTCACCCGCAGAAGTGCTGGCCGCGGCAAGGCGTTGCATGGAAGGGTAATTAGCATGTGAGTTTTTAAAGCTTTCAGAGTAGCTGTACTGGCTTTTATGTAAATAACTGACAATGTCCTGTTGAGTGGATGCTGCAAATGAATGTTTTAAAGCCTGTGTCCTCTTGGAAAATAACTGGAAATTTGCACACATTGCATCTCATGATTACCGTACTTGAGAGGAAAGTGCAAACATGGTCAACTTTAGGGACTGACCTGTACCCTCCCCTTAACGTGAGGAGGTTTGCTCTGTTCCAGGGTGAGGGAGGCCAAGGGTTGTATGACCTCCTTGCATGTGCAAAGGCCTCTGTGGGCACACACTGGATCCCAAGGACCCCCTCTGGCTTTCAAGTCAGTGACATCTTGTGCTCTGCAGTAGAAGATTGAGTTTGAATTTTTTATGGGTTCTGATAACAGCTGGGGATTCCTTTCCCCTTCTGTTTTCCTGCCACCCACAGCCTCCCAGGAGCAGGATAAAAGAGAATGTCGTTGCTTCTCCTTTTTTCTCCAGCTTTGATTTCCTCCTCTTTGTGTTTCTGAAAACTTTAAAACAACCAAACAAATAACATACTATAGCTCATCTCCTTGTGAGCCTTCCCCTCCTCCTGGTGTCCCCCCCCCTTTTTTCTTGCTGACTTTTTCTCAGCTCCTCGTTCTCTTTTCATGAGTTAGGATTTGGGTTTGGCTCTCTCAGAGTAGAACAAAGACAAGTCACTCGAAGTAGATAAGTGATAAATGTTTACCTCTCAGATGACAGTACGTGTTGGTGGGTGATCAGGAGGACTGGGCGTGTCCGCTCCATGGGGCGGCCTAGGGACTCGAACTTCTAGTTTGTCCTGCTCTGTCTGTGCTCCTGGCCAGTGTTGACATTGCACGGCCCCTGCATCTGATTTCTCTCCCAAAGGAAGGGAGGGCATGGGTGGTGTGGGGATGAAGCACAAGCAGGTAGGTCCTGAGAAGTATCCTCTGCACCACCCCCCACATCCTTGTGGCCACATCTAGCTGTGGGTCAGGTTGGGAGAGCACATGTCTAGGTAAATAGACAAGTGTTCAATGAAAACTGAAGGACTCTGTTATTAAAGGAAAGGAGCAGAGCACAATGTGGGGAGATAAGTAGCCATTCCTGCCTCGCCACTTACGCTCTTAAACTCTGTGTTGAAAATGGTTGAATACTGGGGTAAAGCAGACCAGACTGCAAGTTGCAAATGGGGAAGAATAGGAAGGTGGTAAACTGTTTCAGTAAATCCAAATATATCAGTGGCCCAATGCATAAATATACTCATACTGACCCCAGAACTACCACGCAGTAGGTTCTGTGGTGAGCATAAGGAATTAAGTATCATGGGCATTGATGACAAACCATTATGGCTGCCAACCCACCTCACCCAATCACTTGCTGTTAGATTTTGACAAATGACTTAACTTCCTTGGACTTGGATTTCCACACATCTTAATGGGGGAATAATGATGATACCTACTCTATTGTGATGGTTAGAGACAGTACATAAGAATTGATTTTTATGATGTGTGGTATAAGATGAGCTCTCAAGAAGCATTGACCAAGGTCATTTCCCACAGAAGTTGTTCTGAAAGCTCTGTATGATGTCCCTAAGTCAAAATCCACAAGTGGAAATGGCAGTTGCAGTAATGCTCATGGTGTAAGAGGGTGACACTGAGGAGCTGTAGGAGCTCCTTGTGGAGGCTGAAAGAAGGAACTTCTTTGGGGGGTTTAGATTGGGTGTTTCCAGAGGAAGACTCTGAGTACAAGTAGCCTGTTTGGGAGGTGATCCCAGCAAACACTGGTAGGAAAGTGGGGAAGTGAGAGAAAAGAAGGAAGCCAATGAGGGCGTTCCTGACCAGTTTGCTGTGATGCACAGACAATCCTCCTGGGGAGTGCTGGGAGACGGCGTAGAAATTTCTCAGGTTGTCCCATTCAAGGAGATGGCAATCCACCAACTTCTCCCAGTTATTGGTAGAGGTCTGCTGCAGGGATGGTAACTCCCCGGCACTTCTGCCTGTCCCACCTTCTAGCTGAGTGGGCTGGAGAAAGTCATCAGGCCAGTAGTGGTTCATGCAGCTGCAAGTATTGGGTTGGTTAGTGCTTAGGGGACTTAGATGAGGTGCCCACAGGGTGGCCTCGGCTCTACAGGGTGTCCTAATACAGGGCATAGATCTTCCGCCTATGGTCTGGGACTGGTGCCTGTGAAGGTGATAGAGGATGCCTATGCTTTTACATTTTTTAGTTATGCTGCAGCTTTGTTCATCTGAGGATGATTCAATCATTTGCATTGTTTAACAACAACCAGATCCCATGGAAACTGCCACAAATCAATGCCTAAGACCTTTTCTTAAAGTTTTTTCCTTAAGTTTATTTATCTATTTTGGGAGAGAGAGAGAGCATAAGCAGGGGAGGGGCAGAATGAGGGAGAGAGAGAATCCCAAGCAGGCTCTGCACTGTCACTGCAGATGTGGGGCTTGAACTCATGAACCAAGAGATCATGACCTGAGCCAAAACTAAGAGTCCATCACTTAACTGACTAAGCCACCCAGGTGCTCAATGTCCAAGGTCTTTAATTTTCCCTTCAAATGGAGGTTGACGTGATGAGTGGTCTTGTATCTCATGGATTAAGATAATGTGCCAGTTTATCTTGCAATGTAAAGGCAAGATTCCTACTGTGCTCAATCATAATTGTGATCACAGTGGATTGAGTGCCTTCCAGGGACCATATCAAACTTATTGCTTGGGCATCTTACTTAAGACTCATGACTTTCCCGTGATCAATACGTTATTCGCATTTTGTAGATGAAGAAGTCGAGGCTTAAAATTTGGGACAAAATACCAGGTGATTCCTTTCTTGGTTTTACAAAGCAAAAAAAAAAAAAAAAGCCTATTTCATGAATATATTTGGGAATATAACTGAGTTTGAACAATATCGCCTTCAATTCTCCAGGACAAAGATGTCACACTCCCCCCAGAGAGACCTCTATCCTATCCTGCTCACCCTCTAACTTTGCCTCATTGCTCACTCTTTTCCTTTTGTCTTTTTTTTTTTTTGCTTCTCAAATCTCTGGAGCCTGGCAGAAGAGAGAACCTTGCTAGAGGTTAGCTTGTCACAGTGCTGGCATGTGCAGTGAGAAGGAGAGCAAAAAGAAGCACCAGGTATTTCAGAAGGGATGTCTTAACCAAATGGTACCAGTCTTAGTGTGTGGCCATCTCTATAATTCAGACAGGGACTGCTCTGTGTAGAAGGCCAGCCTTTCAATTTACTTGAAAAAATAAATCTACTACTTCCGAAAGGTCTTCTTCCTGTTGAGTAAAATCAGAGAGTTCAGATCCGTAATGGCTTTCTGGTCAGTCTGCCATAACCCCTTCAGAGCTGGCCCACCTGGGGTGCGGCTAAGTGGCTGTGATGTGTTTTACATTCCTGGCCCTTCTTCCAGGCTGCCATTATGTGTGCCAGTGGGGAGAGCAAATTGTGTTACGTGGTCATATTTCCAATCTGTTAGCTTAACACTTAACTCCTCTTGTATAGACTGGTAAATCGCCCTCACACGGTAATGAATTCCAATTAGAGCCAAGGAGGAGGAAAAAAATAATGGAGCCAATTATTTAGATGTACACAGCTTCATCCCTGCGGTCCCCTGGAGCATTCTGGTCCTTCAGAACAGGCTGCCATCAGGATGCATAAATGAAAGGTCTGATTGAACTTGCACTGGGCAGCTCTGGGGAGTGAATATATTGGTACAAACCCCCGGATATTCTAGGGGTTGCTTGTTAGCAACTGGTTACTTCCTGTGGTTCCTTTCCTATAATCGTGCCCTGCAGGCTGGCGTGAGGGGTGTGACCTTCTTTTGAGGTGTGAAAAAGCATTAAGTTGTGCCATTATTTTGAAGTCACGACTAACGGGGAAGTGAGCAATATGGAGTAAATCCACTCAGGCCCGTGTGTGCTGAGAGCCTTTGCCGACACTTGTTTGTTTCCGTGTCCCGAAGCACCCTTGCATTTGCTTCTTCATAGGCTTTCAGAACAAAGCACCAACTTTTTTTTTCAGAATTACATTTCATTTGTTTATTAGACGTTAATTGACTGGTGACTCTTTACTGTATCCTGTGCTGAATACAAGTACATAAAGACGAAGACAGAGAGAGACTCACGTCATTACTTGTAAAATAAATTAATATTGCCATATTGCATGATTTCTTGCATATAAACTTTACAAAGTCGTACACCTTACCCACATGCAAATGACAACCCCTTCAAAAGCAATAATTGTACATAAGATCTTCTCGAGTACAAGGAGAGAATTTGTTCTTATTGTAGATATTAATATCAAACTCCAAATTCCTCTGCCACAGGCCTACAGTGTAGAATTTTATTATATTTTTCTTGCACCCAGAGAAATTTCTGGAGCGTAGGACACTGGTGCGTATGATTGCTGGCAACCTGACACGCTTATCTGTGTTGCCTTCACACTTTGCTTTTCACGTTCTTTGCAGTGAGAGAAATGTCTCTCCCCCGTCCAGGCTTACCTCCTCTAGATGTTTGTCTTCAGTGCCTGCACTCCTTCCTGCTTCTGCAGGAGCTCCCTTCAGATGGAAGTGAGTTTCGATATATCAACGGGAGTCTCAACTCCCCATCATAAAATCCCCATTCCTGACACCCAGCACCCCTGTCACTGCCTTCTCTTTATAACCAGTCTGCCAGACTGAATTATCTACACAGATTTTCTCTTCTTTTCCTTCCATTTGGAGGCCACCATTTACAGATGCAGTTCCGTCACTCCACAGAGAAGACCCACCAGCTCACTCATGATCTTTTTGTTGCAAAGCTAATGAGTGGTGTACATTTTGATTTTGCTTTATTTCTCTGCCTCACTGATACTGTCAGCCACGCTCACCCTTTTCAGTTGACTTGAACCTCTGAACAAACTCAGGGTGCACCGGTCCATCACTGAGGGGTGAATCAGTCGCCTCCTGCTGGCTGACTCTCCAGGATCACTTTCTTAAGGACCACTTTTTGGTAGTCTCTTGTTTGTCCTTGCAGAAATGCTCAATTCAGTATCAAAACACACACACACACACACACACACACACACACATGATGCCTCACATACTGTTCTTCAGCCTGCTCTTTTCATGTGATTTATTTTGAACATCCTCACCTATCAGCACATATAGATTCTGGTTTTTGAAAACTGAAGCATCTTGTTGAAAACTTCCTCCTTCTCAGAGGTTTTGCTCTCCAGAACCCAGCAGCTCCCCTTCTTACTCTGAAGGCATCTCCGCAGCTCCCTTGGCAAGGTTCACTCCTGACCTTGTTTGAGAGCGCTGGGGTCTCAGCCCACCCCTTCTCCATGGTCGGTGTCCTCTCCCATGCCTTGTCACGTGCTGTGGATTAACTCGTCTTTACCGCTTGTCCGCCTCTCTTTCCTGACATCCATACTTACGTGTCTACTGTACAACTTCCATTTGAATGCCCTGCCAAATGTACAAGTTAGGACTCAGCTTATTATCCTTCTTCATCCCACTCCCTAAATTTTCTTTTCTCTCTAGTTTCCTATCATAGCAGATGTGATTCCCTCCCAACAAATGCTAAGGTTGGTCACCTGGAGTCATCCTTCATTTCTCTTCTCATCTTTCACATGTACTCATCAATTCTTAGATTTCAGCTCCTAAGTATCTTTATTTTATTTTTATTTTTTCAACTTCCTATATAGTTTATTGTCAAACTGGTTTCCATACAACACTCAGTACTCTTCCTCACAAGTGCCCTCCTCCATGGCCATCACCCCCTTCCACCCCTCCCCCTCCCCTTTCAGCCCTCAGTTCGTTTTCAGTATTCAATAGTCTCTCAAGTTTTGCGTCCCTCTCTCTCCCCAACTCTCTTTCCCTCTTCCCCTCCCCCTGGTC
>NC_043705.1:47563701-47572158 GCF_006229205.1 Suricata suricatta
TATCCCTTGGGTAAATCCCTAGCAGGGCTATTGCTGGGTCATAAGGGAGTTCTATGGATAGTTTTTTGAGGAACCTCCACACTGTTTTCCAGAGTAGCTGCACCAGTTTACATTCCCACCAACCGTGTAGGAAGGTACCCGTCTCTCCACACTCTCACCAGCATCCTTGTTATTCTCCTAATAGAAGCAATCATAATTTCTCATCCAAATTTCTGTAGTAAGCCTCCTAATAAATAACCCTTTCCCACTGTAATCCATTCTCCCCACCAAAGAGGGATATTTCTGAGACACAAAACATGACAAAGTCAGAATTTCTTCATGTGGCTAATAAGAGACTTCACAGCCCAAACCTTGTGTGTCTGGTCTCCTGTCTCATTTTGTTGTGTCTGGATTTTACACCAGCCAGTTTGAACTTCTACTGGAGGCCAACATGAGCTAAGTTGTTTTTCATCTCTGGGCCTTTTCTCCTACTGTTCCTTTATTCCAGAGTCCTTCTCCCCCATCCATATTCCTCTTGTTGCACCATGAATAATTGTCATGTACCTTCTGGTTTCAACTTAGATATCATTTCCTTTAGCAAGGTTTTCTTCATCCTCTCCTAAATCCATTTCTCTACCCATTTTACATATCTACATAAAGCCTCCTTCCCACGTCACCTCCATCCCACTTACTACATTTCTTACGACAATGCTTGGTAAGTATTTGTTTCCTTATTTTCAGCTACTTTTATGGCTTTTGATGGTAGCAATCATGGTTATCTTGTTTGTAGCTCTATTAATCTATCCTTTCGTCTGGTCAGAGTAGATTCTCATTAAACATCCATATAATAATTCATGAGATGATGTCTCAGCTTCATGAGAGTTGACAATACTTTCTCAATTTTCTTTCTGTCGATTGGGATGGAGATGTAGTTATACTGTGTCCTTCCTTTCTCCCAACCCCTAATTATCCACAAATTCTATATCTTTTTATTTCTTAAGAGAAGACAAATAAAGATTGGACTCCTAGGTCCTTCCTTAATAGAATTAGAAAATGCCTAATAACCTTTTCCAGTGTTTTCACTAGTTTATATGCACATCTCTTCTGTGGTCATGTCTTCCCAGGAGATAGAGGGCCCAAGGCTATATCTGCCCTTGGTGTTGGAAGCCTCTGCATGCACAACTTGTCATAGTCTGCAGTATCATTTGCCTCTCAGGAGACCCCTTCACCATAGCTAATAGATGATGATGGCATTGGCCTAGCAAAGACCTGGATCCTAGAATTCTCAAGAGATAATTACATGCCAAAAGAGACATTGGGAGGACAAGAAGAATACATGACGTAAGGGAAAATTAAAACTGCCTGACAGTTTACTACAGGGGTAGAAACTCATTACTGGAAGGAAAAAAAAAACCTGTGTGGCCAGAAGGGTGATGTGTCTGTTGAGCTCTCCTTAAAGGACACTGTTGAGTCTTCTGTATCCTGGATTTAATCACTAGGGCTGGCCTGGGGCCAGAGCAGCACAGCTTGTACAACTTCATGCTGCTTTGATTTGGTGTTGGAGAGATGTGATGGACCGACAAACATTTGGGATGCAGCATTTATATGATTCTGATTGGATTTGGGGAATGACAGTGGGAGAGACGGGGAATAGGTTTCTAGCTTGGATTAGCAGGTAATTGGTAGTCCCCAAAGTGTAAAAAACAAAAAACAAAAAACAAAAAACCCCAGAAGTTTGTTTGAAATTAGAAGATGAATAATGTGATTTTAGACATTTTTAGCTGGAGTTCCCTGAGGGATATTCAGGTGGAGATACAAGGTTGTAAAGCTTGTGAGAAATATTGTGCTGGATCTAGAGGTCTGAGGATTCCTCACCATATAAGTGGTAAATGAAGTTAGAACAACAGACAAATTGGCTCCTAATTTTCCTTATAACTGTTAGTGCAGGCAAAGTTCCCCCATTCAACTCTGCTACCCCTTTACTTCAAATTTTCACACTAGGTCTTTCTGCTCCCTGGGTCCAGCACCGTCTCCTGAAACCCCAGTACAGATGCAGCACCCAGCTGCCTCTTTGTGCCTAGAAAGGGAATCCAAGAGTGAGCATAGGTAGCATGAGAAAAGCAGAGGAGCCCCCACATTTTAGAGGCAGCTGGAGGCAGAGGGACTCACTGGGAAAACAGAGAAGGACCTTTCAGGAAAGCAGGGGGGATTCCAGGACTTTGTCACAGGAGGTCAAGTGGGAGAGGGTATTCAAGAAACAGCTGTGAATTTCCTTCAGCGGTGGTAAAATGAAGGTTTCCTGGCCTATGTTCTCACAGAAGACAGTGACCAAAACTGCCCTATTGCTTACTGCTTGCTAGGTTATTTGTTTATTTTTAATGAAATCTCCAGAAGGAGCTGGCGTAAAGTAAGATGGAAGGTTTCCCTTTGAAAAGTCTAACAGGTGGGGGAATTGGCTACTTGGAGAAACTGCATTTAATGTGATTCACATACCAACTCTGTGGATGAAAGGCTCAGTCAGACCTTCATGCCTGGGGTTGTTATTCCTTTAACTTTCTCCCTTGAGCAAGACTGCTTCCTTAGTTTGCCTCCATATTTAAGAACTCTTTCCTTGTATCCTTGAGCCTCCTACTGACCACAACGATGGGTACATGTGCTTCAAGATGACTTTTTTTAAAATTATGTTTTTGAGCATACTTTGTTGTGCTTTTAAAGTTTTTAGGTGGATTTTTTTTTTGTTAGCTCAGTTTTAGGTTCACAGCAAAATTAAGAGGAAGGTACAGAGATTTCGCATATGTACCCTGCCTCGCACATCCAACAACGTCCCCCACTACCAGCATGATACGTTTGTTGTAATTGATGGACACCTGATATCACCCAAAGTCCATGGTTGACATTAGGGTTCACTCCTGGTGTTGTGCATTCCTATCGGTTTAGACAAATGTACAGTACTTTTCACCTATATGTTTGGACTAGGTTACAAAACAAACACTAAGTTTTCAATTTAGAAAAACTCAAATGTGAGAAATAGCTGTTCTTAATCCATTTACTAAGGAAGAGCTTCAGAGTCCTGGTGAAGGGCATGGATGGGATAAAATGTCAGTGATACCTTCTTTGCGTAATTTTTTAAAAGGTACTTTTTACATTTTGTCCACAGCAGTTTTGATGAAGCTGTGTCCCTAATATTCTCTATAAACAGCTGAGTCAGCATATTTTGCTTGGTGAAAACAATCCCAAGTACATCTTCTCTTGCCTTGCATCAAGAGAACCGTCAACCATGGTTCTTTCAAGTGTGAAGTGGTCATTTCAGCTACTTGGGGCCATGTTTGTTTCCAGGAAACTGGAAAGGGATCTTTGAGTATCCAGCATTGTGTTGGATCCTCCCACACACACATTATTGCATAGGTATTATCTGCATTTTAGCCAGGAGGAAACAAATGGTCAGAGAGAAGAGCCAGTCCAAGGGCACATCGTGCAGGTTGCAAGCATTTACGACTCATGAAGTCCCTCGTACAGAAAGTTTTCTTAAGAAACAGAGGAGGCATGCACTTGATTTGGGGAACACAGTGCCTTTATCTTAGTGTTATTTTTGTTTCATTACCGTTAACCGCAGTATTTTTCCAGTAAGATACTGATGTTTTGTCTTTTTTTTCCCCACTTGCTCAAATGAGTCAGAGACTTTTAAAAGCTTAAAAAGGTAATTGATTAAACTGTCCTTGTAAAAGCACTGTGGGCTTAAGAAGGTTTGACTGTTCCAGCTTATTTTAAAGATGGGGAATTATATTTTTAAGATAATTACATGTTCCTTTTGATAAAGCAAAAACATTCACAAACACGGGTAGTTTCAGACTAGTGTGCAGAGCTGGATACCGGCCGTGGTTAGCCTGTGGTAACAACTCTTCTACTCGTTAGAGAGAAGCAAGTCCTACAGGATCTTAGTGGGTGAAGGAAGAGAAGATTAGCTCAGTGAGCCACCCTTCACATGTAACTCAACACTGCCTCAACTTAGAAGCCCGTAAGTAAAAGCTGTGTTACTCACTGGTGACTAAGAAAGGACTTAGGAGGCCCTGGGAAACATCACCTGAAGTCGATAGCTACTTGCAGTGTGTTATTTCTTTTTTTAATGTTTATTTATTTTTGAGAGAGAGAGAGAGAGAGAGAGAGAGAGAGAGAGAGAGAGAGAGAGAGAATGAGAGAGAATGAGAGGGTTAGGGGGAGAGAGATATAGACACAGAATCTGAAGCAGGCTCCAGGCTCTGAGCTATAGACACAGAGCCCCATGTATGACTCGAACTTACAAACCATGAGATCATGGCCTGAGCCAAAGTCAGCTGCCCAACCAACTGAGCCACCCAGGTGCCCCTGCAGTGTATTATTTCAACTCGTTGAGGGTGTCCAGAATTTGAATTGAACTAATAATATTCATTGACTGTTCTTTCTCTGTGTCCTTCTCTGGTTTCCTCACCTCATCCAGACTCTCTACTTTCTAGGGTCAGGACCTACTTTTCCATCTGCATTTGTTGTCTTACACCAGCTTGGCAGGACTATCTAGAAGCTGATGACTTCCAAAGCTGAGTCTTCAGCCCAAGTCCTGCCTCAAACTGCAGACTCAGTTCTAATGGCCTCTTTGACATTTCCTCTTGATTTCTCATGGAATTCCAAACTCATCAAGTCCAAAATGGACTGATCTTCTCATCTCCAACCTGCTGCCCTTCATCAGCTCATTTGTTATTTTTCTATCTCAGTGAAAATCTGTCTTTCCAGTGGCTCAGGCTAAAGAACTTTTGAGTCATTCTTGACTCTTCTTTCTCTTACTTTCTGCGTCTAAACTTTCAACAACAAACCATACTGACTCTGTCTCCAAAGTATATCTGGAAGCCAACCACCCCTTAACATGTATATTTCTATCATCCTGTTCTTCTCTTACCAGCCACTGTCTTCTCTTACCCTTACCATCTTAGTGCCTACTATCTGCTCTCAAC
The DNA here is from genome assembly GCF_006229205.1 of Suricata suricatta. NCBI lineage: Eukaryota > Metazoa > Chordata > Mammalia > Carnivora > Herpestidae > Suricata > Suricata suricatta. The sequence goes on from NC_043705.1 coordinate 47,568,663, forward strand.
ATAGCAGTCAGAACAGTCCTTTAGAATGAGATTTGAAAGAGGCGTTCTTCTGCTTGGAACTCTCTGGTCATTACCTTATCGCTGGGACACAAGTCAGAATCTTTAAAGTGTTCTGCAGCCCTCATCACCACCATCCCATCTCTTCTTACTTCTCTCTCTGGCTTACTTGGCTCCAGTCATCCTGACCTGCCCGTGAGTCATTTAACATGCCACATACAACTGTCCCTGGAAGGGGTTATTAAAGCACATTTCTTTGCCCCACACCCAGAGTTTGGGTTGTATTAGGGCTGAGGTGTGACTGGATAATTTGCATGTCTAAAAGATTCCAGGTAATGTGGTTGCTGATGTTGCAGGATCACACCTTGATGGTGTGTCAAACCCGGTAGTTTGTCGATAAACCAAATCTCTGGCTGGGTACATGGAAAGCCTGATTTACAGTGTCTGCCTATTTCTGCACTGTGAATACTCCCTCTGAGGCCATTGTTAAGCTCCCAACATGCATCAACTGGCTCATAAAATTCCTGGAATTAAATAGTTGGCTCTCTTGAGCACACCACCAGAACGGGAACCATTGGCTTATAATGGCTCTCTAGGTCTTTCCTGGGAGAGAGGTTGGGGAAAAGAGTGGTCATTTATTCTGCACTTAATATATGCTGGTCATATAGTATGCTGTTTTGGTCCTTGATATAAAATGTTTCGTATGGCCTTTATAATAAATCTATGAGATTATGCCTTACTATTTCAAATTTTTTAAATGACAGACTTGAGAAATGAAATGACTTTTCTGAGTCACACAACAGATTTGAATTCAGAACTGCCTGAACCGAAAATTTCTCCCTCTCTAAAAAAACAAAACCAAAAAAAAAAAAAGTACCTTGAGTCTCTTTAGGTGGCGTCTTGTCATGGGAGCTAGGAGATGAAAGATGCAGAAGGCTAAAAGTAATGCAGAGTATAGATGCAGCTGTAGGCTGAACTTCAGGTGACTGAAATCTCTTCAACTGACTCTTTGGAAGGGGGCCCTGACGAGTAAGCCTGTACACGAAGCAGGCTAACTACGTGGCATCTGCAGCCCTCATTGCTGATCACAGCCCATGGGCCAAGTGCAGCTAGAGAACATGTTCTTTCCCTTAGTTACTGCCTGATCATCCAGGAACTAGTAAGTGCAGATCAAAGGGGACTTTAGGGCTCATATATTGAGAATTCTGGTGCCAGGTGCTGAAATAATCTTCCTTTGAGGGCAAGTAAATTCTTTCAATTGATGGGACAGAAGTTGCTCCAGGCAAAGGCCCCACTTGTTCCTCTGCTTAATTGCCTCACTTCCCTCATTCTGGATTGAGCTTCAATCATTTTACTTTCTAAGCTTGGAAACCCCTGGGACAGGTTTCCACTGGCATGCTTTGCAAGCAATGGGGGCGATTATCCAGGCATCAAAATTGCTTTTCTCAGGTCTTTTCTAGCCAAGCTCAGTCTCTGTTCCTCCAAATTGCCTGGAACACTGCCCTTTCCCTCACCATCTTGTGCCGGTAGAGACCTGGTCTCAGGCTGGACAGTCCAGCTCTCTGGCCTCATTGAAAATACTAGAAGCCTAAATATTACAGACCTTATGCTAACCCCAATGTCCAAGGCATTGCAGAACCAAGTCCAGTGTGATGAAAATCAAGTTTCATGTTCTTCACACTTTTTATTAGGTTATTAAATGAGAAGCTTCTGGGCTCCAGCTGCCCCAGAGGCATTTCATTGGGGCAGAAAAGTAACTATGAGGAAGATCAGAGAACTATCCATCTTTTACAGATGGGTAAGCAAGGGGCAGTCCATTTCTTTTATCATTATTCATTAATTCATTCACTGATTCATTCAAATGCCTTTATATAAGAAACAGTAGAAACTAGAGAGTAACATCATTCTGGCTATTGGAGACCAGAGCAAACTTCTTGGGAAGCTTTAGAAAGGATTTTTGGAGACACAGTCATGGGAATGTGTTAGGTCAAAAGAAGGAGAAACCCAAGATGGTTATGAATTCAGAATGTCTGAATATCAGAACACTTTTTACCTACCCCTTAAGGACAAGCATCAGATTAAAACCATCAAAAAGTAGAGCGTTTCCAACTTGTTCTGCTCCATCTTGGCACTTTCTTATTAATCCTCATAGTAGACTGAGAAATCTGTTGCTCTTTCCCTTTCTACTAGTAAAGCTTTCTATACTACAAGGGCAAAGAAGAGAAAGCAACACAATGTGTCCAGTAAAAATCTACTCTCAAAGAATTAAGGCTATTTTTTGGAGTTCACATCATTACTTCTTATCTGCCAGGGGTCTATGACAGGATCTACTCCAGATAGAACACTAAAATATCACCTTTACTATGTTAAAACAGTTTAGATGATGGTTGTAGGTGTCTAGGCAAGATGGCTAGCTGGTGCTTAGCAGACCAAGTGGATTCACCCACCCAGGTGCTGGCATGGAGGAACAGTGGTGACTTAGCTCCTAGTGTGAAAGAAGCAAGGTTCTGGGAGAAGGCAGGCTAAGTTTATTTTTCTTATTACCATGTCACTTCCCTGAGGCAGAGTAAGAAAAGACGGGAGATAGACCAGGAATACTGTCTCAGTGGAGCCCCCTCAACTTAGGACGTTAGAAATGATGGAGAATCAATTACTCCTCCTATCATGTACTAGTCAAAGAAAGAAAAGGTGACAGGGAGGTGTGGTTGTAGGAAATGTCCTCAACAGAGACTGGGTGAACTTATTCTACAAAGCAGAACCATTATAAAACATTTCCAGCAGGACATTTCTTCCCCCCCCCCCCTTCCATGAGATGTTGAGATGGGAAAAAGTTACCTCACAAAAACTTGGATCCCTGGCAGGCCAACCCAGAATGGGTCCCATTGACAGTTTTTTCTGGCAGTCATGAATAAGAAGAGGTAAAAGAGAAAAGGCCTGACTTGGTGAGAGGTGGGGCTCTGGGATCTCTCAGGCTTTGGGATAAAGTGAATTTAAGTTGATTCCATCTCTTCAGGACCTTCTTAAAAGAAGAAAGGACACTGGGGATTTTGTGTGACAAGAGTAGAATAAGGCTGAGATTGTACTCTCTTATGCATTCAAAAGAGAGAGAAGGAAAGAGGGACCAAATATGGAAGTGGACTTCATTTCCAAGCAGGAACCTTCATCACTTTCATCAGTAGCCATCTGGCATGCAGTGTTCTGTGGTATTTCTCTAAAATGACTGGCAACCTTCAACAGTTTCCTTGGCACTGCCACTGAGAAGCCTCAGTTCTTAGCAATGTGCTAGAAATAGTCAAAGCTCAATACAGGCAGGTAATGATACTTACATAATCAGCATTGTATTCAATCCCATTACAGTGAAGCCCTTGCTCCTGTATGATACCTCCAGATGCATATTCAGAACTTGTTTGTTTTGCCTCTGTCTCATGAGACTTCTTGAAAGAGATGCAAGCCATAGGGAAAAATTACACACACACACACACACACACACACACACACA
>NC_043705.1:47572258-47574390 GCF_006229205.1 Suricata suricatta
CATGGACTGAAGGGGGAGGGGGAGGGGGAGGGAGGATGGTCATGGTGGGGGGCACTTGTGGGGAGAAGCACTGGGTGTTATATGGAAACTAATTTGACAATAAACTACTATAAAAATTAAGTTAAAAAATAAAATAAATAAATAACCTATCTATAACTTATATATAAAAGAAAATGTGCAATCCATACAGAAATTGTCACCTAAGAATGTTACGCCAACTGCTGAATCCTTCTTTGGTAGCTAGTGGCATGCGGGGGGGGGGGTGTCTTAGTTATAAGAGGCTCTTCTTGGAGGCACCTGGGTGCCTCAGTCAGTTAAGTGTCTGACTTCAGCTCAGGTCCTGATCTCACAGTTCAGGGGTATATGCACCACGTTGGGCTCTGTGCTGACAGCTCAGAGCCTGAAGCCTGCTTCAGAGTGTGGGTCTCCCTCTCCTTCTGCTCCTCGTCACTGGCACTCTGTCTTTCTGTCTCTCAAAAATAAAGATTTAAAATTCTTTAACTTAAAAACAGGCTGTTCTCTTACTTTCACTGTCAAGGCAAATAAAAAGCATATATCATAGAAACCAGTGGTTTTCAAAGTTTTATGTGCACTAGGATCAGAAAAAGTGGTCAAAGTTACAGATCAGCAAGCCCCAGATTTGATTTAAAATGTCTGAAGTAAAGCCTGGAAACACGAATTTTAGCAAGCTCCCTGGGTAACTCTGATGCAGGCAAGCCAATGGACAAGTACACAGTCTAACAGGTTAGGATCCTTTGGGAAACACTCTAAAAATCATTGGGTAAATGTTGGGCTGAGTCTGCTTACTGATGTCACAAGATAAGAGTAACATAATAATCATCAGTTTGTAAAATTATAGGTCTTATAGGTCAGTGTATTAGTCAGGGTTCTCCAGAGTAGAGGTGAGGGGGGGACCAATAGGATGTATATAGAGAGATTCATCTCAAGGAAGTGGCTCATGGAATTGTGCAGGTGTCACGAGTCCACAATCAGATGCGGGGTCAGGCAACCGGAGACTCAAGGAGGTGCAGTCTGAGTCCAGACATAGCCCACTGTAGAACCAGGAAAAGCCAATGTGGCATATGAAGTCCGAAGGTAATTGAAGAAGAATTCTTTCTTGGTCAGATAAGGTCACCTTTTGTTCTCTTCAAGCATTCAACTGATTGGATGAGGCTCACCCACATTAGAGAGTACAATAAGGTTTATTCAAAGTACCCCAATTTAAAGTAAATCTCATCCAAAAACATCTTCACAGAAACATTCAAAACAATCTCTGACCAAATACCTGGGCGGTGCGGTCCAGTCCAGATGATACATAAAATTAACCATCACAGTCAGAGTATCCAATTCAAGGGTTTAAGATTTGGGAGCCATGGGTTGTAATCCTGCACCTCTCTAATTATCTGATTCATCAGTTTTCCAACCTAGTACAATCTTTAGGATACAACTTCTAAAGTCAAGTTTCTACCTTCATTAGGCAAATATCGTGATTGAGTATTTTTAAGTGTTATTGCACTAATCCTACTCTCCCCCACCCCCACTTCAAATGCCAGGGGAATAGCAACCAACAATTCTAAATAACTCACAGTGGCTGAGGATATCCTCATGCAACTTCTTCAGTTAGGAATAAAATCCTTCAGATTCTTTAGTATCAGGCTCTAATTGGATAAGCTAATTATAAAGAAAAAGAGCACCACAGGCTCTAAAAATGGGTACAAGGTTTTTCTCATTACTTTAAATGTATAGGTTATAAACTGAGGATTTGGAAGGTGGTTTCACTCTGTCATTCAATCGCTTAATCATCACTTAACTTCTGTAAAGCTACTACCCTCCTCTAGGTTTTAATGTGCTAGGCATATTAACATGGGTAAGACAGTCTCTGACCTCAGGTAGGTCAGATATAATTTATAAATTAAAAAAATCACCCTAACCATTTACTGAGTGTCTACTGTATGACAGTGACCATGCTGTGTAATATTTTCTTCCAGGCTTCACCAACTTCCTGAAGACTAATAAATCCACTTTACCTTGAGAACACTGAGCCTGAGTGGTCCCATAACTTGCTTAAGACCTCAGAGCCAGTTTTCAAGAATAGCATACTTTGGTCTCTAAAATCTATAGTCTCACACTAC
>NC_043705.1:47574490-47601116 GCF_006229205.1 Suricata suricatta
TTTTTTTCAAGCCCAGCAATTAATTTTATGACAGTCGTTCTAAATTTTTGTTGAGTTATATTGCTTATGTCTGTTTTGAGCAGTTCTGTAGCTGTGATTTCTTCCTGGAGTGTCTTTGGAGAAGAGTTCTTTTGTTTTGTCATTTTCGCTAGCTTTCTGTCTCTTGTCAGTTTTAAAAGCTCATTCTGCACTGTGCGGTTGTTAGTATTCCTTTATAGAAGGAGGCTCTTCGAGTGTCTAGGGTCTGTCGTTTCAGGAGATTTTTTTTTTTTAAATGGTGTCTCTCGGTTTCTCTTGTGCCTCTGATTAATATATTCCCTACTCAGCGATATTTGGGGTTTTCCACTATGTGTGCTTTGGGTTGTTTCTTGAGGTAGCCCTCAAAAGGAAAACAGACAGACAGACACACAGAGAAGACAAGCACACAGATGTACTGATAAAGAAGCAAACCTAAGGGGGAAAGAAAAAAAGGAACAGGAAAGAAAAGAGAGAAGAAAAAAGAAGAAAAGAAAAAAAAAGGGAAGAGGAAAAAACAAAAGGGGAAAGAAAGAAAAAAAAACAGTCGGGGATTGAGGGGGACAGTGACAGTCAGAGATAAAGGACAGTCTGAGAGCTTAAAACCTGCAGTGGGGGTTGGGGGAGATAAGGATGGATTAAAGGAAAACTGTCTGGATGGTAAAAGTTGATCTAAGCACAGCAGTGCCTAATTGGTGTTTCCCAGATTCCAGGGGGAAAGGGAGAAAGGAAGGAAATAGGAAGACAGTAAAGAGAAGACAGGGGACAATTAAAAATTAAAAATATTAAGAAAAAAAACCACTTAACAGTAATAAGCACAAGCACAGCAGCTCTCCAGCGCGGATGGGCATGGCTTGGTGCAGGTGGGTCGGGTCCCAAGGGCTGCTCTCTGAGGGCCCGCCTTGGTGGATGCGAGGAGAAGAATGGCAAGGGGCACCCCAAGTCCCCCTCAGACCATGCGTTCCAGCCACTCTCTGGAGTCCAACCTTCTTGTGCCTAGGCGGATCTAATTGTTTCTGTTTTCCAAGTTCTGCCCAGTTTCTAAGTCCTCGCCCGCACACTCAATATTGCCACCACGGTTAAAATCCTCCGCAGGTGGGCAGCTTTCTGGTCTGGGCGGATAGGGAGTTTGTGAAGTCAGGGTGCTCCCCTGGCTCCTCCTGCAGTCGGTGAGCTGCCTGGTCCGACTGAACGCTCCTGCTGAAGGGACGGATCTCTCTCTCAGCGCTCAGTGGCCCTCTCAGTCCCAGGGGCTGAATCTCTCCTCTGCAGGGAATGCGCTGTGAGTGATTCAGTCTCTACTTCTCTTGCCCTGGTCTCTCTCCTGCCTTGCCCGGAGGTACCGCGCGTGGCTGTGAAGGTCAGTGCGCCTCTGGATACCTGGCGCCCCGCATGAGCGACTGTCGGGGGATCTGTGCGCCTCCGGGCTCTCTCTCGGCTGCCCCGCGCTGTGCCGATCCCCGCTGACCTGTCCCTCTCAGGGCTCCCGGCTGCCCCGTCCGGCTACAGCGGTGCGCCTGGGGACACGCGGGTTTCAGCGGGCCCAGCGCCAAGCCTATTTATTTATTTTAAATATGGAATCTGGTTGTTGTCATTGGACTGGAGTGCAGGACAGATTTACCCTCAAAGCATCATAGAAAATAGTCCAAAGTTAACTTTTTCTTTAAAAAGACTTTTTTAAAGTTATAATTGACATCAGCTTCAGGTGTACAACCTAGTGATTCGAATTTTGTTAACCTAGTGATTCGAATTTTGTATATATTGCAAGTTGATTACTACAGTAAGTCTGGTTTACAGCTCATACTTTGTTACAGTTTTTTTCTTTGATGGTTTTTTTAAGATAAATTCTTAGCACCTTTCAAATACGCAGTGCAGTATTAACTACAGTCACAATGCTATACAGTGTATCCCCATGACGTAGTTTTCTTTTTAAATGGAAGTTTGTACTATAATTCTTTTATTTAAAGGGAAATGGGGAAAATACTAAGGAAGTGTATAAAGGTGCCAAAGAGATGGGAGGGTGACCCTGAAGGCCATGAAGAAGAAACAGGTGGCTGTGTGGAACAGCAGGCAAAGACTGACTGTAACCTGGGGCCTGGGTTACAGCTGCTCCTGAAGGAACTGATGGAACACACAGAGTATCGAGCTTCTGGCTGTTGCCAACCCTTAATTTTCTAAAGGAAGATGGAGGAAAGGAGGAGCGGGCTGGACCCTGACTCTTGTAGAGATGCCAATTGCGTAATGTATAACATATGGGGTATACTTTGCATCAACACTACGCCAAAAAAATTCTGACCCACCTGGCTGAGGAATGAGTGGGTTTGTGAAACAATTAGCATATGGAATAGATTATGAAGAAAGTCATCGTAGCATCTGGCTTACTGAAACCCCACATTTCCTATAACTCTAGGACATAAGAAGAACAATTCCCATAACGGATTAAAGCCAATAACATTTGAAGAATGACTTATTTTGACCCAAGGTGACCCTTGTATTTATTAACATGGTATTGATTTCCTGTTTGCTTTTTCTGAGTCAACATGGAAAATGATCTTTAACCCCTAAAAAAGTTATGAGTACTAGTCAGACAAATGAATGTGGATGAAAGAACCTGATTCTTTAGATTCATTTTGACTTCTTGGGTGCTATTCATACTGGTTGGTGAATTTTTCAGAGAAAGACTCACTGGTCAAGTACAGAGTGCTGACAAGTAGTAAAGTTTAGCTTAAGAAGCTCACAAGCTCCGTTTTCTCCCCCTCTTACATCCACACATTTTTGGAAATTTCATTGTAAAACCTTTGGAGGTTTAGCCTGTATAAGATATTTTTAAATCAAAGGGGTTAGACCCACATGTTTTACTCCTCCTAGAAATGTAGACAAATTATTTAGCTATTTTAGGCAGAAGTATCTGTAGTTTAGAGATGTGTAAATTCTAAATTTAGTCTTAGAACCTTTGGGAAGATAATTAACTATGAAAAAAATTTGCAAAATCCTGTAATTGCTATTGAACAAACAAAAAATACCTGACTTTATAGCAAATGGGGAGTGGGAGTGGGATTAGGAACTTAGTTTCTGCAGATCTTCTTACATTTTACACCATCCATCATTCAGAAGGAACTGACCTCAGAAAGTCCTGGAATCATTCAAAGGCATGGCTGATGCACTGGAGGCAGCTCTGTGAAAGGCTGGAGGGCTATCCTTTAAGATGCAGTACAAACATTAAATCAGAGCCCTCTCTATGACATTGTGTCCCCAATAGGAAAAATGTGTGAGTCTGGGAAATGTGAGTAGATCAGTGGGAAATCAGTCCCAATGACCCTGTGGAGATTTTGTCCTCTGTCTCCTTGTACTCTGGGCCGGAAGTCTTGCAAATTATAACCTTTTGCCAGAGGCCACCGTCATGTCCTCCTGAAGTCTAAGATACCTCTGCTGCCAAGCACTTTAGACGATTAGTGTCCAGGAGTCAGAAGGCAAGAAGAGGTCACCACCCTGGCAGCAGGGGCAGTAGAGCTATGTGCACAATGGGGCCAGGGAGAAATGTGCACGCGACCTTCTGACCCACTTTGCATCTGCCGACATCCCCTTACTCAACTAAAGCTGTGAACAGTTAGGTGCAGCCATTCACTACCCAGAAGGGTGTGATTTCCCAGAGGGAATTCAAGTTTAGGTTGTGCCACCATGATCTGCCACATTGATAGTGGAAGGTGAGAGGGTTTTGAATGGATAGTGAAGGAGAAAGTGGGGGAGAACCAGCAATGGCCCTGAGACCACTCACCCTGAGTATGAGATGCCGTCCAAGAGCCATGAAGGAGCATCTCCTAGACCTCTGTACAGATTAAGCTTCTACAGCACAAGTGGAGTGTAGTGGCCATGAAAATGAACTCTCAGATTGCCTGCTAGAGGAGCATACATGACTGAAGACTCCAGCTGCTGACTCATCCCCATATTCCTACTGGACTCTCACTGCCACAGGCCCTTTTCATCCAGGGACCAGTGCAGCAGGGGGACTAATGCAGGCCCTTTTACCTATAAGATAAGGGAATCCTCTGATGGGCAACTTTGGCTTGAATACTTCCCATTGGTCCATCCAAGACTTTATTAGCTTTCCTGAGACTCTACCTGCTCAAACTCCATCTGCTCCCCTCTCCTTCATAGGACTCAGATCTGCAACTTAGTCCAAGGTTCTTCCCTGCCTTCTCTGGCTCACTTTCCCTGTTTCCTTTTCCGGTGCTTCCTCCAACAGATTTTGTGTGTATCTAATCCTGTCTTGGTTTCTATTTCTCAGAGGCCCTGAACTAACACAGAAGTGCTTTTGACCCTCTCACTGAGACTTCTGTCACTGATGCTGGGTGTGGGCTACCACCTGGCCTTTGTCTTCTGCTCTACCCCTCAGCTCCCAAACAGCATTTCTCAGTTGAGGTTGGAAAAAGTGTCCATGGTGTTTTACTTTCCCATTAAGGCAAAGCTTGATACAAATTGACAAAGGGTTTTGTTCCTCTAATGTCAGTCCAGTTAATTCAACAGCATTTCTCCTGAAGGCCCCCTTGTTGCTCCATTTTTTTCGACCATCACCTGCTGATTTTTATGTTCAAAACTTTGAATTAAAATCCATAAATTCTCCTCAGTGGACTACATGCTCCCCTTAGTCTCTTTACTTGAAGTGCCTACTTTGTGTCACAGTGAATCCCGCATCACTGAGGGACATCTTCAGAGATAGTGGCCCATCCTCTTCTGCAGATCTAGACTTACCAGGCCTTGTAGTGTTCCTCCTGAGTCCAGATCTCTTTTCAGGTACAGAGTTAATCCCTACAACAACTCCATGAGGTGTGGACTTATAGGATCCTCTTTTTACAGAGAAGGAAAGAAGAGATCATTTAGCTAACTTGCCTATGAACCTATGGTTAGTAAATCCTATGGGGGGAGGATTTGAACCAAGGCAGGAAGTGGAAGAGAGAAGAGAGATGATAATTAGAGGAGGAAATTAGGTCAAAGAAAGGCCTCTTTTTGTGTTCCTCCCTGACTTACAAGCCACAATTCTGGACCTACATTTTTGCTTGTTTTTTGTTTTTTGTTTTTTTGAATCAAGAAAATGCATGTGTTAGACCAAACAATTTTATGTTTGCTTATTTATTTTCTGTCTTGCTTCTTGGTCTGTATAATGATAGCAAGACACCCAGAGAGCTGTGGAATTCTCTGCGACTCTTAGTCTCTTGCCTTGTCTCCTCTCAGCTTGTCTAGGGTTGGCACCTATGGTGCCCTCGCTCCTGGGAATTCTTAGTTGCAGATTCACCAGCCACTCCTGTAACCCCTGATACTGCAATAATCCGATTACTTTCTCTCATTCGTTGTTTTTAAACAAAAGTAAGGAGGATATACAAACTCTTGTAGCAACCTGCCCAACACAAAGCAAGGACAGATGGATGATTTTCCCATCTGAGTTTCTGGACACCATGTGTGAACCCTCTGGCAGTAGCATGTGTGTGCAGGGTAGGCACAGGGATGGGACATTCTTAGTGAGGTCCCTTCATGTCCCCAGCCTGGGGCCCTCATGACCCCCAGCATATTGGAGCAGAGTTAGAGGGAGCCTGAGGGATTTGAGCAGGTGGGACAGAACAAAAGGACAGAACAGAGCTGATCAGCTTTTAACATCTGGGGGGCTAAATCTGGATTAACCTTTTTTTTGCCTTTTGTGCTGATGAGATTCAGAGAGCCCTGCATGTCGCCCAGCTTACAAGCAGACTTTCTGCTAAATAAGGTTTGAATCATAAACAGTAGCCTAGATATGCACCACTAGTTAAAAAGTAACAATGCCCTGGAATTGAAATCTATATGTTAATTTCAAATTCTGTTTGAATTAATTGGAGTGATATTAGGGGAATAAAAATCTTCGTCAATTTGTTTCAAGCTTAATGGGATAGGTAAAACACCATGGACATTTTTTTCAAACCTCATTTTTCAGTGTATCTCTCAATGATGCCATATTTTTTCCCACAAAATGTTTAAGGTACTTGATGCCACGTGTTTGTCCATCATCTGATGTGCAGCAGGTGCTTAAAAATACATATCAAGAACAAGTCTCTACAATTCTACCAAATGGCTAAGGATGAATCTACCTTGGGGGCTGTTTTACTACATGTCATGCACTTTATTTTTTATGTAAAACTTTTTGCTTTTTTTTTTTAATTTATTGATTTATTTTGAGACAGAGTGTGTACAAGGAGGGGAGGGAGAGAGCGACAGAGGGAGAGAGAGAGAGAGAATCCCAAGCAGGCTCCGTGCTGTCAGTACTGAGCCTGAGGTGGGGTTTGAACTCACAAACCGTGAGATCATGACCTGAGCCAAAATCAAGAGTTGGATTCCCAACCAACTGAGCCACTCAGGTGCCACAACCTTTTTGCTTCTTAAAAGATCCCATGTTCAAATGAGGACTCTGCCATTCGGCGGTGTTAGGTAACTTGCCTGTGGCAGATGTCAGAGCTAGCAATTAGTTTCACATGTTGTGACTTTCAATCCAGTGCTTTATTCCTCCCTTATGTTTGTGTATTTACTGTGGAGATGCTCTGGGAAAGGGTAAAAGACAAGGGCTCTGCTAACAGAAAACCCCCCAATCCATGGGCTTCTTTGTGGTTACTGTGGTTGTATGACCCCTGGAAGCCTCTTAATCTCTCTCTAAGTCTCTATTTCCTTGTCTTTAGTATGGTGATAGCTTTTAACACACTGAGCTGTTTTAGTGATTTATTAATGTGTAGTTCTCCTTCTCTGGCACTGGTTCCTAGCTGTGTTGTTGTGATGGCCATTCCTGTTTTAAATCAGGACGTTGTAGGTTGCTAGCGGAGCATCTTTATGGGGAATAAAATTTTAAAATATCACCCTTTTAGAAGTATGTTTGAAATCTCCTCATGTTATTTTATCATATCGTTTCTTGTGGTGGAGTCGCATTATACACAAGCAACGTTTCATATGAAAAGAGAAATCAGGTTGATTCCTGGCTGGTGGAATGTTGATTGATATTCACCAATGGTAGGGCCCTCGAACCTGGCAAATGGCCTTGTATTGTATCACCATCTGAACTCCCCTTATCATTGATCAGTTATTTAAGGATTCTTTCTGTTCCAGTTTTTCTGCAGATCTGGTCAGACGTGATCAGAAGGCTTGGGTCAAAGTTTAAACCCTGTAGTGTTAGGTTTGGGATATTTGGAGACCTAAGATGTGGGATGAGATCCCAAGGTTAACTTACAGGCCTTGACTCCACTTCTGATGATGCAGTGCCTTGCAGTGGGGGTTGTGCCATCAAAGAAAAGTCCTCCATCAGGAAGGGTGTTCAGCCTTTCACCTACCACCCCTTGGAGGGGCCCTAGTTGTACTCATCAAATTCTCATCTGTAGCAAAAAAGGTACAGCCAGTTTTCAGGCCATGTATAAATTCCTCATGAGCTAATTTGAGTACCTAATGTAATAACTGTGCATGTTATTGGCTCCATAATTACACTTGTCCCATACTAAGGAATCCATCTATCAGCAGAGTTGAGGAGTTCATCATTTGATGCACACCTTTACCTCTCATTCCTGTTAACAGTATTCTTAACTTACCTTCAGCTTTATCTTCTTTGGATCCTTTCAGCTACCTGTTGTCATAGGATAGGCTGTAACTTTTATATCCTACAAAGCAGTTATTCTTTTTTACATATATAATTATAATCTCCCCTATAGATGCCTAAGCAGTACACGATGTTCATATAGAAAAAACTTGTGAATATAGAACAGAACCATTTTTGGCTTTGTAACATTATATTTGATCTTAGGGGCAGATCATGCTTACAATGTCCTTTGTCTTCTGAATCAAGCCATATAATCTTCATTACTGTCAGTGCTGCCCAGTTGTAAATGGAGAAAGAAAATAACACAATGCCCTGATTTGATTACATAAACATTGGGTTCTATTCATAGCACGCACATACCATCATGTGAAATTTATCATACACAAAGGCTTAGGCCTTCATAACCTGAGGATTTATTCTGTCTGTCCACTTTATTCATCTTTGTTTCATTAGATGGAGGTTGGCGATTGTGCACAGATTACTGTGAAAATGCCCATTAGCACCTAGGGATTCTGAGAAATGGCGTGAGCAGAAGTAGGCAGCCGATGCTGATTTGGGCTAGCTGCCTTTATATGTCAATGCCCACATTCTAGAGCTGATTGAAAATAAGGTTGTTCCATTGCTCAGAATTTTTTATGTGCATATTATATTTTGTGTACGGATATATGAACCTAGACAGAGATATCGGTTTCACAGTCAACTTGTAACATCGATTTTCACAGGTGGCCAGTATGGAAGTGGTTGTTAACATTTCACACTTAAAATTGTATATTGTTTGATTTGACACATCACAGTACTTTTTTTAAAAAAAACCCAAAAAAAGAAACAAAAGGCAAAATATGATGTTATATGGAAAAAGTGATGAACCAAATCAGTGCTTAAAATTGAATGTGCATAATTCACCTGTGGATCATGTTCAAATGCATTCTGATCCCCTGGGTCTTGGGTGGAGACTGCATTACTGCCATTCTAACAGATCCAGGTGACACCAATGCCATGGACCAGTCCATGGGTCACACTTAGAAGAGCAAGGACTTAGAACTGGAACTAGATAACCGGACTTGGTCCTCATCATGAAAAACAAAAAAGGAAGTAGTGTTGTTTTTTAGTTCTACATCACTTCCTCCTATCAAAAGAGGGAAGTTTCCAGAATTTTCTCAAGTCCAGATTAAATTCCTTTTTCAGACCAGAGCAGTAGCTTGTGGGGCAATTGGTTCCTGCAGTCCAGTGCTCACACAGAGTAGGTATCTCAAACAGACACTGAAATCACTCAAGCATACATTTCCTCTGAAAGCACTGGCTTTAGAAGAATTCATTGTAGCCTGTTTCCTCAAAGAACCTAGGCTCCTGTTGTAGAAATAAGACTTAAAAGTCATTTGTGCCTGGTGCAAAGTAGTGCTCTTTGTAGGAAAGTGGAAGACAGGGCAGCTTGAAGGCAAGTGTAAGGTAAATACAAGGCACATGCAAAGAGCCTTTGCATTCAGAGGCTGAATTTGGGCTAAACTTATAGACCTAAAAGGATTGCGTGGTATAACACATAAAGTAAAGGTTGCCTCTCTAGCTGCAGTAGTTGTTTCTAGAAGGTGACTCTTGGGTGCTTGAGAGAAGCCGAGAGTTTACTAGCTTCGGGTTTCATGCAGCCTAAGTGGGATTAGCCACTGATTAGCAAGGAATTGCTGACCAGGATCAGTTCTGTTGAGGGAAATCTCATTCTCCTCATCACATCCTCATATTCAATTACTCTGATTAAAATAAGTATTTGAGTCGTGTCTGCCAGATGGTCAGCTTTCTTTGCTCTAGAAGAGCTGTTCATTAAAGTGGATTAGGGAGAAAACTAGTTTGTAGGAAATATATAAATACATAAATTGCTTATTATATATTTGTACTATTTTTTGAAAATTCCATAAGGGACATACAAGAGGACAGAAATACTGTTCAAGTCAAATACCTGATGTTCTCAAAGCAGATGAGGCAGACAGTGGGCCAGAATGTCTGCATCTTCAGGTTTCACATGGCAGACGTGGCTTTTGGCATGCTAAGTGGGTGACTTATTTGGAGTAGAGATTTGTTAGTAGCATTTTATCTATTGTCATCATTCACACAGGTAGCTCTTTATAAATATTATCATTCTTGTGTGATTTTACAGCAGGCCTTTTGTTTGCACATGACTTTTCATTTGGGAGACCCTTGCTTTTCCTGTGGAAGGCGACATGTAATTTGTATGAAATCTGGCGAGAGCAAAGGACTGCCATAATGGAAACTGGATTTAAAGCCATGTTTCAGAATCACGTTCATGGTAGGAGGTTGAGGCTAGTCCCATTATCATATGCAATTCAAGTATAGCAGGTTGTCCAACATAGAAGAAATAGATTTTCCACATTTCCAATTAGCTGAGGTGAATTGGTGACAACCTGATTCAATGAACCAGTCAGGTCTGTGACCAGTGACAGTGTGAACAGGAAAGTGTCAATATATGAGCATTACAAAATTAATGCTAACCTTAGAAAAATCAGTGAAGTCAGAGAAATTTGAATTTTCTTTGAGTAAAGGATTTTGATTAACTATATGTAGTGATTCTATTATTACAACTTACCTCTTAAATTGTATATAAGTGTGGAGTTTTGGAACTAAGGACGGATGAGATTGAGGATGGAGGTACCAACCCCAGGAGAAGCAGAACTGTCCAGAGGCTCACGACTCAGCTCTGGAGACAGAATTCAGTTCCAGATTCAGATCCTAGTTCTTCAGCTTAATCATCTCTTTGGTCTTGGGTGAGTTTCTTAACTGAGTCTCTTCATCATTCAAATGATAATCTAACATCTAACATTTTGAGAACAATTACTGGGTGTGAGATATGGTTCTAAGCATTTCCCATGGATTACTTCATTTAATTATTACCAGTAGGAGCGACTTCACAGCGGTGTTGGGGGAGGGGGGGTAAATGAAGCGGTGCATTTAAAGCACCCCATAGATGGAGTGACTGTTGCTGATGGTCGTAGGTTTTGCTGCCCTTATCCTCATCATCTTCACCACTAGCTAGAAGGAAGTCTCCATGTAAAGGAGGGTGACACTTTGCTTCTCAGTGAGCAGAGTCTATCCCTGGCTGTGTTTATCAAAGCTAGCAGGTTGTAAAGTGCTGACTGAGAGGCACAGGATGTACTGGATATATTTGAAAGAAGTAAATTATGTGTTTCATTCTTCCATAGATAATTTAGAATTGAATGCCTCCTGAACTTATTTGTGTAACCGCTTTGTCCTGAACCTTCTCCAAATATTCAAGGGTTTTTTTTTTATACATTTTGAGTCCTGAAGTAATGATGTGTTTGACAACGAGTTACTTAGCATAAATAACACATATCTTCAAATGAATAAGCATTCATTGGTAAGAAAAAAGATGACCGTAGCTCCCTGAAGCTTGTATAGAATTTGTTTTTGACCATTCACCTCACTCTGCAGTCTAGTTACCTAAAATAAGCAAACTGTTCTGATAGCACTAAACAAAAATTCGCATAATCTTTACATTCAGTTCTCACATATATACTAGTGTCTCTGTGTGGTAGGCACAGCTGTAGGTCTTGGGAATACAGCAGTGAGTGCTGCAGGCAAAACTATCTGTACTCTGGAACTCAAATTCTAGTGGAGATACAGACAGGTAGCAAATACGTACATATGTACATAGATATGTACATACATGTGTGTGTGTGTGTGTGTGTGTGTGTGTGTGTGTTTGTGTGTGAAAGAAGAGGAGCGCAAAGCTAGAATGGAAGAGCTAGGATTAGTGCTTCAGTGGGGTCCCCGGGAGGGACACTCTGAGGGGTGCATTTGCACACTGATAAACTCAGACATGTAGGTTGTTAGAGATAACAGCTTTTGCTCTTTGTCAAGATAAATGACACCCATGGTATATTTTTGGGTGCCCTGAAATATTTACCATTAGCTCTTTCCCAGTGTATTAATACCATGTGAATGTGAGTCAGCCAGGATGCATGACCCACAGGGGCAGGTGACAGAGTACCACGTGGGACTGCAGCTCACTCACTCAGCAGGAGGGGCAGGCAGCCGGCCTTGGACAGTGCTGAGGAGTCAGGGTGAAGGTGCTGTAGCACAGCCAGCACGTGTGCAAAATTTCACCCCTCTAGGAAGACTTCTTTTTCCTTTTATATCTGCTCTACTTCCTTCCAGTGTTAGGCTCCTTTTTCCCCCGCTTCGTAGACTGGCATGCTCCAGAAGGCCCTAGCACGTCTGGCAGATGGGGCCCTTGAACTTTCTTGAATGGAGCAAGGTGGTGGGAGAGAAACGGCCTGTGAGGTCTGGCTGGCACCGTGAGCATCTATCTTGCCTCCTTACGGAAGTAATCTAAGGTTGCCGGCTGTACTTAAGTTTTTTGTTCATTCTACTTGCTGATGCTTCATCTTAGTAAGCATTTTGTCTTTGTTTTGTTATATCCCTTTTTAGGGTTTTTGAAATCAGATGAAGAACTGTTCTTTTTTAATTTTTTAAAATATTTATTTATTTTTGAGAGAGAGAGACAGATCATGAGCAAAGGAGGGGCAGAAAGAGAGGGACACAGAATCAGAAGCAGGCTCCAGGCTCTGAGCAGTGCACGTGGGGCTCGAACCCACAAACTGTGGGATCATGACCTGAGCCGAAGTCAGATGCTCAATCAACTAAGTCACCCAGGGGCCGCCAGATGAAGAACTGCTAACAACTGTTGAGGTTGTCTTCACTTTGCAAAAGAAAAAAAAAGACTCATAATTCATGGTAAATGTATCTATATATTTGCTCAATTTCAGCACTTTTAATTGTAGATAAAGAAAATCCTGACGATAGAGTAAACCTAATTTAGGATTGGGAAAAGGATGGGAAGAAGGGTTGTGGCTTTGTGAGGCATTATATGGTATAAAGGCTGATTTTATTATAGCACAGAGACAGGCAGGACCCATGGGCAGACATTGTGCGTGTGAATGTGAGGAGTGGCTACTATTATAGGGTTTTGTATCCTATGGAGGTGAAGGTGATGTTCGGGCTCCTGGAAATTGAGTCTCTAGGTTCCTGGAGGTCTATTATTAAGATTGTGTTTTTCTTATAAATCGTTAAACACTTACAAACCAGAGAGGAGTTTCATATCCTGCATTACTATGATCTTTATCAGTTGACCATTTGTTTCTCCCTGCCTTTGTTCTTAGGCAGTCCTGAGTGCCCGAGGAGTGTCACAGCAGCCCGCCTTACCGGCCGTGCTGTGGGCATGGGAGCTGTTTGCCCTCAGCCTGCGTTTTCCACCCTCATCAGCTTCCATTCTTACCTCTTCTCCTGCTATGGTCTGCATGGGAAACGAACCCTATGGAAGTCTCTTACTCAGTCTTTCCTGTTGCTGACCTAACAATATCAAGGGGTTAAAAGCATTTTATACAGACGCGCACACACACACACACCCCAACCACCCCACTTAGTAAGCCTTTTATAATACAAAATTAATTTTAGAGTCCCTCAGATAAGTTTTCTCAAGTGGAAAAACTAATATTTCTAGGAAAAGAAAATGACCAGCATAGAGAGTTTCATGTTTGGGTTCAGCAGATTGTATTCTGAATAGTAGGAAACCTAGAAGAGATAGTGAAAGCTTTAAAAAAAATTGCTTTTACTCATTTAAAAAATATTTTAGTTTTTTTTTGAAATTAACAATTACCCTGATATTACTTGCAAGTTTCATTTTGCAATTAGTTGTTCATGTGCCTCATTTATTATCATTTTGTCTCCTTCATTTTTAAGTTCTACTGGTAGAATCTGTTTGCAGCTGCTTCTTAATATAGGATGATGAGCTTTTAAGTGTTTGTATACGTATACAAAAGAATAAATGAGCCTATACTTCTTTGATAAGGGGTCTTTTATGTCCAATTGACTTCTCTTTGCTGCACATTATAGTAATGGGTTTGCTTAGCTGCATCAGAAGGAAACATATGCTTTCTTTCCTCTTCATTCCTGCCCTCATCCTGCTCATCCATTGTTGACGTCACCATCTCTTATCTCTCTTTACGGAGAGTCTTCCGTATCTCCGCTCCGGCCTGACTTCTCTCCTGAGCCCTATTTCATTTCCCTCTCTGACTGATGGTCCTACCCATATTCCACTTGAGTGCATCTAAGACTGTGCTCCTCTATCTCTAAAGTCCCACTGTAGATTTTCCTGTTTCCTTCAGTGTGCCTACAGTCTCACTGCAGCTGAAGACTTCCATCTGCTTTTGTTTTCCTTTCCCTCCCATCCCTAACATACACGGCCATCATTCAGAGCCCTGTGCCTTTGACTATTCCATTCCACATCCTTCCTTCCCCTTGTCTCATTTTTGTGTCTGACCCCCAGCATCCCAGATATGGACCCCATTCTCCTCGCGCCTGGATTATAGCAAAGACTGTTGGACTCATCCCCCTTTTTGCCCCCACTCACCTCTCTTTTCTCATTTCCCATCTGGTTAATATGTTTCTTAAGGATGGGACTCTACCTTAGAGCTCTTGTATCCCCAGAAGAGAAATTTTCACAACACAGCATTCTAATTCTGTTTTTTTTTTCCCCAAAAGACAAAAGGTCATTTCTGATATTTGCCATATGTCTCTGGTTTGAAATTTGAAACTCAACACTGTGCAGACTTCAGGAAGTAATGTTAGGCAGATATGTTTATTTTCTGTGACTCTTAGTCAACTAAGATAATCTCTAAGGGTTTTATCAACTTGTAAATTTCTCAGCTCTAAATTTCCATGATAATGGTACTGCAAGAAAATTCGTTACATCTGTAGTGCAGTGTGGGGAAAATGTGTAATTTGTGGTGCTAATACATGGTTTTATTTGAAAAATACTTTTGTAAATTGAGTAAGAACGTTTTTTGTCTTGGTTTTTCTAGTTAATAAAAATTAATGAGTTTAAATTTATTGTACATTCAGCTGGTTAGAGAAATAAATAAATTTATGAAATATCTATTGTGAGCAAATATTCAAACTCAGGAAAAAGATTCCAATCTGTCAAATGGTCTTTTAAAGACACCAGAGCAGGAATGCCTGAAGTTCACCAACAGAAATTCTTAGTCCTAAGAGGATGCAAACCATTCATTTTGAGGAAAGAGTCATAATTGATTTGACCTTTCTCCTTTTGATGCGAAGAACTTGGGAGGATATCACATGTATCTTTTCAAATGTTTGCCTGGATGGAGCAGCAGGGTGATTCAGTCAGTTAAGCCCCCGACTCTTGGTTGTGTCTCAGTCATGATTTCATGGTTTGTGGGTTTGAGCCGCACATCGAGCTCTGTGCTGCCAGTGTAGAGCCTGCCTGTGATCCTCTCTTCGTCTCTGTCTCTGCCCCTCCCCACTTCCCCCACTCTCAAAAATAAAGAAACATTAAAATTCTTGCCTAGAAGTATGACACCAATACTTTGGATTGAAAACACTATGTTTTTCCTATGCCACAGTTCCATATGGACCTAGTTTTAAAACATCAGTTTATCTAATAGCAAATAATGACAATAACAAAACAATAAAATCCATCATCATTACTACAGAAGCAACAGACAAGAACCCCTGTACCTTTGTTGGACAAACTTAGACCCATTGTTTTCTAGTCTGGTCACTGAGACACGGAAGGCAGTGCTGTCTTATTTCTCAACTGACTTCTTTTCTCTGTCCAACTCTAGTCTGCACACATCACCCACTGTGAAAGGAGCCCTAAGAACACTACTCAACTTTTGTCTCCAAAGACAATTCATTATTCATTTCTGCACTCCGTTGAAATTGCAATTGGTTCTTCTCTGCAGGATGTCTGAATCCTCACTGGGATTGTAGCTTGCTCTGAGAAGGTAAATTCCTGTGTCGTTATGGTGGTTATCACACATGGCCCTTTGAATCATGGAATTGAGCAAATCCTCAAGAATCCAGCCCGTCTAAGTGGCCTGCTTTTATATTCAAACACAGAGGAATCATGTGGTGGAATGATTCTCTGTCCAAGCCACTGACGCCTGGATTGTACCCCATTCCCTTCCCAGAAACAATTTTTACTCAAGTTACCAATGACTTCCCAAACTGCAAAGTCCAATGGACATTTTACCCCTCTTAATGTGACCTCTCAGTGGTTAACTGTTCCCTCTCCTTGAAAAATGTTGTCTCTTGATTTTCATGATACCATGTGCTTTGGAATCCTTTCTCCTCTGGCAGCTCTTTCTCAGGAACTGCAGGGCTCAGTCTTGCACCCTTTTCTGGCCTTCCTTTATGCTTTACTTCTAAGCATTTTCATCTACATCATGGTTTAAGTTCCAGCTACATAGAGAGAAACCCATAACTTCAGCCTCAAGCTCACCTGAAGACCAGAACCACATATGTGAATGGATGCTGTGACACTCACTTAGATGTTCCATTGACATCACAGTCTTTTCCCCACAGGTGTTCCTCCCAGTTTTCCTCCTGTCACTATGTGGCATTTGTATCAGCCTATGTGTGTGAGCCAGAAAATGAAAGTCATCTGTGACTTCTAGTTCATTCCCCACATCCTGATGACTCTTTCTCATAGCATGTCTGAAATCTCTGTCTCCCCCTCTTTGCCTTCCCCATCCTGGGTCAAGCCAAACTCACATTTATCCTGAAAGTGCTTTTACAGCTTCCTGCCTTGAGCTTCTTAGTTGTTCTTCACCTTCATACCAGCTCCTCAATTCTCATGCCTTCGTCCTCTGTATCCAGAGTGCCCTTTCACACTTCGAATAACCTTTTATTCCCTTATTGAAATCTTGCAGGGGCTTCTCACTCATTGCACTTAGGATAGGACATGAGGTCTTGAACACGGTTGGTGTATAAGGCACCCAGAGAGCTGGCCCCTACCTGCTTCACTGGTGGTAGGTGGTGCTTCTGTCTTCTTGCCTCAGGGTAAGTTTTTAGTTATTATTTTTTGTTTTTGCTAAATCTACACACACACCCCTAATTTACTGAGATAAAATAATGTATCACATTATATAAGGTCAAGATGAACGGTGTGATGATTTGATGAACTTATATATTGGGAAATAATTATCACAACAAAGTTAGTTAACACATCCTTCACATCACATAATCACCATTTTTTTACTATTGTTAAGGTGAGAGCATTTAAGATTTATCCTCACAGCGGCTTTCAAGTATGCAATGGTGTGTTGTTCATTGTGGTCACCGTGATATACATTAGATCCCTGAAACGTGTTTTATAGCTGCAAGTGTGTACTCTCTGACCAGTATCTCCCATATTCCCCACCTTCTGGTAGCTATCCATCTACTGTTTCTATGTTTATTTTGTATCCTAAAACTTCCCTGAATTATTCTAACGGTTGTTTTTGTGGAGTCCAGAATTTTCAATGTACAAGGTCCTGTCATCAGCAAAGAGACACAATTTTGTATCTTCCTTTCCTCTTTGGTTGCCTTTTATTTCTTTTTCTTGTCTGACTGTGTTGGCTAGGACTTCTAGTACTAGGCTGAAAAGGAGTGGCGCCAGTGGGCACCCCTCTCGTGTTCTTGATCTCGGAGGGGAAGCAAGTGCCTGTGTAGTGGCAGGGACCAGCTGCGGACGTACAGTTAGAGGTGAGGGCCGGGGTCGGCTGGAAGGGCAAGAGTGCACGGCAGCTGCAGGGGCCCCAGCTGTCGGAGCGCACGCCTGTGACTGCAGTTTTACCGCAGGTGTTTTCAGTCGTGAAGCCCGGTGCTGAGAGTGTAGATTGTTGTGTTAATCCTCAAATCAGTTTTCTAGGCGTACAGGACGGTTTAGTGATCTGGCTTTATTTCATGTACATGAGACAGAAAAAAGACTTCCACGCTCTTCTGCCATTTTGGCTCCTCCTTGTATCAATACCTATTCATTCTTTTCTTTTCTTTCTTTTTTAAAATTTTTACATTTATTTATTTATTTTTGAGAGACCAAGAGAGACAGAATGTGAAGAGGGGAGGGGCAGAGAAAGGAAGAGACAGAATCTGAAGCAGGCTCCAGGCTCTGAGCAGTCAGCACAGAGTCTGATGCGGGGCTCGAACCTAGGAACTGTGAGATCATGACCTGAGCCGAAGGCTGATGCTCAACTGACTGAGCCACCCAGGCGCCCCAATATTTATTCATTCTTTAGTAATCAGCCTAAAAGTCTTCAAGAATTTCTTTTACCCAAGTCTCCCTGTTATGATCTCTTACTAATACCTTTTTTTTTTTCCCTCACTCGTAGGACTTTTCTCATCCTCTCTTTATTTGAGACATCAGCTGTCTCATATCTCACTCCCTTGGAAACTTCAAACTCTAAAGGTTCTCTCTTAGTCAGTCTAGCTTTTGTTTTCTCTTCTTAAAGTGCACGTGAACACACAATGGGACTCTGATTGTGCCCATCTCTTACAAGCCCCCCAGTTAGTGAAATCGTGTTGGTAGCTTGAAATCAGCCATGGTGAGAGCATTTCCCCCATGGAGATGAGTAACTATTACAACGAGGCACCCCTCTCCTCAGTTAGTTATTAAGCCTTCGCCACCAAGCCATGCGCGTACACACACACACACACACACACACACAGTTTATTGACCAATTGAGTTAACTGGTTTGTGCTAACTAGTCAAAGCTTTCTCTCAGTTACTATACTTATGTCTCGGATACTGTTATACAGATAAAAAGATAACTTTGGTATTGCCACATTCTCATCCCTTGTAGCACATATGTAGCGTAGTGGGCATAAAACACATTTTTTATACAGTTGAAAACATAACTTGGTGAAGGTAGGCCTGCAAAGGAAACATTGCTATTCTTCTATTTTCTTTAATAAATAAAATCCTGTTTCTGACCTCTGGGAACAATCAGCATGTTAATCATCTGTTTTAAATGTTTTTAAGTCATAGGGCATATTCACATTTTCTTAGTATTCTAACCCCTAATACCTTTCCCAGAGCAGCAATAAATAATATAAGACAGCTGAATATTGTATAGAAAGCTTAATGGGAATAAATATGAACAAAAAGTTGTGTACCAGCCCAAAATGTCTCTCAAGTATATAGGCAACAGACTGACATTCTCAACATGAAATCCTTAGGGAAATAGAGTTCTTTGAAATAGTCTACCATCCTAAGAAATCCATCCAACTGAGAGGTGAATCAAAATCAAGAACGTATGGGAAAGATGTTGTAAAAGATGCAATATTCATCTTCAAATACTTTTAAGTTTAATTTTTTTAAGTTTTAAACCACCATGAGAACTTTGATGGTAGAACTAAATATAAATATTATAGGTTTGGGGGCACCTGGGTGACTCAGTCACTTAAGTGTCCAGCTCTTGACTTTGGCTCAGGTCATGATCTCACATTTGTGGGTTTGTGGGTTTGAGTCCCTCGTCAGGCTCTGTGCTAGCAGGATGGAGCCTCCTTGGGACTCTCTCCCTTTCTCTCTGTCCCTCCCCCACTTTGGGGTCTGTCTCCCTCTCTCTCTCTCCATCTCTCAAAATAAACTCTTAAAATATTAAAGACATTGTGCACACAAAATGATATAACTAACAAAATGGATGTGCAGGAAGGTTAACTGGGAAAAAATGTAAAATTAATACGTTTTCTATAGGGTGTCCATGGATATTGCCTAAAGTTAAAGAAAATTGTTACTTTCTTAAAATATTTTATTTTTAAGTAATCTCTACACCCAGCGTGAGTCTCAAACTCAAGCCCTGAGATCAGGAGTCACATACTCTACTGAGTAAGTCAGCCAGGTGCCCCAAGAAAATTGTTCTTATTTTGTAAAGGTTTATATGTTATATTTTAACATTGGAAGAATCTATCTAAAATCTAGCTATTTGTTTAATTTCACTATGTTTTAATCCATTAATTCAAGTAAAATTAAACTCAAGCTTTTTATTCCAAAATAAAGAATATAATATGGATGTATTTTAATAAAATGACCCCAATCTACCCATAAATTTATCTACTCATCTTTTATTTATCCAAATTCATAAACAGATGTGTGGCAAGTTGTCTATCAAACATCTATGGTAATTTGGGACGTTGAAGTGATTTTGAAAATTCTTTGTTATTAATTGATTCTTGATGAGAGGGAATCAGTTTTATAAAACAATATATCCTTTATGCTTCAAATAATTACCACTTTATTGCCTCAAAAATGATTCTGAAGAATTCAGACTTAGGTAAACTATCACCTGAGCAGTAATTTTGTTTTGTGTGATTTAATTAAACATATTGGTGAATATGGAATCAGTTCTGAGCTGCTTTTAAAGTCTAAGTAATTTGGATATTGGAAATGAACTCTTGCCTTGAGTTCAACTGAGGAGAAGGTTTACACAATCTTTGCTCTCTCTATTAGTGAAAAACACTGATGAGGCAGCCCAGGGCATGTTCCTGGGAAGCAAATGATAGGATTTCCCCATTTAGCCACCTTTGACTAATTATGCTAATTATAGAACAAGCTGCAGGGAGCAGGCAGGCATGATGACTTGAATCGTACTGCAAGGATTAGTTATGAGTTGCTAAACAGAGGCACAGAATGGACTGTTAAAACCGTGTCTGTTTCTGTAATAAGTACATGGGCAAAGAGAAGAATGGAGAGCTTCCTTTTAACACAGAGCTTTAGAAATGAGGCCTAAAGTCACTGTAAACTCAAGTACCTATTCTTGACATTTTAAGGGGTATACCAATACCTGTTAAACATTGTCCTCTTTAATTGGTAAATCATATTGTGTTCCTCATTTTGCTTCATGCCCCACCTCTCTGCCTCGTGCCGTCTTTCCCTTTGTCCAGTGCAATTAGCATGTGAAGGTTTTCTTTGCAAATGAGTCAAGAAAATGAAAATATTAATTTATTTGAACTGGTATCAAATTGAAACTGCTTGTGTGCTGTTTTGGTTTTCAGTGTGTGCCGACACTCCAAAAGCCAGATAGAAATGTTGTGGGTGCTGTTGATTTTGAAACAGGGTGGCATTTTGGGTAGGGTCCGTGTTATCTAGTTGCAGCGCTTTCACTTTTGGAGGAACTCCTTGCCATGACTACTGAATGCTTTTGCGTTCCCAAGGCACTCATTACGATTTGAAATCACAACCTTGAAAAGCAATTGTTGAGGCCTTCTATTAGCTTGGTTTTCTATTGCCTTTTGTGGTAAGGGTAAAGTATGTCAGCTGTATATTTGTTAAAGAGTCTTTCATGGACCAAATATCTAACTACTATCTTTAACATTTGTTTTATATTAATTAAAAAAATTATGTTTATTTATATTTGAGAGAGAGACAGAGAGAGCATGAGTGGGGAAAGGGCAGAGAGAGGAGAGACACAGAATGTGAAGCAGGCTCTAGGCTTTGAGCTGTGGGCACAGAGTCTGACACAGGGCTCGAACTCCTGAACCGTGAGGTCATGACCTGAAGCCGAAGTTGGACACTAAACCAACTGAGCCACCCAGGTCCCCTGGTTTTTATTTTTATTTTTTAAAGATATTTTAAATTTTTATTTATCTTTGGGAGGGGCAGAGAGAGAAAGAGAGAGAGAAACACACACACACACACACACACACACACACACACACAATCTGAAGCAGGGGTTCAAACCTATGAACTGTGAGATTATGACCTGAGTCAAAGTTGGATGCTTAACTGACTGAGCCATCCAGGTGCCCCAACATGTGTTTTAATGGGAAGAATTGACACTCAAGAAGTGAAGTTTTTAGAACACAAATCATTTTAAAACAGTGGATAGCTAAATAGGTAGAGTTCTTTACAGAGTTTATAGTGAACACCTATTATGGGCAAGGGTTATCAGGAGGAAACAAAGTGCCTTACCCTGTGGGGGTGAGGACATACAACATGTCAAAAAACTTACAAGTGAATAAACTATTAAAAAAAAGAAATATTCCCTGAATTACACACACACACACACACACACACACACACACACAAACTTATAAGTGAAACTATTAATAAAATACAACAATGTATGTGTGAGTGCTGAATGGGCGGTATCAAATATGCGTGTCACTGAGGGTCAGACCCATAAAATTATCCAACCGGGAGACAATACTGAGTCTGTCCAGACTATCTTTACTTAAATTATTTGTTATGTCCTCACGTGTATCAGAGAGAAGACATACATAGGAAATATATAAAAACTGTTATCTCATATTAAGATTTTGAAGAGTCTTCCTGTGAAGGGAAACACATGTGCTGCACGTGTAAATTGTTTGTGCCATTACAATTTTCTATTTTCACACATTACACATACGTAATTATTGATTAGTGCTGGTTGGAAAGGATGCTGCATAAACCCTTTTCTAACAATAGAAGTTACTTGGGTCTGCCCTGAAGACTTCTATCAAATGTTAAGTGCCTGTGGTTATTAAGCACAAACAGAATGACTTCAGAGAGTTTTCTTCCAGGAAAACTGTGCCCTTGGTTCTTCTCCGCTTACCGTCTTCAGGGAGTGCATACTCACATTTTTGTAGTAAAGCCATGTGAACAGGAAGGCATTCATCATTTTGGATCATGGCAGGGCTAGTTGTAGAAAATATCAATATGAGCGACATGTCTTTCCTCACTAGTTCCTCTCTGGAATTTTCTTCATGTCCTCCTGTATCATTCCTGTTAGTATTCTCCCCTGTGGTTATCTGGGTCAAACTTAGTTCCTCCACCTTCCTTCTCATTTATCCTTTAGCCAACATTAATTCTCCTTGCCATCCTCTGTCCTCACAGAGTCCTGATTTTATTTATTTATTTATTTTAATTTATTTATTTTTTAATATTTTATTGTCAAATTGGTTTCCATATAACACCCAGTGAGACATCCACCTTCTTTTCCATGGCCATGCCCCTCAGGAGGGGCTAACCCAACCTCACTCCCAGAGACTGGATTCTGATCCGTGGTTTCGGTTTGCTGGCCAGTGATTGGTTCTAGCATGGCTTGTGATAGGTTTAGGGCAGTGCCACATGAATAAAAGTGTTATGTGGGCTTCTGGGAAAAACTTCCTTGTCCTCACAAAGCATAGAAGAAATATAAGGCTTTCTTTCTGCGTGGGAACATTGCCATACTTTGGTATGATACCTGGAATATCTACCTTTTGACCTAGGTAGGCAGAGTCTGAGCATAGAGTCAATTCCTGGAAGAGAGCAGAGCCTAGAGAATTATAAGAAGGCAGAGATAGAGCAGAGGTCAGGACCTTTCTATATATAGGGCCAGATAACAACTATTTTAGGCTTTGTGGCCTATGGTTTGTGTTGTAACTACTCATCTCTCCTATTGCTGCACAAAAGTGGTCATAGACAATACATACATGAATGGCCAAGGCTATGTTCTAATAAAACTATTTACAAAAAAAAGAAAAAAAAGGCAGCCAGCCAGATTGAGTCTGTGGGCTATAGTAGCTAAGGCCTGGCTAGAACCTACCTTGGTATGTATTACAATCCATTTCTACTCACAATACTTCTGACACCAAATATGTGGAGGATTTCCCTCATGCAATCATTTCTCCAACTCATCACTTACAACTAGATGTTCTATAATTCATTTTAATTCAGACACTAACCCCTGGGACTTAGCACAGACCCCACAGGTTGGGGGCTCTGTCCCATAAAATGCCTCCGCTTTGAATGCCAATCACAAACCCCAGACCACCAGTACTTCTGGCCACTTGGCTCTAAGTCAAGGGATTCCCACATCTCTCTTGTCCAGTTCAGTCATTTGCTGAATTGGGTATTAGAACTGTTGGTTCACAACCTTCTCAGGAACTTTCTTGGTATAATATGAAACAGACCCTTGTATAGAGAGGGCAGGGGAGACCTAAGAAAGGGTCAGGCTATTCTACATTGGTAGGGAACTTATGTACAGGGCTTGTCTTGGGTGGCAGCAAGATGAACGGATCCCCGCACCTGCCTAGTAAATCTTAGAAGTTTATAAAGAGGCTCTACGAGGTCTAGTCACATGCAGGTAACTTTTACACCACATCCTCATCTGAAGGCTCTGTCCTTGGAGTCGTCTCTGGAAGCAGGAAGGCAAGTGGAACCCACATTCCAAGGACAGGGTAGGGAGTGAGGTGGCTCTGACTCATGGGTCTAGCTCATGTGTCCTTTGGCAGTCATGTCTTTTGGATGACCTTCTCCACTGAGAACTCAGGAAAACACTTTACTTACTATTATGGGTTTATTATGAAAGGGTCACTTTTGGAACACAAAAATGGAAGACATGCATAGGTCAAGGTATTGGAGGAAGGGTTGTTCAAAAATTTATATCATTCAGGAGTTTTTTTAGAGCTTGATCTCTATCCTTCTTTCTTTTTCTGGAAGCTTGTAGGTACGGCTAAAACTTCCAATCCTCTTGTCACTTAGTCTTTCTGGTGACCAGCCCCTAAGTCTAAGTCATCTCGTTAACATAAACCCAAGTGTGATAGAACAGGGCTCATAATGAGTAACGGAAGATGCCCCTATCACTCAGGAAGCACTGAGTGTTTTAGGAGCTCATGCCAGGAACCAGGGACACAGAGCAAATATATTTCTTATTATACCACAGTGTGGATCTAGAGCTTCCCTATATTTGTAATTCTTTCTATGTGAGACCATGCATTTTCTAATTGATTGAAAACTCTAATTGATTTTCTAGTTTCTAATTGAGTCTGTGTCTTTTGTTCCTTGTAGCCGTAAGCCTTCTCATAATCATAACCTGGGATAGTAGGATAGGACCAATCTTGTCTGCTCCTAAGTAGTGTCTATATTGGAAAAGAAGGCTTTTGAAAACAATACGCCTGTCTCTGTTACTTAATATACTCTTATTTCTAATGACCCAAATCTTAGGCTTGAACTGAACCAGAACTCAAGTTGGTAAGAGGTGTATTATTCTAGGACAAACAAGGTCTCTTGGAGAATCCTAAATGTCATTGTGTTGGAAGTTGCCCACCTGACTCAGTGCCAGAGAGAGTGCGCCTGGTTCTTGTTTACTCTGATTGGTGCCATGATGACTGCTGACCACGCTAGATGTGGGTGTTCCTACTACATCTTCTCACCAAAGGTCTGGTTATGGTATCTTTGCTGCTCCACATCAGTGCCACTTTGAGGTTCACAGGGCATTTGAAAAAGTTGGTGTGACTGCTCTTCAGAAACAGTGACAAATAATTCTGTAAGAAAGGAGACCAGTGGTTCCCTGAGAGAGACGTAATGAAGATGCTCTGTGATTAAGTTCTTCCGGGTGTGGACGCTTCTCACATCTAGCCTTGGTATAAATCTTCATAATGTAACTATGAAGTTTGTAATTAAATTTTTCTGACTACTTTGGAGTATACCAGGAATGTTTTAATTACTTTTTATGGGTTATTGCCATTTACTTCCTCAGGGGGTGCCTCATTTGAGTAATTCCATTCTTTTGGATTACATGTTGCTATTCTTAAAGTAGTTATTCTAGACACATTTCTTTCCCTCTCATATTGCATTTAAACTAAACTGGGAGCACAGTCTCTTTGAGGATCATTGTGTAGGAGGTCCAAGTACTGTTAATTCTTTTGAAATAGATGAAAGCTAGAAGTAAGGAAGAAGACACATGAAAAGAAAACTTAATGACAGAGGCAGTGAAAGGAAGCTTTTAAATCTTTCAAAACTCAAAAAAGCCTGCTTGAATAATAGATTTGATGAATATATTAAGACTCTGACCAACGTATCTTCAGGAGACTAGAGGTTAACTTACCCCTCCTGCATTCGGGTTTGGACTTTGCATTCAAAATGTCCTTATTTTGCTCTTTAGGTCTACCTTTGTCCCCCAGATACTCAGTTAAATTTTTTCTTGAATACCGAATATCTCAGATGATTAAAAACAAAGTAAATGATGTTACTGTCTGCCTGTGTTAGCAAGTAGCATATCCTTTTATGAGGATGATGGTTTTCCCATGCCATGTGTTCTGTGACCTGCAAAATTACAGTCAACAGCCCTTGGAAGACCAGCAGCAACAATCACAAATGGAATTCCTTGAGAACAACTAGTTTATCTTCCTGTAGGAGGAAGTCGTTAGGGGGGCCCTATCTACATGTCTGTGTAGTGAAATTTGGATCTTTACCTCTTCCATTGATTCAAAGCTTTAATGTTGTAATCTCTGCTTGTATCCACGCTGGAAACACTTGGATTTCTCAGTTGACCAGAGAGAAGGGATAGTTTGTGGTCTAGGGGATGACTCAAGCATCCAAAAACAAAAACAAAACTTCTAGTCTTATGCTGTACTGGGTTCCATCTTTAAATCTGCGGGAGAGTCCATTTGATGAGTTTCAGTTAGAGTTTCATGAGTCGATTTTTGTCCATATATGGAAGGTGGAAAAAAAATAAAAGATCAAATTAAATGTCAGAGAGCAAGAGGCAGCCTTGTCTGACTGCAATCGTTTTCTGTGCCAAGTCAAAATATTGCCTAGATGCTCCTTGGCTTGGAAGGATATCCAGGGAAGAATCTTTCTTCCATAGCTCCTTATTTTGTATTCCACTAATTTTTGAAGTTTCCAGGGCTAGGAGGTTTGGGTTATGTAAACTGAGCAAATAATAAAGATGCTTTGGCTCTTTGGAATTTTTTTTGAAATCATAATAGATATTAGCAGAGGCTGGGAAAAGGAAGGAAGTGGTGGTGGCCCTGGGTTTGTATTTTATCTGAAGTGAGAGCATATCTGTCTGCTTGGTCAATAAAGGACAGCTTTCAGTTGGGCTATCGTGGTAAGCACAGTGAGGGATTGAAAATAAAATATTCTTTTTCTGTTATTTTAAGAAGAATTAAATATGGTGATTTTTTAATTAATTTATTTTTAGTGTACATCCACGCTAGTTAGCATATAGTGCAACAATGATTTCAGGAGTAGATTCCTTAAAGCCCCTGACCCATTTAGCCCGTCCTCCCTCCCACTGTCCCTCCAGCAACCCTTTGTTTCTTTATTTAAGTGTCTCTTAGGCTTTGTCCCTCTCTCTGTTTTTATATTATTTTATTTCCTTTTCTTATGTTAATCTGTTATATATCTTAAATTTCTCATGTGAGTGAAGTCTTATCATAGTTGTCTTTCTCTGACTGACT